>NC_056741.1:1054447194-1054487194 GCF_019279795.1 Protopterus annectens | reverse complement strand
CCCAAGAAAGGACCAACACATGTATCACCAAGATCCTTGCAGACTGCAGCTATTCCAGCATTCTTTATTGGATGGAATTACCTGTCTCATCTTTTCAGATAGGAAATACTGTGAAAACATTTTCATTGTATCATTTATTTCTATAGAAATGGTAATCAAATCATGAGTATCCCATAATTATATAAATTCAGTCATGTCAATAGCCTTTATAAGCTTCTTATTCAATACATGTAAAAAGTGAGATAAATGTTCATAAAAAGGAAATATTAAACCTTCTGCAATCTTAGATAGTATCTTCTTGCCAGTAGCAATTACAGATTTATTAACAAACTTGTTTGCAACTTATTGTGAAAAACACATTTCTACTATTACCTACAGTTTTGGTTATGTTTAACTAGGAAGTGACTAAAGTTTGGAGCATGTATTTGTTTGGCACAAAGGAATCAGGTAAACAAAAATTACTAACTGTATCTCACTTTGTTAAATAGCAGCCCTCCTCCCTGCCAAAAAAGAGGAAAAAGAAAAGACATTATAATAAAATGAGAGTGGTAATTTGTGACGTGGGAATGGAATGAAAGTAATATCATGTATGTCTTACTCAAAAATATGTTGCATAGTAGCTATAAAAAGGTCACTAGTCATTACAGAATATAGTACTCATACAATGTGGAGGGCTACTTTTGTCAAATGTATGCGACACACTTCATCATATGCAAGCTTAATTCCACAATGTCTCGGTCAAAACAGTTAATCCAGATAAGAGCAAAGAATAGCATTTCTGAATCAACTATTTTTTACTAGAGCAATAAGTCCAGTACAAAGGATATAGAGAAAAGCTGCCTCTCCAAATAAATTTGCACTGCACTCTCCTATTCTCTAATTACCAAACATAGCCTGGAGAAAACAATGAATTTCTAATACAATATGTCTAATGAATGTAGTAGGAACATTGTAAGCCTTAAAATTAATATGCTCAACAGAGTATATATTTAGATGATATCTACTAATAGACCTTTCATTTTAATATACTCCCATGATACTTGATTCTGAATTACATTAGACAGAGTAAGGGAATAAAATATTTCCTATCCAAACACTTTAGATCAGGGACTATTTCAATTCGAGTAGACCCTGGCTTACCCGGTATTAATATTACTGTCTCAGATTTACTAGGGTTAATTTTCTTTCCTGCAATTGGTTGAAATTGCTGTGTTACATGTAATAAATAAATAACTAAATAGATATTCTCTATTAATTCCTACTGTAGTAGCTCACCTCCTAAGGTTTGGAAAACTTTATAAACAATGTTACCCTCAAAAAAAAAAAATTGTTTTATTAATCCTTTTACTCAAAATTTTTAACTTATTTAGTCGGGTATGTTGGTATGTTACTGTAACAGTACTATATAAATGTTCCTGTATTTGAAATGTTTTACCTGTCTGACATTATCTATATTGTATATGGTCAAGATTTCTGTCTTGTAAATTGTCTTAATGTGTAGCTTTTCTCCCCAGGCCTCCGCTGAAAATGGACATACATCCATTCGGACTATCCAGGTCAACAAATGTAAAATAAAATAAAATAAATAAAAAAAAACTAAATAAATAAATAAATAAAATAAAACAGCGTCTGCAGAAGAAACACTCATTGCGATGTCATCTCTGAAAACTAAGTATTTTATTTACTATTTTGCCTTCTGTAGTGATATGTGAAATGCCGTTTGCTTTTTGTTTAGTCAACAGTATAGGTTTAAAGGCCAATAAAAATACTATAAGGAAAAGAATGCAGTCTTGGCACACTTCGGCTTTTACATTTTAGTAGTAGAATTAAGCTCATTCATATTTGTGTAACAGAAATCTTGTAAAATAAATCAATATGCATATTAAAAATAAACCCTAGAATTCAGATAGATTTTTATTGCCAGCACTAATTAGCTAACTTAGATCTGCCAATTCTTATGAGAGTAAGAGACTCTTTTTCAAAGACAAGGTTAAGCCACACAAGCAAACACTTCATTAGTAGATTCCCATGTCTGTGAATAAAATACTGAGCTGCCTAACCTGATCTTACTAGTGTCCTCACCAGTTTCCTTTCTACCAGCCCATGAATTATAGTTGTACAAGTACTCCTCAGCCAGCATTCACCTATATAAACTCCTAAACCTACATCCACATACAGATTCCTGCAGCTACAAAACAAGTTCCTAGAGATATGCTCAGACTCATGGAACCTGTCACTCACACACCCATATTCACGCAAACACAACCATACAACAGTTCAAAAAACACATGCCAGAAAATAGTATATAGTAGTCCATAAAAACAAGATAAAAGTAGCATTGATCACTGCTACACCCAATGATTACAGAGTCTTATGTAAAGAGAGTTACAAAGTCATAAAATACCAGGATTTGCAGGTAGAAGTGAGAGCAACACGGAAGGATATCCAGACAGTTTCAATAGTAGTAAGAACAATGTGTGTCATAAGGAAGAATTTACTGTCGTATTTAGATATGTTAACGATGCATGTAAATCCATATGTACTGCAGTAAAAGTCAGTTCTGGGCACATTGCAGGTGCTATGAAGTGCACACTTGGCTAACATCAAAGATTGAAAAATAATATTTTCATAAACTTTAATCATACTTTGATTTAGGACTGGGGTCTATTCCCATCATTGTATTAGAAACCCAAAGGTCTTGGGAAAATTAAAAAAAACATAAAGCCCTGTGAAATGTGTAAATATTGATCATTCCCTATACTTCAGTTTCTTTGTACAGCTATTCCTACTCCTTTGTATTCATGCCTATGTATTATTATTCACATACCTGATGAGCTTTTATTGTTAACGCTATTCGGTCTTTTTTGCTTCTAGTGATATGTTTAACTGTCTTTTATTATACTGTGCTCCATTAGTCTGGGTTGCGACTGAAAATGGTCAACTGATCAGTTCACCCACCTGGACAATAACCCTTGGCCGAGCCTGCAATTTGTTCATTTTGGGAGCAATGTTCTACTGTAATAACCAAAATGTAAATAAATAAAATAAAAAAGACATCTATAGTGTAGTTGCCCTTTCTAAATACCAGACAGTCCAGTATTTTTATACCTTTTAGCACAGCAAATCGCAGTATCCAAACCACTTCAGTTATGCAGTGTATAAAGTGTTATAGCTTGGAAAGTATAATTAACTATAGCTACCTTCATACATGGTTTGAAAAAAAACAATTGTTGACAAAATAGATAAAAAGTCTGATTATGAATTCTGCACATTTCCTACAATCACACTACAACAGTCCAGACAATAAGTTTTCAACCAATATATGATCCTTTTCTGCCTTTCGATCACAATTATTTTTGCGAGAATAAAATAAGACTTGACCTGAGACCTTGAATTGAGTAAAGAATATAACAATTTTAGTAAATGCAGAGTGAGAATGCAGAACAAAACATGACACTCAAAAGGTAATGTGTTAGAGACAGGAACTTCATTGCTGGGTAAAGCAGAAATAATATTTTGCACTTGTCTATGTTTACTTAAACCACAGGAAAATGTAGTTAACAAGACTACATTCTTAAACCAAAATTACTTACTTTATGAGTCAAAGATTTTTGTGGCTGATAAACATCCCCATAATAATCTGAAGAACAGTTTGCAATTTTGATTTAGCTTGTTAAAATGTTATTAGTGCTTTTAGTTCATTGTATACAGATATCCATAGAGATTCAAATAATGATTTTTGCTACATATAAGATCATCAGATATGTACTGATCATTAGGGTAAAGCATATTTCATTTTGCTTCTGATTATTAACATAATATACTTTTCATAATTGAAAAAAATAGACTTTTCAAGAGTTTGTAATATAGCATTATATTCTCTTTGAGTTTTCATGAATAATCTCCAATAGCCCAATTTGGGTGGGACATACTCACCCGGATTTATAAAAGCTTGCATGAAGTGCAAGATAGATGCAGGAGCCCATGCAGGCAATATGTCTGCTGTGCGATCCAGGAACAGCCTGCAGGGATGTGCACGAGCACTCCTGCACTAATCTTGCACTGACTAAACCCTGGTATGCAAATCACCCCATTTGCAGGTGAAATCCATGCAAGTGAGGTGAATTTGCAATCCAGGAAGCTTGCAACAGTCCATGCAAGACTAGTGCTATCCGCAGAAATGTATTCGGTTAGTAACCGAGTACATTTCTTCAAAATCCAAAACGGAGCTATGACAGCGCCAAATAAAGGCTGCATATCATTGAGGAAACATGCCAGTGGCCAAGTATAAGGTCATTGGCACTGCAAACAATACACAAAATAAAAAAAATCAACTTTTATTTTTTTTTCCGATCTCAGCTGTTTAAGCATAGGGCAGCGGCGCACAAACGGGATCGGGGGGAAATATGAAAATAAACCTAAAATAAGCATTCTAACTAAAATCAGTGTTCTGCCATACAAGTCAATGGCAGGCAGAAGACAACCTGGCCAGTGATTAGTGGTTGCTAAGGGGGGAGGCTCAGTGTGACACATGTAACTATGCATTAGCAGGCAATCCTATACAAATGAGGGGAAGGACAGTGAATCCCAGTTTTCTCCAGAATGTGAGGCAGGTCCCAACAGTGTAAGAGTATGAATAGCTGAGTGTAAGACTAGGAGGTAGGTGACATCATGGGTGGGTGTGTCAGGCATACTGTAAGTGGATTGGAGCCCTGTGGCTCGGGTTTGCCTCTAGCTCAGCACAGCTAAGCTGGAGGTGTGTCTAAACCTGCCTAGCACTCTTTACAATGTGTAAGTGGGTGTGCTCGCTGCACACTGGGTTTTCCAGTAAGAAAAAAGAAGTTAAACCAGTAAATAGCAGCAGTGTGCACATTTGAGCACTCTGTTTGTGCGGTGCGCACACTGGCTTAAATAGGGAAGCAATGGGAAGGGAAAACAGCAGTAGGAAGGTAATCAAGGAGAACTAGCTTAGCTGACAGGTGAAATGTATCAGAATCAGCCAATTACACAGGCAGCAGACCAGCCCAGCCCAGCACACCACTATAAACTATGCAAACACCTTTCCTCCTTGTTTTTTCCCAAAAACTCTGCACCACCGGTGTGTACGAATGAGGAAATTTTACAAAATGAAAGCAAGAGAAAAAATGTTAGGGGCTGCTTTTGCTATCATAAACCAGCATGTGCAAGAGGCTGAGGGTGGTGAGGATGTGAATGCTGATGACCAACACACAGTGAGGCATAGGAAAAGAGGGTACAGACCCAGGGAAACCTACCTATGAGCTGGAGATAGTGGAGCTCTATAGGGTGGACAGGGACCTCCTACAGCATATCGTTGAGCTGTGCCGGCCACACCACAGAACCAACAGAGGGGAAGCCATCCCAGTGAAAACCAAGGTATGCGTAGGCTTAACAATACTAGCCACAGGTATCTTCCAAAGTCCAACTGGGGATATCATGGGGATCTCACAGGCATCAGTATCCAGGGTATTGCACCAGTTCCTGGATGCCATGTCAGCACATATCGGTGAGCACATATATTTCCTCAACACCCGTGAGGCGATGGCCAGCAATATGCATCTCTTCCAACGAATGGCAGAATACCCTGAAGTAGTGGGTGTTATAGACTGCACACACATACACATAAAAGCACCACCCCATGAGAAGGGCAGGGTCTACATAAACCGCAAGGGCTTCCCCTCCATCAACTGCCAGGTCATGTGCGATGCCCAGGGCATTATAATGAATGTGTGTGCTGGAAGCCCTGGGAGCTATCACGATTCCCACATCTGGCATCTGATGCAGCTGTACCAGAGATTTGCCAGTGGGGACATCCCATACTGCCACCTAGTGGGAGATGCTGGGTAAGCACTGGAGCCGTGTCTGATGACACCCATCAGAAATGCACACACACCCAAACAAGAGCTCCATAATGAGGTACACACACAAACAAGAATCATAATAGAGCATGTGTTTGGGATGCTCAAGTCATGGTTCCAGTGCCTGGACACATCCAGTAGAGCCTTGCAGTACTCTACAGCTACATGTACCCAAATTTTCATGGTATGTGCCATGCTACACAACATGATCATGTGGAAGCAGCTGCAGCAGAACAGCATGGGTCAGGGCCACACAGTCCCCCACCATTAACAAGGCCAGCACAGGCACAGAGTGACTCGGAGGAGGAACAACCTGAGCCTGCACCTGTATGCAAAAGGAGGCTTGCACAGTATGTCTAGGCTTTGCTGAAGAGGCAATGCATAGCGCACACACACTGACACATTAGGAACCCAGGGAATGGAAACTCTCTCTGACTCGCACATACAGTAAAAGGGATGACAAAAATGACACTACCTGTGCATTACCATGTATAGGGAGTGTGCTATGTGCATCTGACATAGTCAGCCCTGCAGTACCATCCTCATTGCTGGCACAGCCGCAAGGTAAGTCACCCTTCCTATCAATCACTGAATGCAGTAGTATGAACTGCTAGTTGTATCAATGGTATAGATGTGAACATGCAAGGAAGGGAACTGGGTGGCTGAATGGGATGGCAGCAGATAGTAGACAGCTATATGGGCAGCATGAAAACATAACAAATACTTGTGTCAACAAAGTAGGCAGTAACAGACAAGGTGAAAAAACCCACTGCAGGTCATGTGCTGGCCCAAATGTGTGTCCATAGGGCACACACATTCATGTCATGGAGGTTCACATACCTAACAACAGTCCCACCCAGCCAGCAGGACAGATGTAGATGAACACAAGGAAAGGCTGTGCTAAGGTCCTGAAGGTATGGCAATGGAGATCAACCCCCCTCCATACCTACACTGAGTATAACAGGTCAGGAAGTGGGATGTCATTCATGAAGGGTGGGAAGTCTGAAATGGCAATGTAGGTCAATAAAACATAAACTGTACTACACTGATATGCCTGTAGTCTGCAGGATAGGTCAGAATACAGATTTAAAAGGAAGTTAACAAACTACCAGAAATACCAGTGTGGTCAAAGCAAATGTCCACAGTTGGCAGGTGTGCTCCCCCCAAACCCTATATAGAATTGTATTAGCATCCATGTGTAGGCGTAATAACAATGAGCACAGAGTACCTCTGCTTGCCAAAGTAGAAGGATGGATTGCTTCATGTGTACAATATGCAGAGCTCTGAGTGTCAGGTTGATGTGTGGAGGCCAACAGGGTACCTGAAATATCAGGTAGGTATAGCAAAAATGTCTACAATTGTCAGGTGTGCCCCCCCAATCCTATGTAGTATAGCAGTAGCATCTCTGTGTGGGTAACACAGCAGCAGAGCACAGAGTACCTGAGCTGCCCCAATTATAATGATGGAATGTTGCATGTGTACAATATGCAGCAATCTGAGTGTCAGGTTGTTGTGTGGAAGCCAACAGAGTACCTGACATATCAGGTGGTTGTAGGACATGTCCACAGATGTGGTGTGCCCCCACCAACCCTATGTAGAAATGTATTACCAGTCATGATATGTGGGAGTAATAACTGGGAGCACAGAGTACCTGCGCTGGTTAAATCTGCAAGATGGATAGTCACCTGTCTACAATAGGCAGAGCTCTTTGTGTTAGATAGTTCTGAGTGGTATGCTGTGTGAAAGTTTTCAGCAAATAGCCATAGATGGTGTGTCCTGGTGTCCAATGGTCAGTACTGCTGAGGACTGGGCTAAGTCCACACAACTGCAGTACCAAGCAGACTGGTATCCCAGCAAGACATGTTGCAGCAGTAGACCATATGATTTGTACAGATGTCATAACTGTCACCATCTGGAAGATGGACATGGCATGAGTGTTGGCCCAGACATGCACACAGTACACAGGTGGAAGCACAGTAGAGAGAGACTGTGTTTAAAATTCCACAGTGAAATGGAGATGCCCTCCATTTGTACATACAGGTTCAGAGCACATCAGTTGGTTGTGTAGTATGGGGAACTAAGATGTACTGTGGGCAAACACTGGCAGACCACAAAAGGCAGTGGTATGATGTATGTAAAAGCTGCTGGTGTCCACCCACTGCCCACCAGCATGAGAAAGGGCCACGCATACCTGTGAAGAAGTAGCTACCCTAGCACACATGCAGCCAGTGCGACCCAACATCAGCCTCAGGTAACACACAGGCCACCTCCCTGCTGCGGTGAATGAGTACAATATGATCCCCACATTACTATGTGAATACTCACAAAATGCACCATGCTGAAGAGGTGTCCCATGCAGGTGAGTCCATAGCTGTAAGATGCACCCTGCCAGCATCCACACCAGTGGATTGATAAGGACAGAAACAATTGCCATCACCACCTTGCACACCTATCCTGTCAACCCAGGGGAATACATTGCCTTGCAGCCTGGGTCTGTACAACTGACAGAATGCACTGGCCTGCTACAGATAGCCTGCATCTGTACCCAGTGCCCCACTGTCCTCTGTCACGGGTCTGTGTCACTCCCGTACCGCCACTGTATGTTATCCCATGGACTCCCCCATAATGACAAAACACAGTCCACTGAACACAAATGTAAGGACATGTTGACAAATCCCAGTAGTATGTCCATCATGTTCCAATGCATGAACTGTGGACCAACCTGTACATACTGCTGGGATGGAGTGGCAACTATAGGCATACCTATCAGATATCTTGTGCATAATAGTAGGAAGGGGACAGACTAACGGGGGGGGGGGTAGCATCACCATCATGGAGTGTGTGAAGGGTGAAATCCTGATGTGTGCACATACTTATCATGACTGCAAACATTTGGATGTGTGGCCACAAACCTGCTTGCAAACCAAATTGTGAAGGGTTAATGAACAGAATAATGAGCCCTGCCTCTGGATAACCTCAGTGAGTCTGAATACTTCGGAGGTATGGCCACAGTATGATATGGCCATCCTGTCATGGTGATAATTGTACAGGCATGCAATCCACAACCTCAACAGCACCTAGGTGCTGGACCATATACACAGACCCATCAGCAAGTGGCTGCAGTTTCCATGCAAGAATGACATGAGTGTGCAAGAATATGCAGGTTGCACACCACAATACTGGGCAAAGCTGCATTCAACTTGTAATCCCCAGGAACCTACTGCCAGCAAAGATGTATACCTGTCAGTAGTTGATGACATAAAACATCAGAGGGTAAAGCACCACATATCACTGAGTACCCCTGCCAGCACCAAAACTATGTAGCAGAAGCACCAAAGACACAATTAGCAACAATCTCACTAGCCTTTGCCCAATGTCGACCCACATTGTCAACCATTCTACAGCTATCCTGCAAAAGCAGGTTACTAGC
The DNA here is from genome assembly GCF_019279795.1 of Protopterus annectens. Lineage (NCBI taxonomy): Eukaryota > Metazoa > Chordata > Ceratodontiformes > Protopteridae > Protopterus > Protopterus annectens. The sequence goes on along the minus strand of NC_056741.1, from coordinate 1,054,477,888 downwards.
TGTAGGTGTAGAACACAAATACCTGCACTGGAGTATTACCTACCTGGAATGGAGTCACACATGCAAAACAGGCACTCATACTGGTCATGTTCACGCACTTAAAGAAGTGAAGGCCATGTCAGAAAACAAATTATAGAAGGGTCATACTGGGCATGCTCACACACTTAGACAAATGAAGCCCATGTCTGGAAACAACTATGGACTATACACAACAGTCAATCACAGATGCCTGTGCAAACACTCCACATAACACACCAGTCATGCTCTGCACACACAATGGATGAGAATATGCACATATATCCAAGGACAGCACATTATAACAGCTCAGACATACACATAATAGATGTGGGAAGAGAGTGACAGACAGTGACAGACAGATCCCCTCTCATATGGCCTGTCCCACACAGCACACTCTCATTTTGCAAAAACATATGATGCTCAAATGTCCATTGCTGTACACAATTGCCCCTGGTAGACTTCCAGTCAGTACACCTTTCATTGCCTTTCTTTGACAAGCCTGCTGATGTCATTCCCTGTGAAATACACCTTTGGGAAAAGACAATCGCTGTGGCATGTTCTGCAACTGGGTAATGCTCTGATATGCTGTAGTAATTAGGTAGGTGTTCTAATCCCATTCATGGCAACTGTGTATATGTAGGCCCCAATGCTTTTCAGGACAGTCAGTACACCTGTCATTGCCCTTTGTTGACAAGCCTGCTGATGTCATTCCCTGTGAAATACATCTTTGGTGAAGGAGTATCCTAGTAATCTCCATGGCACGTTCTGTAACTGTGTAATGCTCTAATGTGCTATAGCACTTAGGTAAGTGCTATAATCCCATTCATGGCAACTGTGTGTGTGTGTGAGTATCTGTGTAGGGTCCAATGCATTTGAGGACAATCAGTACACCTGTCATTGCCCTTCTTTGACAAGTCTGCTAATGTCATCCCCTGTGAAATACACCTTTAGTGAAGGAGTATCCCAATAATCTCTATGGCACATTCTTTAACTGCATAATGTTCTAATGTATTGTAGTAGTTAGGTAGGCATTCTAATCCCATTCATGGCAACTGTGTATGTGTAGGGCCCAGTGCTTTTGAGGACAGTCAATACACCTGTCATTACCCTTCTTTAACAAGCCTGCTGATGTCAGTCCCCGTGAGATACACCTTTGGTGAAAGAGCATTCTAATAATCTCCGTGGCACTTTATCTGTGTAATGCTCTAATGTGCTGTAGTAATTAGGTAGGTGTTCTAATCTCATTCATGGCAACTGTGTGTATGTGTAGGGCCCAATGCTTTTGAGGACAGTCAGTACACCTTTCATTGCCTTGCTGTGACAAGCATGCTGATATCATTCCATGTGAAATACACCTTTGGCGAAGCAGAATCCCAGAAATCTCTGTGGTGCATGCTATAGTAGCTAGGCAGGTGTTCCAATCCCAGACATGGCAACTGTGAGACTTCTGGTGTGTGTGTGAGCATTTGTCATACGTATCCTGTGTGCAGTACGAAGCAATGTGGAGCAGGTTTTGCACTTTTCCTATATGTTGGGCCTAGTAAATGTCGTAGTGTCCACCTTACACCCATGACAGATGTCAAACATCACAGTGGCTGTGGTACAAAATCTATACCCCCACATGTGACATCATGGCATGGGGAATAATATAGGCAACACCTGTATTATCCAGAGAACACTCTCCACCCATGTCTCGGACACAAACACACTTGGCCAGGCAACAACCACTAAGTTTGTAGTTCCCTACATATTGCCAACAAATGGTAACCATGGTGTGATTGCAGTGGACTACAGATGACATGGCACCCTGTCCCATCCCTACAATAGGCAATGCATTGCATACAGTGCTCCATCACTGTATTCCCCAATGGATACCTGTTACAGCAGGCAAGCCAGCAAATGTTACCCACAAAGGCCATGCCATGCCGTATACACATGCCGTGTATAGACAGATGCCACTGACACCAGTGAATACTGTAACAGGGGTAAGCTGCATTAAGGTATCTGGGTGTACATTACCATTCAATTCACCTTGGGTAAATGCAGGCCTACCGCTTCCTGCCATACAGACTGTTCTGTTTGTCAGTGTGCTTGTGATGGTTTCAGTCATGCCTTTTTATATCACAGATACATCCCATTGTGTCTGCTTCAGTATGTACCCCCTAGGGATTGTGTACAGACTGTAGATGGAGGCTGCCAGACTGTACATCTCCATTACTTACAGTTGATTGCTTGTTATCCTGTGGTCCAGATTGTGTCTACTGTTGTACTACTTGAAGGCCTTGGCCTGGACAGCAACATATGTACTTCTTTCCAGAATACTATATACTTTTGTCTGTTAGACAGTTGCATTACTCTCTCTAAATGTATTTCAGAGTCTACACAGCTATAAGTCATGGTATACACTACTGTAGTAGTACACAAATAAATCTTCCCCATGTATGCAAATCTGTGTGTGGTGTTATATCCCGTGACCTGTCTGTTGGTATATGTTGCTGGCAACAGGTGTCACTTGTATGTTTGACTCATACAGTGTCCATATGGTATGCTGGTGACTGTGGCCATAGTGGCTGTACCGTATTGTGTGCACCCTCTACATATGTATCTCCTTATACATATGTCTGTGTGTGTATGTGTAGTTACATATATATCTATATATAGGTATATACATATACATATGTATATATATATATATATATATATATATATATATATATATATATATATATGTATCTGCATATATGTGTCTGTGTATATGAATCTTAGGAATGTTGAGTGGGTCCACATTGTACATCCTCTATGGTAGCCACACTGTACTGCATGATATGTTACCGATACCAGCCTGATATCATACAGGTGGGATGGAGTACTGTTAATATATTGTGCCCATGTTCTGTCAGGTCCTGGGTTTGGGATTTGTGTTCCTTTTTCAGTGTAGGGAGCAATGCTTTTGAGGTTATTTACAGGCACTACAACCTCCATTGCCCTACTTTGGTAAGTCTGCTGACATCATCAACTGTGATATACACCTTTGTGAAAAAAATATCCCAGCAATCTCTGTGGCACACGCTATAACTGCATAATGCTGTAGTGTGATAAACTAGTTAAATAGGGGTTCTATACCCAGATATAGTAAGTGTGAATGTTTGTGTGTTCCTTTGTCAGAGTGGGGAGCAATGTTTTTGAGGCCATTCACAGGCACTACAACTTTCATTGCCCTACTTTGGCAAGTCAGCTGACATAATCACTGTGAAATACACTTTTGTGGAAAGATATCCCAGTAAGTTCTGTGGCGTGTACTACAACTGAATAATACTGTAGTGTGATAAACTAGTTAGGTAGGGGTTCTATTCCCAGACATGGTAAGTGTGTGTGTGTTTGTAATGCATGACCTATGTGAAGGTGGCTGTGACTGTGTAACACCTGGATCCATTGAGGAGCCGGTATTGTAATTTTCCTACATGGTGGCCATTATATGTCACAATGTCCACCTTACAAGGATGACAAATGTCAATCAGTGAAGATGCTGGGGTGCCAATCCACACCCCTACATGTGATACAAGGCCTGGTGAACAAAGTAAGCAACCCTAGTATTACACAGAGTGCACTATGAACCTGTACAAAAACAAGAAGTAATATTACAGTTAGGGGAAGAAATACAGACAATATAAAGACCAGTGAGTCTAATTTATTTTTTGTTACTAGATATTCTCCTCTATCCTTAGAAATAAGTAATATTATAAGAAAATATTGGTATCTGATTTGTGAGGATGAAAATATTGGTTCAATTTTTCCCAAACATTTAACTTTTTCATACAAAAGAGGAAAAAACTTAAAGGAATTATTAAATTACAATTTTTGTGGCCAAAATAATGTGGGAATTAATCAGAGTACTGTAGGTACCTTTTCTTGTGGACAGTGTAGTGTGTGTAGCAGGGTCAAAAATGTAATCAACATTAATGGTATGTCTTTTAAAGCTAGACATTTCTTCAACTGTAAATCACGGAGTGGTATACTTGTTGGGTTGCTCTTGTCCTAACTTATGGTATATAGGTCAGACTAAAAGGATGGTTCGTGTTCGAGTTTTGGAACATATTAAAGACATTAGGAACAAAAATGATTATAGCCCAGTGGCCAAACACTTTTTGGAAAAACATAAAAGTGATGCTAGTAGTTTAAAATTTTGTGTGTTAGGCCAACCCTTCAATTATGAAAATGGGGGATCAATTGTTCAAAAATTACTTGAACTAGAGACTAGGATGATTCTTAAATTTAATACATTGAAACCACATGGACTTAATTTAGAGCTAAGTATTTAATATCAATTTTTCATATACTTATACATACACACATAGTGTTTCCCATACAGTCATTATAGATTAACTATGCAGTTGATAATACATGAAGTATCATAGAGGCTAATTTGTTTTATTTTTATTTTTATACATATAAATGATTATACATACATTTGTGTATATAAAGCAACAATAATTTATTTTCGCTAGTTATTCTCTTTGTCCGGTAGATATAAGATATGTTATTTATAGTTTTGTATTGATTCTTTTCATTTATTAATCAAAGTTATTTGAATTTATTATTTGAATTTACTCTCTTTCACATATTTATGGTTATATATTAAATGATAGAATGATGTTATATGAAATTTATTATTTAATTTAATAATAAAAATGTGAAGTTTTGATTACCAATATTCTGCTTTTAATATTGAAGATATGTGCAATAAAATAAAATAATGGTAGAGCACTTTAAATTGTTCAGAAAAAGTTGATTGAATAATTGGTGCTGATTAACTGACAAAAGATTTGTATAAATAAGAGTTAACAGCACCATTATTTTGTGATCCTTTGAAGGCGAAAAGCCGAGGTACCAGATCGCAATAAACGCCTTACTGGCATGGCACTGGCTTCTCTTGTGTTGTTTGCACTATGAACCTGTGTCTCATACACAAACACACTTGCCTGGACAACTATCACTATGTTGGTATTACCCTGCATACTGTTCACAGATAGCAAACATGGTGTGATTGCAGTGGGCTACAGAAGGCATGGCACCCTGCCCATCAGTAGAATAGGCACATAACTGAAGACAGTGCATCTTCACTGTGTTCCCCAATGGATGCCTACAACATCTGTGGTGCCATCAAATGTGATCCACAAAGGACTGTCCATTTGCACGCCCTGCCACAAGAGGTCAGGAGTGGCACATGTTATGATAACAATCTGTGTACATAACATGGTCCTGGCAATCCAGATACACTTCCCCATGTCACTGTATATGAATGTGGGATGTGTGCACATCCCAGACACCATCCATGTCATGGACTATAGAACACATACATGGCAAGCATTGCACAGCACTGGCCACACACAATGCTAACCTAGGTGACAGGATGGTGAATACAATACCCACCTTGTGTGGGACATTCCAGACACTACACACCTGATCCACACTGCAGACCATTGTCATGTGGCCTGATGCCAAGGTATACCCCTTACCTAGCCTTGTACAGCCTTCTGGCACAGCCAACTGCTACACACCTATGAAGCAATGCACACATGCATGTCAGTACTGGCCCCCTGTGTCCCTCTGTGTATTGTATGATGCTTCCAACCACATTCACACCTGGTACAACTCCCATTGGCATACTGAAGCATTCCGACTGATGTCAGACACCTTCACATGCCCTTTGCCCATAGTACAGCACAATAGCATCTCTGGTGCATGTGATACTTGTGCAATACTTTATTGTGGTAAAATAACTAGGTAGGGCATGTATTCCGGTCAATGTGGAGACAGGCACTTGTGCTACACATACCGTATCTGTACAATATCATTGTTGCAGCTGTCACTCACCAGCACATATATTTTTGGACAGCTCATCAACATGTAAGCTATGTGGTACATGCAATAGCTACATGCACATGTGATAGTAATGCATTGTCAGTCAGGGGTTTGAATCCATCTACTGGTATGTGTGTCACACAAACATACTTCAGTTTTACTCTCCCACACCTTCCATGATATACTTTGTCTGTGTCTGCCCCTCCCACACCCTCCCTGGTGGATGTGGATATGTACACCTGCTCTGTTTAGGCAGCAGCTAGTGTTTTGTAAGTGTTGGTCATGATCAGCTGATGGCCTCAGCACCAATTGCAGTCCTCCTCTAGCTGATTGAATGTGACATAGCTGTGGTAACATTCCTATAGCCAATTGCATGGAAACACACTACAATAACTAGGAACATCATGTTGGTGCTGGGCAGCGAAATTCACTGTGTGTGGAACCTAGATCTGGTGTTTGGCAAAAATCATCTCAGATGGGTTTGGGATTTACTTCCAACAACATGCACTATGGCAAAAGGGCAACAGACAGGAGGGGATATGCCAAACATGACTACAGAATGTAAGTGTTGCTGTTCTTAATATAGAGTAATGTCGGTTTAACAGGGTGTGTGTGGTTATAGCTAGTCTGCCTTCTTTAAGATCTGTCATGACAGGGCGATGTTTGTGAGAAAACCCCCATCTGTAGGGTCATCTGGAGACTGGTTAGTGTGTTGAACCTTTTGTTCCTTCTGTTACTCACAGGACACCTATCTGAGAATGGCAGAAGCATAGTGTGAGGATTGCAGTCAGTACATGGTGTCAGCAATGAGAGTTACTGACTTCATATCCCAGATTGGACATACTTAACAAAACACCGTGGTAAGACAGTAAATGTCTGAGGTTACCACAGCACCATGCCAATATTGTGCCAGAGTTCATAGCACTACTCACACATCTGTCACCCGTTGTACATATGTCATGCAGGATATCTGCATGTGTTCCCCTTGCTCTGCAACTGTTCTAGATCTGGTGTCTTGTGGTAACGGGAATATCTATGCATGCTGTTATAAGTAATCCCGACTGCTGCTGACTATTACTGGTCCTTATCTGTTGTAAAAAGGCAACACCATAGCCATATGGGAATGCCGATGTCAGTCGACCCACCTGTCCCAGCTCAGCTGGCATGGCACCAGGCACCAGTACATCTGGGTCCCAGCCTGGGACCTCCTCCTCCATTGTTCATGCATGACATTTGGGTGGAACTGCTGCAGGTGATGGTGCTTGCCCACCCTGGGAGCGGGGGAGGAAAGGAACCTGTCACCCACCATCAGGTCCAGTCATCTATGCCAGCTTGAGGGCCGCATGGTGCAATTAGAGGGTGAGCCTGCACCTCCTACCCAGCCCCCAGCACATTTGGGGCCATGAAGGTGCAGTGGTGACTGCCCATGGGTGGGGACCTCAGTCCCACTGCTTCTATTTGGGGGCTCAAGGGCTTGCAACTTCAAAACACCCCACCCCATCCAAGGTGTTTTCCCCCCACATGTGTCATATACCACCCCTGTATGCTGTCTTGTCTGTCTTGTCTGTCATCCTACCCAACCTATCCTCTCCAAGCATACCTACTCTCCTTCTCCAACATCCCACTCGCACCTTAAAAATCTGTTCCCAAATAATATCTCGCCCCATACATAGCTGTCCATTCTGCACTTGTGTCCACTGGGCACATGTAATGTGGTCTAATTGGCATCACAACATATTATTGTTGTCCTCACCCCTTTCTCAGGGGTTTGAGTGTCCAAACCTACCTCCAACTTTAGTGCATATGCAGAGCTGTTGCTGTAGAAGAAATGGGCAGCTATGGACCTTCCCTACACCCTTCCTGCACATCCCTAGCTATTTTCCCTACTATCTTTCCCTCTTTGTGCCCCTTTTTCACCACTGTCCTATCAACCTTATTTTCTTTTCTTTAAAGGAAATTAGCACAGGGGTAAGTGGTAGTAAGCACTTTTAAGTTTTAGTAAGCAGCTTTGCACAGGTATGCAAGATAGTAAGCAGTGCATACACAAAGTAAGCACTTTTGAGGCTAACCTGGTGTAACCAGATTTTACTGGCAGTTAGCATTGCTAACCATCACACAAACTCATACAAACCTGCTTACAACTGCTTAAAAGTGCCTTAATTACCCTGTATCTGACCGCCCTTGTTCTGCCCTGCAACAAAATTAACAGTCTCTGCAAGGCTCAAACCCAGGAGCCTGTACAGCCAAAGTCAATGTGATTTACCACTAAGCCATTGCAGAGATACATGGCACTGATGTGTTCACAAACATAGCATCCAGCAATACCATTCATCTGTATGGGAAACGTATTGATATATGTAGATATATGTGTGTCTGTCCATATATTTATAACTAAATAAATATATACCTCTCCCTCTCTATATTACACACATATATATATATATATATATATATATATATATACACATAGACATATCTATACATATCAGCATATAGGCATATACATACTGCATACATCCAACACCCGCATGCCTAGACCCATAATTTCATACCCATGATTCCTTCATTCCTTCACCCAACCCCCAACACTACTCATCCACAGCAGTCCTCCTTTCTACAGGTTTCAGCCGAATATAAGCACACCACTACACATTGCCCACTCTCCACTTCTCGGGACCCATCACATAAGTTGTCTCAACCCATGGATCTTCAGGCTTCCCAAACATTTAGTCCGTGAACATATGTACACATTTTGCTTACCTTTAAAGCATGGTATGTTACTCCGAAGACTCTTTTTAGCAGTATTTTTGGTATCGACTCACCAGGGATGAACATGCATTTGTTTCAAGATTAGACTTAGCAGGTTGACACTGTTTCTCCCACTGGTAGTATCCTGGCAGTAGTCTGGGAAGCAGTGCTGTGCAATGCTTAGCGGTGCTTATTATTTGATTTGCATGATATTTGCCTTTTGGCATTGATTTCCTCTTCATTAGATGTTATATACGTGTCTTGTATCCTTGATTCATGTGTACGTACACTGTATGGGGTCTTGGGAACTTCAACACTATTACAATAACACCTCACATCTGGACTTACGGCAGTACTCCAGTTAGCATATTTATGTTATGTAGCAGGTTATACAACATCACACTGTATATAAATCCCTTGCACATTTTCAGCTTGATTTTCTCATGCTGAGGATTTGTTTGTTGGAACCTCATTCTTGCATAATGCTGTGATGGCTTAGTGCTTTACTACATACTGTAGGGTAGAGGGTGCTGGATTCACATCCTGCAAAGGCTGGTTACTTTTATTTTTGGGCAGAACAGCAGCTGATGCATATAGAGTGATTAAGGCACTTTTAAGCAATTGTAAGCATGTTTGTGCGAAGGTAAGCAATGCTAATCTCCGGTTACATATGCTTAGAGACAGTTAGTTTCAACATTGCTTACCCTGTGTGCACATTGCTTACCCCAATGCAAAAGGGCTTAAACCCACTTACTGCTGCCTAAAAGTGCTTACTCCCACTTACCCCTGCACTCATTTCTTTAAAAGGATAGAAAAAGGGTTGACAGGCAAGTGGTGAAAAAAGAGGCACAAAGAGGGAAAGACAGTAGGGAAAATAGCCAGGGATGTGCAGGAAGGGTGTAGGGAAGGTCCATAGTTGCTCATTTCTAATACAGCAACAGCTGTGCATATACACTGAATTTGGAAGTGGATTTGGACACTTGAATCCCTGGGAGAGGGTTGAGGACAACAACAATTCATTGTGATACCAATTAGACCAGATTACATGTGTCCAGTGGACACATGTGTGCAATGGACAGCTATGTATGGAGGAAGATTTTTTTGTGGGAATAGATTACCCTTTTTTTTCTTTTTTTAGCTGGGAGTGGAATGTTTGGGGAGGGGTAGTAGGTATATTTGGGGAGGTAGGTTGGGTAGGTTAACAGACAAAACACAAAAGACGCATACAGGGGTGGTATGTGACATGTGGGGGGTAAACACCTTGATGGGGAGGGGTGTTGGAATATCAGAAGCCCACAAGTCCCCTAGTGGTAACAGTAGGACTGAGGTCCCCACCCATGGGCAGTCAACACTGCACCCTCACAGCCCCAAAGGTGGCTGTGCTGGGGGCTGAGACACAGAGCCAGGCTGACTCTCTTATCATGACACATGGCCCTCAAGCTGGTGTAGAAGATCACTGACCAGGGCATCGATCACTCTATGCACCATGGCCCCAAACTGGCAACAGGTGACAGGTCCCTGTCCAGGCCCACTCCTGGGGGGGAGAGCCCCATCCCTTAAAGCGGTTCCACCCGAAGGTGGTGCAGGACCAAGGGACATGGAGGTTCGTGGTTGGGCCCCAGACATGCTGGTGCCTGGTGCCTCGGCCACCTGAGGTGGGACAGTTGGGTCCACTGGTACCAGCCTTCCCAAGCATGCTATAGTATTTAGATATCAACATCGTATATGGGTTAGTAATAGTCAACACATTCCAGGGTTAGGTATAACAGCATGCATAGATATTTCCATTATCCCAGACACCAGATACGGAACAGTTGCATAGCAAACAGAACACATGCATATATGGGACCACAGTGGTAATAAGAACAGCATGCAGGTACATTGATAGCACCATGCCAACAATGTTGGAATAATTCAATATGGCACATGCATGGGAACCATTAGAATATTTATCAAATGATTGGCCATTATCAGAGTCAGTACATACCAGTTGGGGTGGGTATGTTGATTATTGTTGGAGATATGGTGGGAGGAGAGAAAGATGTCAATTAACAAGTAGTATATTCCTGTGCTCCACATTACTTTCCTAGTCAGTGCTGTTATCTGTACCTTACAAGTCTTACTACACTACCCTATAGACCTATACTGGACACTGATATGGCTGTTAACATCACTGCACATGAACCGGTTTTACACCTCTTACCTGGTATATCTGTGGAGGGAATGTTTGTTAAGACTGACTGTTTGTACACATACAGCCGGATTCTGGGTTGATGTTTTGCACTATGCTATCCATCTCTTTCTGCACAGACTCTGGCCATGTGTTGACCACATGTTGGTATGCCTGGACATATCTAGAATATTGCCCTCTTCCACCTTTAGTGATCTGACACGCACACATATACATGCTTTCCTACACAGTTATATTATGTAGCACAGTGTGGGCAACAGTGACCAGTGATACTTTATTATTCAGAGAAATTGCAGTAGTAACAATCCCCTACAATACCAGGCTGGACAGTACTAGTACAGGTTATATTAGTCCGTATTTCATGGCACAGTGTTCGTTTCCATCGTACCTGTGAGAGCAATGTTTGTTAACACTACCTGACAGTTGCCACACAAGGTTCCAGATTACACATAATATTATGCAAATACATCTCACTGTGTTACTGTACACACTCTTACCACAGCTTAACAAGTTGAGTGTAAATGGACATACATGGCTTCTTAGTTACATCAGGTATTGGGGATTTGCTAGTGTGCCAGGTTTGTTGTCAAAGATGTGTCAATCAGTTGTATTTCCTGTTTGCTGCCTATACATCTGGGATCATCCAACTGATTTCCCAGGGGGACAGGCTGCTGGCATTAGATATGGGCCACTTTAATAGACAGTCTGGACATATCTGTACAGTTGTGGTGTATAATTCTGAATGCAGACTACTACCACTGGCACAAACCGTGGCTGTGTGTGCTAATAAAACAACATTTCACATCTCAGTTGCATGTGCTGTTCAGGTTTAGTTGTCTGCATTTCCCCTGTTTACTGTCCCATTGGCCCTTTTTTCAATTATAAAGGAATTCCCAATACTATTCTAGCATGTCCAAAGTTCACTTGTCAATCTCCTCTCCGGTCCAGCTGGTGAATCTGGGAATCTTGAGGCAATGTTAAAACTGCCTCATGTACACAGACAACCCTCTCCTGCTCCCAACAAATTCCAACACATGTGAGAGATGCAACCATATAACCAAACTGGAGGCTAAGCTCTCTCGACTCAGTACTGGCGTAACCAGTCAGGAGGAGAAGGAAACCACACTCACTACAATTCCAGTCTCACATAGACCTACCACAACAGCAAACCAAACACATAAACACACATAAACATACTCGGAGGCTCTAAATAAAAATCTGCCTAAGCAGCAGAGACCTCCAAAGCAGACACCCAAGCAACCGCTACCCCAAAACAAAACACGTGCAACACATAGCTCACAAAGCCAGTGTGCCGAACAGTCACAGCCCTTAAGGCTAAACAACACACCTGATACATTTGTAATAGGTGACTCTATCGTCAGGCACACTGATGTCCCACTCACCAGGCTGAACAAGGAGAAGGTCACGGTGAGCTGCCTGTCGGGCGCTAGGATCCGCCACATAACACAAGCACTCAGGTCACTCCAAGGCAAGTACAAATATGACTCAGTCATTGTCCATGCTGGAGTGAATGACCTGAGACGTACCTCCCTGGACTACATGAAAAGAGACATAGAGGAGCTCTCTGAGCATGTAGCCTAGGCCAGTATGACCCCCACCTTGAGTAGCATCTTACCCTCACCAAGAATGATGACACAATATGAAGACAAGATGATAATTTTCAACAATTGGCTTAAGTATTGGTGTCATTCAAAGGGGATCCAATGCCTGTCAGCCTGGGATGACATGTTCGACAAGCCAAGATGCTTCACTAGGGATGGCTTGCACCTGTCACCCCTGGGCTTTTGGATATTAGCAAAGGCTCTTGCCACCCCTATAGTGCCTTTTTTAGGCAAGGCTCAAAAGACAAACCCACCTCCATAGGTATCACAAGGGATAAGAAACTAAGAGTAATGCTACTCAATGCCAGAAGTCTAAACCTCAAGATGCATGCACTCGAAACTTTCCTTAGCATGGAGAACATCGATATCTGTGCAGTAACAGAAACCTGGTTCAAGGGTCCCGAGAGCACCCCAGCACTACCAGGTTATACCTCATACCATGTTTTTCGGCCCCAAATCTTGGACGAACCACAAAAGGAGGGGGAGTATCAATATTCGTCAAAGATATCCACACCTCCAGGTTGGTGGCACAGCACGAAGCATCAGAGACTATCCATGTGCAACTAACAGTGGGTAAAACTGCCTTCCAGTTTATAGCCTGCTACAGACCACTTTCCCAAACCAAGGAACCCCACTCGACCTTCCTGAGAACACTGGAAAATATGAAGGTCTCTCCAAACACCATTATATTTGGTGACTTCAACTACCCAAACAAAGCATTACTCTAGCTCCAACACCCTAGCACAAAGGTTCCCAGAATTTATAAACTCAAATGCTATGGAACAACTTGTTACCACTCCCACAAGAGGAGAAAACATACTGGACCTGATCATCACCAACATGGGGACTCTATGCTCCAGACCGGAAGTGTATTCCTCACTGGTAAGATCAGACCATAAACTAACCTCACTAGATATTCACATCCCGACCCCAGCCCCTGGCCAGAAAACCTTAGTGAAAAACTTCTCTAAAGCAAATTTCACACTACTCAAAACTGAGGTGGAATCCTTCAAAGCTCCCGGGCCTGTGAAAAATACGGCCCAGACCGCAGAATCCTTTATAAACGCATTCTATGAACACCTTCAGGAATGCATGGATCATGCAATCCCAAATAAAACCAGGACCCAAGCCTCCAAAGGCAGGCTTCCTGTCTGGTGGACCCCAGCCATAAACAAATTATACAATAGAAGGAGGAAGCTACTACATGATAGAGCAAAATCCCAAAAAGAGAAGGCATCTCTGATCAGTATTAGCAAAAAACTATGGGTACTCATAAAATCGTCTAAGGCTAGCTTCGAGAGAAAAATTGCACAGGACACTAAGGATAATCTCAAGGCTTCCTTTAGTTATGTTAGGAACCTGGGTGGGAATTCCCAGATATGCTCAGAATTAGTCCAAACTGACAAAAAATACACCGAACCCACAGACATTGCCAACATCCTAGCTGACAGGTTCAGCGCAAACTTCTTCCCCCCTCCCCACCAAAAGGGCAAATATCTATCCCAGCAGAGTGCTGCCCCCCTGACATCTCAGATGCTCAGTTAAGAGCCGCCCTCTCCAAAGCAAAAAACACAGCATCAATGGGACCAGACGGTGTCCCGGGCTGTGTCCTACATGAACTCCAAGAAGAACTAAACCCAAACATAAAACTACTGTTCAATCTCAGCCTTACTACAGGATATGTACCCAAAGAGTGGTGTACAGCAACAGTGGTCCCTCTCCACAAAGGTGGTGCCTTAATGGATCCTGGAAACTATCGCCCCATAAGCCTGACTAGCTTGGTCTGCAAAGCTATGAAAAGGATCATCATGGACCTCATAAATAAAGATATTGGGGACCTACAGACACTGGATCCTACCCAGTTTGGCTTTGTTAAGGGCAGATCCTGCCTCTTAAACCTGGTCAATTTCTTTGAAACAGTCACCAAGGCCATTGACGAGGGGAAGGTGGTCCACACAGCTCACCTGGACCTCGCAAAAGCCTTAGATACAATACCCCACTTGGGCATTATAGATAAGCTCACCAGCTTAAATATAAACCCCTATGTCACTAGATGGGTTTCAAACTGGCTCAAGGACAGAACCCACATGGTTAGAATTGCTGGAGCCATGTCAGACTCCAAGCCAGTTACAAGTGGCGTCCCACAAAGCTCGGTCCTGGGACCTCTCTTGTTCGGTATATATTTCTCGGAGGTACAGGCCAACACGGAAGGACTGTGGCTAACCAAGTTCACAGATGACTGCAAACTGGGCACCATAATCGACTCTCCAGCCAACAAGCATCCTACAAAAGGGCCTCATAGAAACAGACAACTGGTGCCAGAGCCATGGCCTCAAGCTAAACGCCAAAAAGTGTATAGTCATCCCCTTTGGCAAAAACAAAGTGCCCACAAATTACCACCTAGGTGGTAATCCATTAAGTACAGAAGAAGTAATTAGGGACCTGGCAACCCAAGTTGATAGCAATCTCATTCGACAACCACGTGGCCAAAGTGGTTAGAAAAACATTTTATAAAGCCAACCTAATCATGAAGGGATTCACATCTAGATCAGGGGAAGTCATCGTGCCTCTTTAATCATCCCTCATCAGGCCCATAATTGAGTACAATGCCCCTTTTGGGATGTACCTTACCAGACACCTGCAGCAACTGGAAAGACCCCAAAAGTACCTCACCAAGAGGATCAAAGGGCTCAAACAAATGCCATATGCTGCCCGGTTAAAGAAACTCCAGCTCTACTCAGTGGCATACCGCCTGCTCAGAGGCGATCTGTACCTCAGAAAAACCAAATCCCATTGAGCTACGCGCTCGAGAGACTTGAACCTCAGCACTGAAATAAATAGGATATGCTGGAGGGACAGATTCATAACCCAGAGGCTCCATTCACTCTGGAATAAAATCCCAGTCCAGGTTAGGCAGAGTCCCTCATTGACTCTCTTCAAGAGGAATCTTGATGAGTGGATGGGAGATAATAGATTTACCCCTGGTAACACTTCTTTGTCACTGTTAGATAGAGGCACAGTATACTAACCTCGAAAAAGGGCATGGCAAAATTAATTTAAAATGGGTGGCGAAAGCCAAACACACTCTGGCTAGGCTTGTAAATGCCCTAGGGTAGATAGGTTCATAGGTTCATACTAGGCTATGTGTCTCTCAGTTGTACTAAATGGCCTCTGGGGATTACACCTGTCCTATACAGGCATTCCTACACATTCATGTTATGGCGCATGGTGTGGGTAACAGTGCTTAAGACTACAGTACTATTACATGCTTGCAAATTTACATTAACATATGATACCAGAATATATACATACAGTCCAGCAGTTAGACCTGTTGTGTCAGGGTATTACACTTTTATTGCCAAACTAACAATATGAGACTCTTCCTACCATATTCTGTAGTGTATGCAGTAATTGCCTTGAACAATACAGGTTTTATACTAGCAATTACTCTACTACAACTTTTATTTTTATTTCCTATGTCAGTTATAGCATGAGTATTACTAACTTGCCTCACGTCACAATCGTGCCAGGTGGCAGATGTGGGCCTCCTGGTTCATGGCCCGCTCCATTGCAGCTGTGGGGGACATAAGAGGAATATTTAGCCATACCTATCCATGATATACCTAAGCTGGCAATTATTAAACAGGTAGTGGACTGATACTTACACACAGCAGGGACATCCCCTGATGCTCTAGCCTTTTGGAGCCACTCTTCCAAGATGTCCCCCTTCTGCCGCTTCAGGTCGGCATAGTGGTGCCTGACCTGCTCACCAGTTTCGGGTATGCCAGTGGCAATGGTGAGGTCACAGACGAGATGGGTCTAGGCCCCCGCCTTATATTGGGAGCCCTGGTACTAGCCCTGCAGCAGTCTCTGTGCATGGTCTTTAACTAGGTGTCCAGCCATGACCTTGGACTCCTGGATGCACTAGCACTGCACCTGGAAGCACATTCCTTCCCTCCTTACTGCCACAGTGCCTGCAAGGGGAAGATACAACCAGTTATGAGCTGTATTCCCGCCTCTTGAGTTTAAGTGGGGCTGATTTCCAGCACTTTTCTGTGATTGGCAGGTTTTGAAAAGGCTAAGCTATGAGCAAACCTGCTTACTAAGGTTGGCATTGTTTAAACGGGTATACCACTGGGCACAAGGAGTTAGCTGATGTACACATTGCTCACACCTCCTAAGCTGGCCTGTATAATGCTTGGTGCTGCCTACAGTAGACATTCATTATAATGCCTTTTTGGCATTGTGTTATTATTCATTGCACCTTATATATGCCTAGTATCCCTGATTGATGTGTATGTGCACTCTGTGGGGTCCTTGTGTTTTATTGCGGACTTCAACACTCTTTTTACAAGTACACCTCACTTCTGGGCTTACTGCTGTACTCCAGTTCACATATGTATGTTATGTAGTGAGTTATGGCACATATGACTATATACTGATGCCTTTCACAGGTTCAGTTTGGTTATACTATGGTGAGGACATGTTTACTACTACCTCATTCTTCTGTACTTCTGTGATGACTTGGTGGATAGCTACTGGAACTATGGTGTGTACGGTCCTAGGTTTGAGACATGCATGGCTGTTTACTTTGTTGCTGGGCTGACAAAGGCCCGTTGGATACAGAGTGATTAAGGCAATTTAAAGCAATTGTAAGTGGGTTTGCGTCGTGGTAAGCATTGCTTATTTCAGGTTATAGTTTCTTACACTCAGTTAGCTTCTACTTTGCTTAATCTGTGTAGGCAGTGCTTACCCCCTCACAAACACAGTTAAACATGCTTACTAGTGCTTACGTTTGCTTACTAATGCTGATCTGTGCTTACACCTGCTTACTACTGCCTTATTCATTATGACACTGACTCTTCACATGTGCATTTCCTGCAGTACTCCAGTTCATAAATATATGTTATTTAGTGCGTTTGCAATAAATATATTGGTTATACCATGTTTTTTTATGTAAAATGGACTGCACTGCAGTGGGACTCGAACCAGGAATGTCTGCTCGTGAGGCAAATGCTCTGCCCACTACACTATTGCTATGCTGCGACAATTGCATATATCTTCCTTGTTATCCTCTTCAGCCTTTTCAGCTGCTTTAACCGTAGCTAAGCGATGGGCACACCCGCGCATCTACAGTTAGCTGTACTTGGATTCTTAATAAAAATAAAGGGGCTTCTTCAATTTATTTATATGTACTGTTACTGTTCTACACATGGGGGACTGTTGGTGGGGATATCCAGATACCTATGAGTGGTGTCGTTCATTTATTTCCACTTTCTGCTGTTCTACATTGCAGGGGCATGTTTATTCTGAGAGCTTTGCTCTCAGACACACCCTCTGCACTCACACATGATCCATTTAAGCCTGGGAGGTTGGGCAACGCGCATTCATTAATATGCATGGTGCACTGCCATCCTCCTCCGACACGGGCGCTTCCATGCAGGACTACGCTAGTCCTGCACGAAAGATTAGTGAATCTGGGGGAGTGAGTTAAAAGGCAAATCATTGCAATATCCCACCCTCTTAATCTGCATAGTGCTGATTGCAATTCCTGTTCTGTACTGCTCATCACACCCACAAGCTATGACTGACAGCTAGAAGCAGCTAGTCAACCAGCTGCATATCATAAAAGTTTTTCTTTTTACCTAGTTCAACAAATCTCATCCTCTTGACCTACTTTGCCATTTGGCATTTTTTTTAATGAGAAGAAACAGTTAGAGGGTATCTTTGTATTTCATGTCCAATTGAACTAGGTAGCTGAAATTAAAATGAAAAATCACTTGCACCCCATCCCTGCTGATTGCAGCAACAAGCCAACGATTGGTGCATTGCTACTTGCTAGATGAACAAGAAAGGAAGTCTATTAACCAATGAGTGGGAAAAAAAGACTAGTTGGAACATATTGGGACTTGGAATGTGCCAGTGACGTATATGAGGAGTCAACCAAGGAGCAAACTAGCCATGAGGTGAGGTATAAGTGAACTGTGTCCTGCTGCTGGACCATTTCCTGACTGTTGCTGCCTGTTTCCCAGCTGAATACAGCATAAGGCAAGCAAGGTAGTTTGCTTTGTAGGATTGCCAGAAATATTTTGAAAGCTAAGTTCCTGCTGTTTCCTAAGCTATTTCCAAACTGTGTGTGTGTGTGTGTGTGTGTGTGTGTGTGTGTGTGTGTGTGTGTGTGTGTGTGTGTGTGTGTGTGTGTGTGAGAGTGTGTGTGTGAGTGTGTATTGCCCATAACCTATAAACAGACATAAGTAAGAATAAAGAGGTGATTACTGCCCCCCCCCCCCCGGTTATAGCTTTGCATCATTTGTCCATCTTGGTAAACATAATTCTCTTTATAACTGGCAGAAATACTATTTTATATGAAGGGTAGTGGATGACTTCCACAGCCTTCTTGAGGAAGTAATGATGTCACAAAATGGGAAAATTCCCAGACAGTTGGCAGACACAATCAATATAAAGAATATATATCAATGCAGGTAACTCTTAACTGGGGTGAGGCATATGAAACAGTACAAAAGTCTGCTTCTCTAGGATCCATACTGCAGTTTTTACAGTAGGCAGGTGAATAGGTAGGCTATCAAGGCAATGGGCTGCTTACTTACTGATGTTGCTCACCTGTATTTACTCTCAAACAGTGAATATTGACTACATAAAGAGCTCATTTTAGCACCTGCATCTAATCACAAGCACTAATATAATTTCATTTTACACTAGGCTATTGGCACAGGGAAGACATGAGTAAGCAAGCAAGTTCTCTAAACAAGTTTGGTGGATGAATGCTTTATTTTTGATAAGAAGGTAACACAGTTAGACAAGATGAGTAAATTCAGAAACTGTGGTGATGTACTTTGAAGTATAACGTTCCATCGAAAATGCACATTGTCCATCCACCGGTGATCAACACCTAACCATAAAAATCCATCCACAAAGGATCAAAAACACAGAAAAACTCGTTGTTTTTTGCTGGGGGCACCCCACCCCACACCCCCAGATGGGGTAGCTGCCCCCTCCACACACTCTACTAATTGTATTTACCATGTAAAATCATTTAAAAATTGTAATGGATTTATGGATTTTCCATAATTGACAATAATGCTAATTATTATGAATTAATGATTATATAAATAAATACAACTATAAATAAATGATAAATAAAATAATTGTAAAATTAATACTTTAAATACAAGTAAATCATGATTATATAAACTATTTAATAATAAATTATGATAAATTCACATTTTCTATAATGGATTTTAGATGCCATGTAAAAATATATCATAAAATCAATTAAAACTCAAATAAAGTCTTTCTGACTTACTTGTCATCTCTGCACGTGACATTCCTGGATAATCTCCATACCCTTACTGTTGCCACTCTTATGTAACTGGCCATAATACAGATACTTCTTCACAATCTCTGACTATTATCTATCCACCTCCATTTCTTTTTTGTGTACCTTCTCAATATTCCTTCATAATTTGTAACCATCATCATCCTACAATTACTTTAATGTCTCCGCCACAATATCTATTTTCAAATGATTCCATTAGCTAATTGCTTACTGTGTGTTTTTATTTAGCTGTCATGTTTTCATTAACTGTCATATCATTACAATTCTATGCATGTTCATTTACTATTCTATGTATGTATTACTGCCTTCTACTCAGTCTGTAAAATGGAGCATTTCTCCCCAGGCCTACACTGAAAATGGGACTTGTGCCCAGTTGGACTTTCCCAGTAAAAAAGCAATATATAAATAAATATATACCATCTCCAAGATAACACTACAGTAGGGAAAGGGATGTCAATGTACAGACTCATAAAAAAGGTTATAGGCTTTGGGCACACCCCCCCCCCCCCCATGGGAAGTGTAGGAGGCCTGTCCTCCTCCAGAAACATTGTGCTTGTTTGTGTTTTTGATCCTTTGTGGATTAATGTTAATGTTTTTTGATGGCTAGGTTTTGATTTTTTGGTTGATAACAATATGCATGTTTGATGGAAGTTATGCTTTCACACCCCCCAAACCTCCTGTTAATTATATATCACTTCCAAAATTGCAGTACAGTGGGGAAAGGGCATATTCACTGATTGACACTGTAAGGCTGTGTCACAGTGATAAGCTGGTACATTTTGATCAGCTCTACTGGCTCATTCACACGACGATGAACAGACTCATTGATAAAAGGTTTTACTCCAGATATACATGCTCCATGTACTTAAATAATACAGTTTTGTAAGCTGGCTTTAAAAGGCATAGAATGTAAGACCAGTACTATGATGCAGTCTCAGGTCTATTACATGTGCTTCAGACATGCACTCTCTCTGCCACTCAGTCGTTTTGGCAAATGTTGTAACTCCCACTAATCCACTTACCATAATATTAGCTATCCTTACCAGAACCCTTAACCTAACACTAAAAATCTCCTGCCTGTTGCCAGTCCTCAATCCTTCCCTAAACTTAAAATTCCCTTGCTCTTTTTAATCCTAAAATTCCTCTCCCCCCTCCCATTTAAGATCACTCCCTAAACCTAAAATCCCCTTCACCCTCACTTACACAATTGTGGCCAAAATGTAAAATCCCCATTACCCTCTCTAACCCTAAAGTGCCTATTGCTCTTTAAATCTAAAATACCCCTCTCTAATCCTAAAGTCCATATTGTTCTTTAAACCTAACATCCCCCAACCCCTCCTTAACCCTTAAGTCCACTCTCCACTCCCTGTTCACCTCCTTAAACCTATCTGCACCCTCCTGGCTCCCCTTCCCCACTTTTGTGGTCCACATTGAGAAGTTGCTTACATCTCCTAGGACATGAGCAGACAGGGTGGCAGCTGCATCTCCTAGGACCACACAGATGGTACACTCATGTTTGAGTGAGACCACCTGTTCACATGGGTTGCAGCCATTTGAGTTCCTGTCTGTGAGTTAGTGGAGTTTGGGCAGCTGGAACTCAAGTGGCTGTAAGGATCCCTGCTGTCTAACTTGGAACTGCACTGCACGTTTTACACTATTTAAGGAGAAGGACTGATAGTTTCATTTTTACCTTTCTTTGAAAGGTCTGGTTTTGCTTCCGTGACTTGTGTAAATAGTAGAAAAATCCACATATAGCAATTGATACCTGACATTGTTAAATTTCAAGTAACAAGTGCGTGTTTCTGTTTCTTACCTTCCTACCAGATGCTAGCACAGTTTTCTGGTTTTAGTCTGTAATTGAAGGACTTCTATAGTTTTCTTTTATTGTGAATTTCCTGATTGAATGAAGTGAAGCAAAAAAGACCCTAGCAGTTGCACAATATAGTAACTGCATTCAAAAATTAAAATGGTTCTGAGTAAGAAAGGTCAGTTTAATGGATATGTTTAACTCAGATTGATACAAAAACAATTCCCTTATCATTTATTAAGTAAAATGGTAGCAATTACTGCAAGCTAATGATTACATTTATATGATGTAGTATAGTATAGTATAGTATAGTATAGTATAGTATAGTATAGTACAGTATAGTACAGTATAGTATTGCCTACTCTGAGCCAGCTATACCCAACAGAAAGCATTGAACAGAACAGAGCTTAAATCCTTGTTAGCCAGGTGCAGTAATTAACTAAATGGGTTATAGGTCATCCCAAGATTCACCTTGGTAAGTCTGTTTACCCAGTTAACAGATTATGTCATATAATATAATATAACATAATATAATATAATACAATATAATGTAGAGGCAGTTAAATCTTTAAACAATATGCATTAATGCATATAATTTGTTCTAGCAATTTTTTAACCAAGCAATGCCAATAATTAAAATGCATCTCCGATTCTGGAATTTTGTCATTTGTTACATGGGATTTGCCTGCAATTTTGAGGAGAAGAGAGGGAAGAGTGTTGAGAGCCATGACCTCATTATTTGAGAAATACTACCCTAAGGAATTTGAAACATACTTTGCCGTTATTGCTTTTCTGTTGCATTTTATCATTTTTTATATTTGACTCTGAACTGATCTAATGTCTTCAATGCCTATATGCCTAGTAATAGTTAAGGAGAGGTATTTGGAGGCAAAACTGTGGCTGGTCAAATGGTAGCCTGAAATCAGTATATCGGTATTAGTTTATTTTCTTGTGAGCTGAGACTGCCCATGGTGTACCTCATTGTTGGGAAGTTGCAGATACATAGATGTCCACATGCACATCCCAAGATCGGGAATTGTGGAGCTCACAAGAATGTTGAGAGTACTGGGGAACAGAGCACACTCCCTGCCAGGAATATGACAATGCAGCAGTGTCCTTCATCTCCTGATTCTCCTCTGACTCTGTAAACCCAGGAGAAGAACTAGTGTCAGCTAATGGTCAGCTGTGGGGAGGAAAGTAGGGTGAAATAATATTAAATTAATTTCTTAGTGCAAATGTCTTTATTAGTGAGACTTTCTACCTCAAATTAGTATAACATCATTAATGTAACTTCTAGATACATTTTTTTTTAATTGGGAACACTCTCTGACTACCATTCTGCATTATTGTATAAAAATAATATGTTACGACAAATTAACAAGCAATCAGTCTGCATTATCTTAGCCTAGAAAAAGATGTACTTTTATCTGGACTACCACTACATATTATTGTCTGCAAATAATAAAATATCAGCTGATATAAAGGGCAGGCATATTGCTTTAACTTAATCTTGTCTCAATAAATTTGGAAAATAAGTATTTTTTTTTTATTTTTTTCAAAGGTCTGTTTAAATAGAATGTATTCTTTTGCCGGGCAGTACAGTAGTGCAGTGTTTAGTGTTATTGTCTAATGGTGCTTTGTTTCCAACTTGTTTCTTGTCTGATGTGAATTCTGTGGAGTCTGTTTTCCTATGTCTCTTCATGGGTTTTTCTCAGTCAGACATTTTCTAGATTATAAGAAGACTGGCAGTTCAATTGAACAAAGGTTTACATATGCATTATAAGCTAATTAAATGTAAATAATAATGCCAATACTAACAGTTTGGTCTGTAAACCAGTACTCAGGAGTGTAGAAGAGATACATACGCACTTGTGTCTTACTTCTGTTTTGAGTCATACATTTTGAATACATTTAATATACTCAGTTGTCTCAGTTTTTGTAATAAAGAAGAAAAATGTTGGCAACAGGGATGCAGCCTGCTACACTTTAAAAGCTGAAAAGCAAATAAGCAGGTATTGTATTTTTTTTTTTTTTTTTTTTGGGGGGGTAGGAATTGTCAGACATAAGTCCAGTCTATGGAGCTGTTAGAGTCCAGTTTGTTTAAAACAAGATTATAATCGTTTTTTAGCTGTTAGTGATGGCTAATTGTGAGTGTAACAAAATAAGTGAAAGTCAAGACATGACAGATCGATGCTTGATTTGAATTTTGATTTTATTACTTCTGTTCTGTGTATTAATGAAGTATTTTAGTTACAGCAAGAGACTGTACACCAAGGGAATTTAGTATGAATTCAGGATAAGTCACTTTTTTTGCAGTCTGACTTTTAACAAGAAGTCTAATACTGAGCTTCAGATAGGAAATTATATAGAGATATACATGCTTACATACACAGAAATAATTCAAGCACTGGCATTAATGCCCTTCTAGTCTGCCAATATAACAAAACACTTGTTCTCATAATAAGTGTCCAACTTGTTCTTAAAAATATTTAAAGTAGTATTTGTGTTAATGTAATTTGGTAGTCTAATCCATGCATCAGCTGCTGTCTCAGAGAACCAGTCAGTACACCTCTCATTCCTATAAAATCATCTACATAGGTTGTATGATGTTTTACTTCTCCTTTTTAATAACCCCAAGCTTTCCCAGAGGTAGTTGTATCTATAAATGTCCTATATGCCTGAATGAAGTCTCCAATTAAAGATCTATATGAAACACTGTACAAGTTCAGATATTTTAGTCTTTCATAATAACTTAAATTTTCACATCCATGCCTTTGGTATATTTCCACTGTACCCTTTCTAGTTTACTCATGCTTTATTTCTTATAAGGTGTCCATATTGTTATTCCATACTCGAGTTTGGGTGTAATGTATCTAACAAGTAACGGCTATATCATTTCTGATTTCCTAGACTTTATAAATCTTTTTTATACAACCTATAGTTCTATAACAATCATTAACCAATTAGTTGATATGATTAGAAAACCTCAAAGCTGGATCTGCCAATATACTCAGATTCTTAAATGTATCTACAGTTTCAATCACTGTGTGCTATATTAATTATTTACCTTTCAATTTATGTCTCCCCAATATCATATGCTTAGTTTTCATGGGTCTATGTTCATGCACTGAATAACAATTTCAGTGAATGGCTTATCAGCGAACGTTAAACAGTAAACATTGAAATCACCGAACATGCTTATCTTCAAAAAATAATTCATCAAATGGTAATAGTTCGCCAACATTGTGAAAGGTAATAAAAACACCTTATCAACCAAGGTGGGGGATCCACACCCTACATCCCACCAATGAGGGAGGCTGTGCCCCCACACCCCTAACTATATATACTAACTCCGAGATTCCACTACAGTGGGGAATAGGGAAAATTTATAAAAGGGTATCTTTAGCTTACCTTATGCATCACAGTAATTCCTGGTTGTTGGCCAAGTATGGCCAATCAGTGAATTATTTTTCAAAGATAAACATGTTCTGTGATTTCAGCATCTGCTGTTAAAGGTTCACTGATAAGCCATTCTCTGAAATTGTTATTCAATGCGTGAACATAGACCCTTTTTTATCTCATCAATCATTAATATATGTAGCAACAGTTCTCCAAGATATGCCAATTGTATAAGTGCAATCATCATCAATAAATCCAGATTCACTACTAGTAATGGAAAGCAAATCATCCAACTTTTGACATGAGGAACACAGATCACCATCGCTATCATGCATTACCTTTAAATGTATATAGCTTTTATTACACTTGTACAAGATATGAGTGCATTAGCAAACCGTTAATACTATACTCATTTAAGGAATCAATATTCAGCTGCAAATGAATAAAAACGTCTATAAGAAAAGAATAATCAGAATCTGTTACCACAGAAATCTAAGAGAACTTAAATCAACTTATATGAATAAAATCACATAAACAATATACAACTAAATATTAAATTAAGTATAGTGAAGTTGTTGCTTTGACTGTACAAGTTGTGAAAGTCTTTCAAAAACTGGAATTCCTTTATATCATTTGTGAGTGTACCCAGTAGCTTCTGCTCACTATTTCTCACAGTCGCACCTTTCTCTAAACAGCAAAGATCAATAAATCACAAACCAAGACAAGATTGTTTAGATAATCTCTGGATTGTCCTCTCTGCAGTCTGATTGAATTTATACCTGACTAAGCCACTTAGGATGGCTAGAGTTCGCCTTTCTAAAACCTATCCCTTTCTAACAACTAAAAGTGAAAATTAAAGATAAAACAATATAATATAAATCAAAATAAATCTTCATGTCTACATGCTAGCCCTTCCTACTAACAGTGAAAAACAGTGGTAAAAAATAAAATATAAATTCAAATAAAAATTTCTCTTACTAGGCTACTGCATAGTTAATCACAAGCTAATACAGATCTGAAAAGTAATTCTAAGGCAGGACATAAAGTAATGTTGTGGTTCATGGAACTGTGAACTTTGATTAGAACAATAACTATTTCTTGGGAACTGCTTGGTTGTCTAAATGCTTATGACCATGACATTTTTTTATTAAATTAAGAGTTGGAGGGCTAGGTAGGGGAGATTTGTGAGACAAGTTACTGAAGTTGATAGCATCATGCACATTGTACTAGCTGTGTTAGAACATGGTCTGTGCAGGATATGTCTATAATGCTTGGTTAATTCTTCTTTCAATTCCATAGCTTTATAGGTTTGTAGACTAGTATTAGACTAACTGCCCTTATGAGCCATTTTAAGCCTAGCCAACTACCCCATGTGAGAATCAAATGCTGCACTGTCTATAAGGTAAACACCTTAACCATTATGCCAAACTTCCACTTATTTTTCTAGGTGTAACTGATTTCATGTACCTTCTTCACTTTGTAAAGTATTTATAAGTATTTATTTTTCTGCTTACTAGTCTTCATTGAGTATGTACTGTTGGAATGTGGAGTTTCCTGTAAAAGCTTATAAAATATATACGAGTGTGGGAAAATATAAAAGTTGCAAAGCAATTATTTTGAATGTCATACATTGAGCATCCAACTTACATTAGAGTGCATCTTGAGTATTTTCTGACAAATCAAGATAAAAAGTATAAGCAAACAAATATCTCATAAACAGGAAATGCTTTTAAACTGAGTTAAAATCCAAGCCACTGCAGTTTGTCCGAAGCAAGCTAAAGTAATGTTTAAGCAAGTAATATTTAATCCAAACCAAAATATACCAAGAGCTTTCATCCAAAAATTACAGAATTCTTCAGAATGAATGACAGTATCACAGCCACATTTTTAAAATAATAAATTATCATTTTCTATATAAAAAGGTACAAAAAATAATGCATTCAGCAAAAAGGGCCTTCTTTATGATGATAATAGTTCCAGGGACTGAATTAATGAATGCCTACACCATGTATACACTAAGTGTACATGATCTGTATTCAAGAACAATTTAGAAATAGTCTACACATTGTGGTAACCTTTATGAATCCCCCTTGACATTTAAAGTTGCAAGAGAGTCAGTAGGAAAACTAAAATTAGGAGGAAGGTGGGAGTTATGTTTGTGTTGTCTATTCACTCAGAATGGTCTATGCTTAGTGTACACTTACCCCAGGAATTACTATTCTTCCATGTAGGACTAGCTTAGTCCTGCATGGAAGCGGCCTTTTAGAAGCAGGATTGCAGTGTGATATCTATATTAATGAAGGCATGCTGCCTGCACTCCTAATCCTACACGGAGCATGTAAGAGTGCAGGGGGCGTGTCTGAGAGCAAAGCTCTCAGAATATACACACCCCTGCAATAAAGAAGAGCAGAAAGGGCAAAGGAAAGAGCAAAACCACTCATAGGTGTCTGTATATTCCCAGCAACATTCCCTATGTGTACAACATCAATAGAAAATAAAAATCAAATAAACATTTTTTTTATTATGAATCCGATTAAAGCTAACCGTAGGTGCACAGGTGTTCCCATCGCTCAGCTATGGTTAATGCAACTTAAATGGCTGAAGATGATAACAAGGAAGATATATGTAAATGAAGCAGTACAGCAATAGTGTAGTGGGCAGAGCATTTGCCTTATGAGCAGGCATTCTCTGTTCGAGTCCCACTGCTGCACATTCCATTTTCCATGACAAATCACATTATGACCAATATTTTAGTTGCATGACCCACTAAATAACATATATTTGTGAACTGGAGTACTGCATTAAATGCACATGTGAGGTGTTAGTGTCATAATTTTGCAAAGTCCCCAGATAAGCACATGTGCCCCATACAGTATATGTACACAGGAATCATGGATACAAATGGAAGGTAAAATGTGTAATGAATGACAACTCCATAAAACTTCCAAATCCCCCATCTTCCCAAGAACCATTAGATTTTACTGTCTAAATCAGTGCAATTGTAAGCAGGAGTAAGCACTAGTAAGCAAGTGTAAACACCAATAAGCAGTAGTATGCCTATTTAAGCACTAGTAAGCGAGTTTAAGCCCATTTGCGCAGGGGTAAGCAATACGCACACAGGTTAAGCAATTTTGAAGCTAACTCTCTGTAAGCATAGTTAACAGGAGGTTAGCACTGCTTGCCCTCATGCAAACCCGCTTACAACATCTCAAAAGTGCCTTAATCACTCTGTATCCAACAGCTGCTTTTCTGCCCAGCAACAAAATAAACATCCTTGCAGGTCTTGAACCTAGGACCATATACACGATTGTCACAGTAGTTAACCACCAAGCCATCACAGCAATACAGACAAACGAGGTATCACCAAACAAGTCCTCAATATAATAAAAATCAAACTGAACCTGTGAAAGGAATCAGCATACAGTCATATGTTCAATAACCCACTACATAACATAAATATGTGAACTGGTGTACAGCAGTAAGCCCAGAAGTGAGGTGTAATTGTAACAAAGTGTTGAAGTCCCCAATAAAACACCAGGACACCATACAATGTACATACACATGAATCATGGATACCAGGCATATATATAAGATGTAATGAATAATAAATCAATACCAAAAAGAAAATATAATGCAAAGTCTAATGTAAGCAATGCTAAGCATTGTACAGGCCAGCTTAGGAGGTGTAAGCAATGTGGAGGCCAGCTAACTCAATGTGCCCAGTGTTATACCCCTTTAAACAATTCCAACCTTAGGTAAGCAGGTTTGGCCATAGCTTAGCCTTTTCAAAACCAGCCAATCATGGAAAAGTTCAGAAAATCTGGCCTATTTAAACCCAACAGGAGGGAATGCATCTCATAACTGGTTGTAGCTTACCCTTGCAGGCACCATGTCAGAAAGGAGAGAGGGAGTGCACTTCCAGGTGCAGTGTTGGTGCATCCAGGACTCCAAAGTCATTGCAGAACTCCTTGTCAAAAACCATGAGCAGAGACTGTAGATTTGCAATCACGTAATAGTACTGTTGTATTAATCACTGTTACCCACACCATGCACCATAAATAGAATGTGTAGGAATGTCTGTATATGACTGGTGTAATCCCCAGAGACCATTTAGTACAACTGAGAGATACATAGATAGAAAACAGGGAAAATACAGACAACCAAACCTGAATAGCACATGCGACTGTGATGTGAACTGTTGTATTTTTAACACACACAGCCATGGTTTGAATCCTGGCAGTGGTAGTAGTCTGTATACAGAATCATACCCCATAACTGTACAGATATGTCCAGAATGTCCAGTAAAGTGGACCATATCTGTTGCCTGTCAACTTGTCCCCCTGGGAAATCAGTGGAATGAACCCAGACGTATAGACAACAAACAGGAAATACAACTGATTGGCACACATCTATGAGAACAAAGCTGGCACACTAGCAACTCCCCAAAACCTTATGAGAGTAAGAAGCCACATATGTCCCATTTATGCCCCCATGTTGTCAAGCTGTGGCCAGAGTGTGTACAGTAACAGAGTGAGATGTATGTGCATAATAGTAATGTGGAATCTGGTACTGTGTGTGGCAACATCCAGGTAGTGCTAACAAACATTTCTCCCACAAGTCTGTCAGATACCAACACTGTGCCCAGAAATACAAGAATGATACCCTGTACAGGTACTGTTTACTTTGGTATTGTATGGCATTGTGACTGATGCAGTCACTCTGAATAATAAGGTATTACTCAGCACTGTTGCCCACACTGCCTACAAAATATAACTGTCTCGGAAATCTGTATAAGAGTGCTGTAATACAAGGTCAGAATGCAAAACCATAGGAGAATTATAAGACAGAAATCCGATAGGAGATATACAGCAATATCTATATAGCACACACAACTCTGATGGACAGCGTTTAAGTTGTAGCAGACACAACCATGGTCTGAATCCTTGGAGTGGAAGTAGGCTGCATACAGACTCATACCCCACAACTGTACAGATAAGACCAGAATGCCCAGCATATGGGCCCATATCTGATGCCTGTCACCCTGCCTTCCTGGGAAGTCTGTGGGATGATCCTAGATGTTTAGCCAGCAAACAGTGAATACAAGTGATTTTCACGTTTATGAGAACAAACCTGTCACTGTAGCAACTCCCAAACCTGTTAGGAGAGTAATAAGCCAAGTATGTCCTATCTACACCCCCATATTGTCAAGCTCTGACCAGAGTGTGTACAGTGACAGAGAGATGTATGTGCATAATAGTAATGTGGAATCTGGTACTGTATGTGGCATCATTCAGGTAGTGCTAACAAACATTTCTCCCACAGTTCTGTCAGATACCAACACTGTGCCCAGAAATACAAGAATGATACCCTGTACAGGTACTGTTTATTTCGGTATTGTATGCCATTGTGACTGATGCAGTTGCTCTGAATAATGAGGTATTACCCAGCACTGTTGCCCACACTGTCCTACAAAATATAACTGTCTAGGAAATCTGTATAAGAGTGTTGTAATACAAAGTCAGAATACAAAACCATAGGAGAATTATAAGACAGAAAGCAGATAGGAGATATACAGAAATATCTATATAGCACACACAACTCTGATGGACAGTGTTTAAGTTATAGCAGACACAACCATAATCTGAATCCTGGGACTGGAAGTAGGCTGCATACAGAATCATACCCCACAA
>NC_056741.1:1054412194-1054442194 GCF_019279795.1 Protopterus annectens | reverse complement strand
AGCCATGTCATATAGCTGTTTAGACACTGACATCCATATAAACAGAGTAATGCAACTGTGAAACAGTTATACTAATACAGTAGTCTGGAAAGGTTTGCAAATGTTGCTGTCCAGGCCAAGGCCTTCAAGTAGTACAATAGTAAGGACAGACTGGGCCACAGGATACCAAACAATCAACAGTAAGTAATGCAGGTGTATAGTTCAGCAGCCTCTTTCTACACTCTGCACACAATCCCTAGGGGGCAAAGACCTCAGTTGACACAATGGGATTTAACTGTTACATAACAAGGCATAACTGGCACCATCACAAGCACACTGAAAAAGAGAATAGTCTGTATGGCAGGAGGCAGTATGCCTGCAATTACCCAAGGTGGATTGTATGGTAATGTACATCCAGATACCTTAAGGCAGCTTAACCCTGATGCCCTCACATGCTGTAATAGCCTAGGTTAGTTATGGTGCATTCCCCACCAGACTCAATAATACAGGGCCATATACCACTGTTATGTACACTGGCCTCTGGAGTGCATAAAGGCACACATGTATTATGTAGGTGATGCCAACACATATATGGCCCCAATTCCGCAGTATGTGTGGGGGACACAACATCAGTGGACTGATGGCAGGAATGGCAGCATGACATACTCACAGCCCACTACACAACAACCCCAGACAGCATGTCAATATGTGCAAAGCCTAGTATGTAGGTGGATGACAGAGGCTGGAACACATGCCCATATATGGAAAACTGTTGTCATACACTAAGCAAGTCGCTGGTGTTACAGGATAGTCTGCAACATACCCTTAGTCAGGAATATGAAGTTAGAAACAGAAATGGATGTAGCCATGTACTGATAGCAGTCAACACACACACACACACACTGCCAGTGAAATCTATGACATAAGACCTATGTGGTGGACAGACAAAACATAATAGGCACACCTCTGGCCATCAAGAGGATAGGCCCACAGCTAACAGCTATGCAGACAGACTGCATTCCAAGTTAAACTAGTATGTACACACAAACCCTGCAACACCAGTGCTATACAATGCATACAGCTCTAATCACACTCTGTCTGTAGGTCTGGAACCTCGTATAAATATGTAGCTGGCCTGAGTGTGCAGGTTCTCCTGTAAAAGGTATTGCTACCTGCTGTCTGTAACACTGATGCCCACAAACAGGAAGGATGCCCATCACACAGGAAAGGTAAAGGGACCACACCCACATGATGTAGGGATTTATAGTACATGGTTGCCATGACAGTGGTAATTGGAAGTACTGCACAGCAAGCTGCATGCGGGTAGCAAGTGGAGGACACTGATTTGGGCAGAGGCCATCACCTGATCATCTGCATGACCTACAAAAGCCATACTACAATCTATTCAAAGCAGCTCAGTCCATTTACTGGAGAGAGAATGAGAGAGAGAGAGAGAGAGAGAGAGAGAGAGAGAGAGAGAGAGAGAGAAAGGAAGTGGAAGTGAAAGCCACAGCAAAAAAAAAATATATATATATATATATATATATATATATATATATATATATATATATATATATAGATATATATAGATATATATATACATATATAAAATTACATCCAGAACAGACATCATTCCCACAACAGGTATGTGAAGTATATATGCATGTAATTGAATTTAGTACTTCATAAATTCATGCTAGAATGACTGCCCTTGTGAGTCATTTTAAGCCTCACTAATTACTCCATGTGAGAATCAAACCCTGTGCCTCGTGTCTATAAGGTACACACCTTAACCATTACACCAATCTCCCAACTAACTTGGTCAATAATAATGGGATAGATGATGTTGAATGATTCATATGTGCCATCAGGTGTTGTTGTAATGATGTTCAACTAAACAACTGCTATGGACAATAGTGTCTGTCCATGTGGGTAGTGGGCCATAGCTGACAACTGTGCAGATCAGCACTGTCTGAGAAGATGTAAGCCATCATAGTGTGTGTTGTGTAATGGGGAGAACGTATATTATGTGGCCAATAGCTGATGGTAGAAGTAATGCCATTATGAAAGACACATGGTATCCACAGCCCTCCCCTTGCAGGATACTCAGGTTAATCTGTAATGTAGCATGCAGGAATGCCATAGGTTTGTAATAGGGTTACCTGTAATCTGGTCCTAGATATAACCCCCTAATGTCAGGCTGTGTCCATATGTGGCAACTGTCTCTGTTGTAGCAAGCAGAACAGTGCAGCTGTTCAGGAAGGTGTTGTGAGATTGTGGACCTGGTGTCTGAATGTACCCCACATATAGGTATGCATATGTGTACATATGTACACATATATAATATGTAAACATATATATATATATGGGAACACTTCACATAATCGAAATATTAAAATCTCGATTTGCATATGGTTGAGACCATATGATCGAGATTTTAATAAATCGAATGTGTGTAGTGTTCCGAAATAACACTTTACTTACCTGAATACATTACGTGCACACAGAGGCAAGTATTGTTGCATGCCTTGTGTGTACGTAATGTATTTTTTGTTTCGTGGTGTTGGCAGGAAGTAAAGAAATCTCCGCTTTGCTTCAAGATACAGCGCAAGACGGAGATTTCCATCTCCCCACTGTAGCGCGATCTTGGAGTTGGTATATTTAAGTAGGGGGGGTGTGGGGGGCACAGCCCCCCACATGGGGGGGTGCAAGGGGGCGAAGCCCCCCTGCAAAAGCAAAGCTTGTGTTTTTTTTTTGTTTTAATGGTTTCCCTTCAGAAGTTTGAGTTTCCGAAACTCGAGCTTTTGGTTTCGGTTATTTGTAGTTCGAGATTTCGGAAATTCGATCTTCTGAAGTGAATCCATATATATATATATATATATATATATATATATATATATATATATATATATATATATACACACATGTATGTCCAAAATATACAGATACCCATGTGTAGACATGTATATGAGCACATATATACATCACATATATCTACACATATATAGATATATACCTATATGCACATGTCTACATATATACAAACTCACAAACATATATGTATGTAAATACATGTCCCCTATATTACTACCACAGTGCTGCATGTTATGTGTGAGGAAACAGCACACATAGCAATACACACAGATATCTACAGCTGGTAGTGTGTGCAACATGGATGGGTATGTCACATGTTAACCCCTTGTTGGGACCACATTGCCCTCATCTGTGAAGTATGGAATGGGAATATGGGGAAGTATGACAGGTATAGTTGTGGAGGTGGTCAGGGTTGGTATATATAGAGGACAGTCTACAGGGGTGGTATGTGACACCTGTGGTGGGTAAAGACCATGGATGGTGTGTGTGGTCTTTGATGTAGATGCCCCACGGGCCTAATATGGACACAATGGGAACAAGACTCCCACCCACTGCTACTCACAACAGCAGTCCATGTCCTGAAGGTGCCTGGCCTGGAGGCTGAGCAGGAGGAGCATGCCATCCCTGTGAATGTGTACTGGGTGCCTCAGAGTGATGTAGCACATCCCACGTGTGTCTGTGGAGCCTGTTATGGAACAGACCCTGGACCTAACCTCAGGGGACAGGAACATGTCTGTGTGTGCCCCCGGGGGGTTACAACATCCCCTGGGTTGGTTCCACCTAATGGTATTGCTGGACCAGTACATGAGGTGGCCCCAGGGTGGGGGACACATGTGATGTGGCCAGGTATCATGGGCATATGGGTTTGGGGAGGTGGCTCTGCTGGCCAGTAGAACATATGCATGTTATTGTGTCACTGTTATAGAACATATGTTGGTAGTAATAGTCTACACAACCCTTGAACATGTTCAACAGCATGCATAGATATCCCCAATAACACAGAATGTCAGATGTGCAGCATTCATAAAGCAGCCATACCACTGGCATATATGGAACCATAGTGGCCCTGACAATGGCATGCAGGTGAATTGTCTATAACAGGCCAGCAATTATAGTGTCCACACAGGGAACATGGCTACAAACACATAGCAGAAAGTGTGGTTTAATACAATATCTATCCCACTGGTAGGTAAGCTGTAGCCCTACCTAATGAGTTGTGCGTACAGTTTGGTTGTCACTGATATGGTGGGGGGTGACAGAGATGTGCATTAAGAACTGTGGTAACCTTGCTGTTTGAGTTGCTCAGACCTGTTTTCATCTTTATGTCTTTCAGCCAA
Organism: Protopterus annectens; assembly: GCF_019279795.1. Taxonomy (NCBI): domain Eukaryota; kingdom Metazoa; phylum Chordata; order Ceratodontiformes; family Protopteridae; genus Protopterus; species Protopterus annectens. Next base: position 1,054,438,004 of record NC_056741.1, on the reverse strand, counting down.
GATGTCACATACACTTCTGCCAACATATTCAGCTGCCGACAATGAAGTGCTAATCAGGTATTTAATCCAGCACTACCCTGTGCTGTTTGGCCAGACTACCCATGATGAACAGGAGTTAACCGCCCTGTGGAACAACCTAGTCCACAGGGTCAATGATGTCGGACTGCACAACCACAGTTATGATCAGGTGCGGCATCATTGTACTGACCTGCTTTGCAATGCCCGTTGGCATGCTGCTGCAGTCCAGGGATCACCTTGCCATGGGGGGGGGGCATGCCAACCATCCCCCCGACACGTGTGGAGGAGCTCCTGGCCAGCCTCGTGGCACCTGCCCATCTGGCCAGCCACCAACCACCGGACACCTTTATGGAGGTGAGTGGCACTCACACACCAGCCGAGGAGTGTGCAGGTAAGGCCACAGGGCATATCAGTAGACCACTGTTGTGTATACATTCGCATCGGTACAGGTAGAGCATGCATATCTGACATGTCACAGGTATAGTGTGTTACTGCACAGTATTGATAAACAGATTCCCATATGTGGTAGTATTGTGGAAACGTGGCCGTTGATGTAGTGTAATACTGCACCCACCCTGTAGCACTGCCACAAGTGTGGCCACTGACATTGCATCTCTCACCCTCTTATGTAGGTCCCTCCGGGATACCACCAAGGCAGCAGCCTGTAGCTGGTGATTATTGTTTATGTAGATGCTTGCCAACACACCGGGCATATAATGGGGATGGTATATGCCATGCACATATCTAACACACCTATCCAGAATGCATGCTGTACATGTGCACGTATTGTTGCTGTGAAATGCACAGCATCACGGGGGTGACCATGATGGGGTAATGGAAGAGTATGTCAGACACCTGCATGATAACATCCTGTCATTGCAGAATGTGTCCACAGGGAGTAACATAATGGTGATAGACATGGCCTACAGTAGGGACATGTTTGGAACAACACCCATATACAGTGCAACACCAGTGTATATACCGGTAGGACAATGACAACTGCTGCAAAGATACACTATGGCATAAGGCATTACAGTAGTCCACATTATCAGCTAGGACTAGGCTGTAACATGTGGTGTTCAGTGTATGGGACACTGTAAAGTGACACGTGTGTAGGGCTTACTTATCATGCATCTGAAAAAAGGCTGAAGGAGGTGGGGTGTCAGCATGACACACCGGTGCACTGCAGCAGGGATCCTAAGGATGCTAAGAATGGCAGTATCCATACATAGTCAGGTTCAGGACCTGTGCCAGACATAACCCTACCCCCACAGCAATAGTGACGGCAGTGTGTGAACACCAAGGGGTGTGCACATGAGTAGACCTTGCAATCATGCAGAGTAGGGGGACATGTGTAGGGCAGACTGAACATACACTGGCAATTGCAGATGGCCCATGCTGGTATACCCCCGCCAGGAGTAGTGACTGCTGTAGTACACACAACAAGAGGTGCTTCAAACCTTCATAGCACACATATGCCCACACAGAGTGTATGCATTGTGGTCAGCATCCACACACCTAACACATTCCGTAGACACTGCATGTGAAAGTACAGGACATATGTCACATATTGGGCACATGTACTGTTAAGATATGCAGCAATGTGGTCCCAATGCAGATCACAGATGTGTGCTTCATATCAGGAAGGGGTGTGTACACCCCCCATAGCCACGGTATGCTCTGATGGTTGTTAGTGTAAGAGTATTGGATTGGTCATACATGGTCCACTGGTGTTGAGAGCTGTAAATTAAGCATCAGGCATTCACAAATGACATCTGCCCACATATCATCCCAGGTATGTGTTACTGAAAAACATAGGGGCTGTGAGCATTAAAGCTGACATAAATGACATAGTACTACACATTCAACAATGGGTTGTACACCTGTGAGGTGTGATTTACAGTACTTGGCGGGGTGCAGAACTGGTGCACAGCAATACTGTGTACATGGGTGCAGTGGTATCCAGGGGAAGGAACATCACCTAGTGACACAACACATGCATCACACACATGTATATCGTTGCTAGCATGGATTGACTATAGCTGAACTGCATGCTGTTGTGTACCATGTGTTCTGCATTTTGACGGATGGGTAATAGGAGAACTGTGTGTACTATCATTGTGCAACCTCACCTGTATATGTGTGTGTGTGTGTGTGTGTGTGTGTGTGTGTGTGTGTGTGTGTGTGTGTGTGTGTGTGTGTGTGTGTGTGTGTGTGTGTGTGTGTGTGTGTGTATCCTGGTGACTAGTTATTGTGTCTGTAGGGTCACTCTGGTGAAGTGGAGGGAGGTTGATGCATGTAGGATGCATGTGTGCATGTGTGTTTGTGTGGGTGGCCATGTATGCACATGTGAGTTTGTGGGATGTTCATACAGCAGTACCTCTCTTTGGGACCTTGCAGTACATGGACATGGACTGCCACATTGCACACCAGGAATACCTGTCATGTGCTTAATCACAGGACAGCTGATAGTATAATATGGTCTGTTGCATGGAACAGGCATCGAGAGAGAAGGTAGACACCAGGTTCACCCTTAATATCGCATTTAGCAGGGAGGCCACCTACAACCCATGCATGCAGCACTACATATGCATTGGGGATGTACTAGTCAACACCAGGGAGTGTCTTCAAATATTACAGTTGTCACATGATAGGCTGAATGAGCAGCATATCTGGCATGTACTGAGCATTACATACACATGCCACACCAGTGCATGATATTATGGATGGAACATAGTAGCCCACACATATAGGGGCCATGTTCATGATATCCAGACATACAGAGGGTGCATACCGAATGACAGCAGTGAGGTTATGTAAAACGACTACAAGCAGGTCAGGCAGTTAATGTAGTAACAGGTCTTGTGGTGTGACCACTTGTGTAGGCATTTAGAGGACTGATATGTTAATGAGTGGTATCAATGTGTGCATGTTAAAAAGTGTGATGCAGGATGGGGTACCACATGGACATATACATGGGACTGTCTGTAAAGCCATGAACAGGTAGGTATTATGGACGTGTTTGTGTGTGTGTGTGTGTGTGTGTGTGTGTGTGTGTGTGTGTGTGTGTGTGTGTGTGTGTGTGTGTGTGTGCTGTTAGGTAATGCTGTACAGGTTTTAAAGTGCATTCATTGTTTTCCCCAACAGGTGGTGAGGTGGGTCAGGGTCCCTCCCACATGCAATCTGATGTCGGTGTCCATACAGACACCGAAGATGATGATAGTACTGTTGAGGCACAGGTGAGGTTGTCAGGGGCCAGCCCTGTGCCAACATTTGACATTCCTCTTTTAGCCACCCCAAACCCACGCACAGTTTGAGTGCCTATACATACCCCATCACCAGTGGCCATAGTGGAGGGACAGCTGGTGTTTGGTGGCAGTGCACAGGAAAGTGTAGTAACCATGTCTACTTTGTCCGGTTGCAGCAGGCATAGCTATATGTCTGGCAGGTTACCACATAGGTGGACGTCCCAGGGTGCTCATGATAGGGTGGCTGGACATCATGTTCCTGGTGGAGGCGATATAGCTGGTACCAGCAGGCACTTGTTTCAGGCTGTCATGGTGGCACAGGCACATATGGAATGTTATACCAGACAGGGCCTGAGGCTGCAGAAGGCTGCTCTCACATCTGTAAGTGACAACATCCATGCTTATACTAAGCTCATAGATAGATGGCATGGTGAGATGATGGCCATCATCAGCCGTGGTGTGTCCATGCTTCAACATGTGGTGGGGATGTGGAGACAGCTGCGTGGACATAGGCCAGCAACACCAACAGATGGCAGTCAACGAGGTTATGCTTGGACAACAAGGGGCTCCCGTAGTGGCAGTACCATCCTTGGCAGTGTGAGGGGAGTGTTGTCCACACCACACCACAGCAGGCCACGTGCACATGGTCCTGGCCAGTCCCAGTAGGGGCCTGGTACCAGTGGATATTTGTCATCAGCAGGTAAGACTAGCACATTGAGGTGTGTACCTGGATGTGCCCATGGAACCCCTGGCAGGCACAGTCCACATGTCCGTGGCCAGAGGCAGTGAACTGCGCACCCTGCCAGGCATGGTCTGCAGCTGTCCATAAACACCTTTGTAGGGCAGCCACATGGCAGAACTGTGTGCATGCATACCCACATATAAGCACACCTAGGGCACCCCATTCCTACACACGCCACAGCACCACACCCAGCTCAATACACTACATCCCTCACCCACACACATGGTGTCAAATGTATGGCCCACCCACGACCTCTGGCAAACCAACATCACACCATGTGCATATGATGATACCTGTGCCACATCCCTGTCATCCATACCATCAATGCAATGACAGGCTAATGTGGTTCTGATGCACATGGTGACTGCACTACAGTGTACCATGGTACTGCAGTGCAACCTGTTGTAAGGAGTAAAGTGTAATGCATATATGGCAGATAGTGTAGCCATCCAGAAATGATGCATTATAGCTGTTAGTAACACTGGTTGGTTGTGGTCCCTATAATGCTATCCATTTGTGTTGTAGATGTACATGTGTCAGCACAAGGATGTCCTGTGCATATGATGATACCTGTGCCATATCCCTGTCATCCATACCTTCAATGCAGGGACAGGCTAATATGGTTCTGATGCACACAGTGCCTGTACTACAGTGTACCACAGTACTGCAGTGTAACATGTTGTAAGGAGTAAAGTGTAATGCATATATGGCAGGTAGTGTAGACACCCAGAAATGATGCATTATAGCTGTTAGTAACACTGGTTGGTTGTGGTCCCTATAATTTTATCCATTTGTGTTGTAGGTGTACATGTGTCAGCATGAGGATGGTCTGCAGTCGTATTCCACAATGGGGTAAGGCAATGTGGTGACACCATGGCTGTGACATATCTGGGGTACAGTTGAACACATGTCACAGGTTACTGAAATGGTTATTGCATGTGCCACATGGACAGGTGACCCGCTGAGGCATGTATACCCTGCAACCTGATGTAAACCCATCCACATACATGAAAACTGTTACTTGGCAACACTGGGACTAGACCCCTACCTAGCTATGTAGTGATACTGAAGTGTGTGGCTGACATTGCACACACCACACAGTGTTTAGGGTGAGGTGTGTCCCAGATTACATGTTACATGCAGAACATCCCCAGACATGTACAGTATGCTAATGGGGGATGTAATGGGTGTATATGGACAATACATAGTGTGACATAACGTCATATGCACATTAACAGACACATAATAGACAGACACACATCTGAGATACCAGGGCCTATCGCTGCTAAATAACTTGACCGCATGTCCAATGTGTTACAGGTAGGCTGCACACAGCACATGCATAACTAGCCTGGATTGTGGTATCAGTTACCTGCATGGTTGATGGTGACAGTGGTAACCATAACGTGGTACATGGGACATATACTGGGTGTACCTTGGTGTAATGACAGTGTACACAGCACCCACATCCCCAGTAGATATTGTACTCCCTGAAACCCATGATGACAGTCTGCCATACCCACCATCACACATTGGCTGCAACTGCAATGCAACACATAGTACACCCCAACAGTGGTACTACAGGGATATCCATCTAATGCACATGCCACATGCATAGTAGGGTGTTGCATTGTCATGCCTCACCTATGGGCAGCAACAACACTATCTGTACTACTGTGTGGCAATGGGGATTGTAATAGGAGTATTTGGCCTCAGAATGCTGTACCCTACATATATACAGACATGCACAACTACACAAATGCCAGAACACAATGGGTATCCCATGCCTATCAACCCATTTGTAAAGCACTGTAGTACTGGTGCTGCAAGGCTTTTGTAGCCGGTATGGGGAGGAGCTTTACAGGGTACATGTATTGTCCCATACAGCAGCAGCCACAACTTACTATGGCAATGGGTGTTGAGTTGGTTATGAAGGCCCTCATGGAATTCTCAAGAACAGGTGTGCTAACACATAGACACTGCTATACTCAGTCATGCACACATACACGTGTCACTACAGGGGTGCATCGCTGCAGGTGGTCATAGCCGTGTACCTAGCTATTGTCCAAGGAGAGTTGGGTTGTGTAGGGGTTGTGTGCACAGTGCTATCCTGCCACCTGCCAGGTGGTAGCAGGCAATCTATCAACAATCACTACTGTGGTGACCCTCAGGGTGAGAATGACATGCATCAGCCAATCCTCCAGGTGCCTCCTGCACATGGTCACTGAGGTGATCAAGTTGACATGTATGCAACATGCATTACAACACATGGTTAGTGTCTGTGATGGAGACCTGTACCCAAGCATGTTCTGTTGACTGTTGTAGTGTAGTGGTGGTACCCGTGGCATGTGGTCCATACAGGGTGACATCTCCTATATGTGCCAGTTCTTACACAGCTTGGCAGAGATGTCAGTGTCAATCAAGTTTAGGTTGTCTGTACATATCCCAGCTGGATACCTACCATCTCTGCACATCTGTACAGAGACTGACCATCATCAGTACAAATACTGGGCTGCTACACAGTGTGGTCCAATGCCTGCCTGTGGTATGGGACATGTGAGTGTATGGCCTTACAAACATGTAAGCTGATAGGGTAACATACAGTGGAGCAGCATTTAACATCAGATAGAACAGGACCAAGAACAATGACATCTACCACAGTCTGTACACAGGACAAAGTACATATTAACAATACACACACTGTTGACAATCACCATAATTACACAGATCTCAGTACTGTACACACAAACACAGAATGTCCAGGTTATGTCATCAAATATAACCCCTACTATACATAACATGTGTAGCAGTCTGATATCTCACTGGCTTGATATCATATATGATGTCATTAATTATGGTGTACAGCACATATGCACCTCTTACTGCATGACATATGTACAAAGGTTGACAGAGTTGTGGCTGGAGGCACATACACAGGACCAATATTGACATGCTGCTGTGATAACCTCATGCATTTACTGTTGTAATAGGGTTTGTTGCAACATATGTCCTATGAGGGATATGAAGTCAGTAACTCTCACGGCTGTCACCATCTACAGAATGCAATCCTCACACTACCTTCTGCAGTTCACAGATAGGTGCTCTGTGGGTAACACATAAAACAAAAGGCACAACACACTGTCCAGTCTGCAGATGGCCCTACAGATGGGGGTTTCCTCATAAACATAGCACTGACATGGCAGGTATTAAAACAAGTAGGGCAGCCATATCCACACACACCCTGTTAAACAAACATTACTCCAAATGCAGTATAGCAGCACTTACAGTCTGTAGTCAGGTCAGGCACATCCCCCTCCTGTGTGTTGCCCTGTTTCCACAGTGTATGTTGTTAGAAGTAAATCCCTAATCCATCTGAGATGCTGTTTGCCAAACAATAGATAGAGTTCCTGCTATCAATGAATGAAAAGGCCCAACACCAACATGATGTTCCTAGATACTGGAGTGTGTTTCCATGCAATTGCCTATGGGAATGTTACCACAGCTGTTCCACTTGCAATCAGCTAGAGGAGGACTGCAATTCATGCAGAGGCCATCAGCTGATCCTGAGCATCACTTAAAATACACATGCTGCCGCCTAAGCAAAACAGGTGTAAGTCTCTACATCCACCAGAGAGGGATGAGAGAGGCAGACAGCGGCAAAGAAAAGTCAGGGAGGGGTGGGAGTGTAAAACTTAAGCATGTTTGTGTCACACACATACCAGTACAGGTTATCAAACCCCTGATGACTATGTAGTGCTATCACATGTCTATGCAGTTATATGATGCACCACATAGGTTACATGTTGAGGAGTCCACAAAAACCTATATGTGATGGTGAGTGACATCTGCAACAGGAATATGGTAGCTATACGGTAGGTGTAGTACACGTGTCTGTCCGCATGAACAGGTGCCAGCATCAACACAGCTACACTCTCACAGGGACGCACACACATTGACACACTTGGTAGGGCCAGGAATACAACTCATCATTAGTGAGATTGCCACAACACATTACTGTGCAGGTATCACATGCACCACAGGGGTCATATAGAGGTTATATGGGCAAAGGGTATGTGGAGGTGTCTGACATCAGACAGCATGCTTCAACATGCCAATGGAGGCTGTAGTGAGTGTGAATGTGCTCATACGCATCATACAATACACACACAGACACAGGGTGCCAGTACTGACATGCATGGGTGCATTGCTTCACGGGTGTGTATTGATCGACTGTGCCAGACAGCTATGCAAGGCTCAGTGATGGGTATACCTTGGCATCAGGCCACATGACAATGGTCTGCATTGTGGCTCAGGGGTGTAGGGTCTGGATTTGCCCTCACAGGTGGGTATTGTATTCACCATCCAGTCATCTGGGTGACTATTACGTGTGGCCAATGCTGTGCATTGCTTGCCATGTATGTGTCCCTTAGTCCATGACATGGACAGTGTCTGGGATGTGCACAACTCCCACATGCATGTACAGTGACATGTGGAACTGTACCTGGGGTGTCTGGCCCATGTTTTGTACACAGATTGTTATCATCAAATGTGCCAGTCCTGGCCTCATGTGGCAGGAACTGTTAATGGACAGCAGGTCGACCCTGCACCTACATTGATAGCATGATATTGGTATTCCCTGGTGTCAGTGGCATCTGTCCATACAGGACATGTTTTTCAGGCATTGTATGTCCTTTGTGGGTCACATTTGATGGCGCCACAGGTATTGCAGGTGCCCCGTGCGGAACATGGGGAAGGTGCACTGTCAGCATGTACATGCCTATTGGACTGATGGACAGGGTGCCATGCCCTCTGTAGCCTACTGTAATCACACCACGGTTACTATCAGTGGGCAATATGCAGGGTACTACCAACATAGCGGCTGCTGCCTAGGCAAGTGTGTGTGTGTGTGTGTGTGTGTGTGTGTGTGTGTGTGTGTGTGTGTGTGTGTGTGTGTGTGTGTGTGTGTGTGTGTGACGTGGTTTGAGAGTGTTCTCTGGGTAATACTAGGGTTGCTAACTTTGTTCACCTGGCCTTGATGTCACATGTAGGGGTATGTATTTGCACCCTAGCCTCTCGGCTATTTCACATGTGTTATCCCTGTTTGGTGGACATTGTGATATATACTAGGACCACCATATAAGAAATTTACAAAACCCACTTCATATTGAGTCCAGATGTTATACACTCACACCCACCTCCACACAGTATATGAATTACACACACACACACACACACACACACATACATGTCATGTCTGGGATTAGAACTCCTACCTAACTAGCTTATTACACTACATAACTATACAGTTCAAGAACATGGCATGTAGATTACTGCAGTACTCCTTCCCCAAAGGTGTATTTCACAGTGAATGACATCAGTAGGATTGCCAAAGTAGGGCATTTGAATTGTAGTAGTGTGACTAGCCTAAAATGCATTGCTCCCTACACAGACATAGAAACACACACAAAAACATCCACAACTGCCACGTGTGGGAAGATAACCCCTGCCAGAGTTCTATATCACACTACAGCATGAAGCTGTCATAGGACACACCATGGGGATTACTGGAGTACTCTTTCCCCAAAGGTGTATTTCACAGTGAATGACATCAGCAGGATTGTCAAAGTATGGCATATGAATTGTAGTGAGTGTGACTAGCCTAAAATGCATTGCTCCCTACACAGATATAGAAACACACACAAAAATATCCACATCTGCCATCTGTTGGAATAGAACCCCTACCAGGGTTCTATATCTCACTACAGCATGAAGCTGTTATAGGACATGCCATGGGGATTACTGGAGCACTCCTTCCCCAAAGGTGTATTTCACAGTGAATGACATCATCAAGATTGGCAAAATAGGGCATATGAATTGTAGTGAGTGTGACTAGCCTAAAAAGCATTGCTCTTTACACACACACACACACAAACACACACACACACACACACACACACACACACACACACACACACACACACACACACACACACACACACACACACACACACAGTTGCCATGTCTGTGATTGGAATTCCTACCTAACTAGTTTATCACACTACAGCAGTACGCAGTTATGAGTCACACCACAGAGATTACTGGGCTGTAGTTTTCCTAAAGGTGGATTTCACAGTGAATGACATCAGCAGCCTTTCCAAAGTAGGGCATTTGAGTTGTAATGCATGTGCTAGCCTAAAAAAGCATTGCTCTTTACATAGACAGAGATACACAGACACACACACAAATTGCCATGTCAGAGGTTAGAACTCCTATCTAACTTGTCATTCAGACTACAGCAGTACACAGTTAAAGGACATGCCACAGAGATTACTGGGCTACACCTTTACCAAGGGTGTATTTCAAAGTGGATGACCTCAGCAGGCTTGTCATAGTAGGGCTATGGGGAGGGCAGTGTGTGTGCATGGGCCATAACCCATTCATCTAGTGGTTGACACACTACATGTGGGCACAAGCAGGGTTATAGTCCACAGGTACATGTATACAGCTGTAAGATGACTACTTCCTTGTACAGTCATGTTGCACAGCTAGCACTTACAGTATATTCCCCTGGGGTGACAGGGTAGGTGTGATAGGTGTTCATGCCAATACCTTCTATCAGTCTTTATCATGTAATGCGGATGCTGGCATGGTGCTACCTACAGCTAGGGACACACCTGCATGGGACACCTGCATTGCATGCTGCATTCGTTCTCTATTGTCATATACAAGTGGGATCATATTGTACCCATTCCCCACAACAGGGATATGACCAGAGAGGTACCTGTGGGTGGTGTTTGCATGAGCTGGGTGCATGTGTGCTATGGACACTACTTGCATCTGACACCCAGATATGCATGGGGTATTCCAGTTATGCTGGCATGTGCAGGTACATCAGCTGTTTCCCAATACTTCAGTCCTACCTCCTTTGTGATCTGCTAGTGTTTGGGCAGACATCAAAGGTATCCCCTACTACAGGACCAGTTAATCTGATGTATACCTGTATGTACAATTCCAAGAGTGTCTTCATTTCCCAGTGACACAATTTATACTGTATGTCTGGGGTAATTTTCCCTGTTTACTGCTTGTATATCTAGTCCAACAGCCATGCCGTGTCAGTCTTTCATATGGTGGCACATATTACCACCATACATTTACGATGGCCTCCTGTTAGCATGTGTTATACTGCTGGGAATTATCTTTGGCACTGCAGTTGTGAGGGCTTGCCCCTGTCATCAGCAGTAGTGGGCAATGGCCAACCAGTCTTACCTCAACATGCATACATACTGACTACTCTCACACAATATGAAACACACACCAACCTAACACACACAGACCTGCATATTGTGCAGATGCTACAACCTATCCTGCTACCTTGGCCACCTCTGGGCATCTGTGCTCCACTGGTATTATACCTACTCATACATGTTACTACATTTCTACACAGGATTGTGGGGGGGGGGGCACACCTGACTGTTACTACATTTCTATCCTGGATTGAGGGAAGGGGCAGACCTGACTGTTACGACATGTCTACATAGGAGTGGGGGGGCACACCTAACTGTTACTACATTTATACATAGGATTGTGGGGGGACACACCTGACTTTCTCTACATTTCTACACATGATTGGGGGGCACACCTGACTGTTTCCACATGTCTACATAGGATGGGGGACACATCTGGCACTTGTACACATTTTCTATGACTGTACTGGTATGTCAGGTACTCCATTTCATTCTGTATTCTAACCTATCATGCTGATTGGAGGCATATCAGTGTACTACAGGTTTTAGCTTTGGCTGACCTATATATGTGTCTGACTTCCTACCCTTCAGATCTAACACCTCACTGCCTGGCCTGCTGTAGTCTGTCTGTGTAGGCCTGGGGGGGGGGGGTTACCCATAGGCATCACTCAGAGGCCATAGCACAGCCTCTGTTTGTGTTTGTCTACACCTGTCCTGCTGGCTAAGACTGTTGTTGGGTATGTGAACCTCTCTGACTGGCATGTGTGAGTCATATGGACACACGTCACCCAGCACATTTCCTGCAGTGGGTTTTGTTGCCCTGTGTAGTATTGGCTACTATAGTGACTCCAGTATTTGTTACACATGTCATGGTGCCACTATGGGTGTCTACTATCTGCTGGCATACCATTCAGCCACCCGATTCCCTTGCATGCTTACATCCATACCATAGATACAGGTAACAATGCATTCTTCTCCATTCAGCAATTGGTAGGTTGATTGACTTACCTTGTGGGTGTGCCAGTATTGAGGATGATGCTGGTGGGCTGTCTATGTCAGATGCACATAGTACACTCCCTATACATGGTAAAGCACAGGTAGTGTCATGTTTGCCATCCCTTTTACTGTATGAGCAAGTCAGAGGGAGGTGTCATTCCCTGGGTCCCTACTGTGTCAGTGTATGTGCTATGTGTTGCCTCTTTGCCAAGGCCAGGGCATACTGGACATGCCTCCATCTGCCTACTGTGGCAGGCTCAGGTTGTTCCTCCTTTAAGTCACTCTGTGTCTGTGCAGGCCTTGGCATTGGTGGGGGGCTGTGTGGCCCTGCCCCATGCTGTTCCTGTTGCAGCTGTTTCCACAGGATCATATTGTGTAGCATGCCGCATACCATAACAATTTGGGTACATGTAGCTGGTGAATACTGCAAGGCTCCACCGGATGTTTCCAGACACCGGAACCGTGACTTGAGCATCTCAAACGTACACTCTGTTATAAGTCTGGTCTGTGCATGTGCCTCATTATGGCATTCTTGTTTGGGTTTGTGTGCATTTCTGATGGGTGTCATCAGCCGTGGCTCCAGTCCGTAACCAGCATCCCCCACTAGGTAACCATAAGGGATGTCCCCAATGGCAAATCTCTGGTACAGCTGCATCAGATGCCAGATGTGGGAATCGTGATAGCTTCCAGGGCAGCCAGCACACACATTCATTATAATGCCCTGGGCATTGTACATGACCTGGCAGTTGATGGAGGGGAAGCCCTTGCAGTTGATGTAGACCCTACCCTGCTCACCGGGTGGTGTTTTGATGCATATGTGCATGCAGTCTATAGCACCCACTACCTCAGGATATTCTGGTATTTGGTGGAAGAGACACATATTGCTGTCCAACACCTCATGGGTGTTGAGGATATATACGTGCTCACCGGCATGTGCTGACATGGCATCCAGGAACTGGTGGAATACTCTGGATGCTGATGCCTGTGAGATCCCCATGATATCCCTAGTTGAGCTTTGGGAGATACCTGTGGAGATACCTGTGGCTAGTATTCCTAGGCCTACACATACCTTAGTATCCACTGGGATGGGTTCCCCTCTATCAGTACGGTGTGTCAGGCGTGGCTGGCACAGCTCAACAATTTGCTGTAGGAGGTCCCTGTCCACCCTGTAGCACTCCACTATCACCAACTCATGTAGCCCCTGGTAGGTTATGCTGGGTCTGTACACTCTTCTCCATCTCCTCACTGTGGGTTGGTCAGCAGCATTCACATCCTTACCAACCTCAGCCTCTTCCACACGTTGTTGTATGATGTCTGCTGCAGCCCCTATCATTTTGTTGTTTTGTTTGTTAAAAGCTCCCCACTTGTATATACCGGTAGTGTAGAGTATGGGAAAAAACAGATGGGAAGGTTTTGCAAAGTTTATAGTAGTGTTCTGGGCTGGTCTGGTCTGCTGCCTGTGTAATTGTCTGATTCTGACATTTCACCTGCCAGCTATGCTAGTTTTCCCTGATTAACTTCCTAACACTGTTTTCCCTTCCCATTGCCTTCAAGTTTAAGCCCAGGGACACGTCACACAAACACAGTGCTCAAATCTGCACAGAGCTGCTATTTCCTGGTTTACTTTTTTTTTCCTTTAAAACCCAGTGCACGGCACACACACCTGCTTAGGCAATGTAAAGAGTGCTAGGCAGCCTCAGACACACCCCCTTGCCTAGCTGTGCTAAGCTAGGAGCAAACCCGAGCCAGAGGGCTCCAGTCCTCTTACAGTCTGCCCGACACACACCTCTATGATGTCAACTAACTCCTAGGCTTGCACCAAGCTATTCCTGCTTTTACACTGTTGTGAGCTGACTAGCATTAAGGGGAAATCTGGGATTCACTATAAATCCCCTCATTTGCATAGGATTGCCTGCTAATGCATAGTTACATGTCTCATACTGAGCATCCCCCCTTAGCAACCACTATTCGCTGGCCATGTTGTCTTCTGTCTGCCATTGACTATAATGCCAGAATAGTGATTTTAGTTAGAGTGCTTATTTTAGGTTTATTTTCTTATTTTCCCCTCCGATCCCGTTTACGCACCACTGCGCTACATTAAACAGCTGAGATCGGCTAAAAAAAATTAAAGATGATTTTTTGTCTTTTCAGCTGTTTTCCATGTCAGTGGCCTTATACTTGGCCATTGGCATGTTTTCTAAATGTTATCCACCCTTTATTTGGAGCTGTCATGGTTCCGTTTTGGAATTTGCAGAAATGTACTCCGTTACTGGCAGAGTACATTTCTGCAGATTACACTAGTCCTGCACGGCTGGTTTCCAGATTCCTGGTATCCACCTCATTTGCATGGATTTCTCCTGTAAATGGGGTAATTTGCATACAGGGGCCGAGTCCATGCACGACTAGTGCAGGAGCGCTTGTGCACACCCCTACAGGTTATTCCTGGATCGCATGGCAGACATATGGTCTGCTAGAGCTCATGCACTAATCCTACATGCCGTGCAAGGCTTGCAGAATCTGGGGGTTAGTGTAGGCATTAATGAGTCTGCTGCTTATGGTCTTTATATGATTACAGTAATGTAATAAAGTAATCTCGTATTATAAGGAAAATCTGGTATTATAACCTTCTCTGCATTTTCACAATATGTATATGTTAGAAACTGTTCAGCATAGGTACATCCATGGTGTCAGTGGAATTTTTCTTCAGTCTAGACTTAAGCTTTCACATCATAGCAAGCAGAGGAAAAAATGCAACATCTTTTTTTCATGTGGCAGATAGGGGTTATTGCCAGTGTGTGTGTGTGTGTGTGTGTGTGTGTGTGTGTGTGTGTGTGTGTGTGTGTGTGTGTGTGTGTGTGTGTGTGTGTGTGTGTGCAGAAATTTGGAAGTGCCTGTGCAACTGCATTACATGGGTTGGAAGGGTGGAAGGGAGAACACTAACATGGCACAGTGCTCAATCCAGATACATAATAATAAGCCGCTAATGAGATGTTGCTCTGCATGGTGTTATCTTGTCTCTGAATCACAGAACCAATGGGCACTGCAGCATTGTCCAAATAGCATAGTCAGTGATATTTTAATAAATCCAAACATTTCACAAGATGTACAGTTTACTCTGAAAATATCAGTTACAATTATCTTCAACAGCATCAAAGATTATTTCATGGTTTCACCAGATGTTGCACCACAGTTTGTTCATAGGTTCATAGGTAGGTACTGTTCTAGATAGGGATTTAGACTCTAGACTCCAGACTGAAGAAGGGTTTTGTCTTTGGAGAGGAGCTTCAACTATGGGATATCTTTTCTACCTAAATGTTTTCAAACCTAAACACAGTACAACCACTGCCCTTGTTAGTTTTACAAACTCAGTCAACCATCTCGTCTTGTCTATCTTTCTTCATATGTATAAGGCCTTTGATATGGTATCCCAACAAAAGATACTAAATGAGCTAGCTTCCTTAAACTTAACCCTGCCAGCCTTCTTCTGGTTTCTCAGCTACTTAACTGACTGCCAATAGGCAGTTAAGTGGCAAAATGAACTCTCCACCTTATTACCATTCTCAGTAGGACTACCTCAAGGCTCAATTCTTGGTCCATTGCTCTGCACCATATTCACCAACATGCTTAGCACGACCACCTAGCATGCAACCATTGTTCAATATGCAGATGACACCTCTGTCATATATTCAAATCCCTCCCTTCCAGAACTCCTACAAACAGCCCAACAATCTTTCCAAGATATTGAAAAATACCTCTCTGACTCCTTGGAGTCACAACTGACAATAATCTAAAATTTGACAAACACCTCGCTCTAGCTTTCAAAAAGGTCCACATTATGCTAGGCTCACTATACAGAGTCAAGCCACACCTAACCAAGGCCACTAGAAATTCCATAGCTAGGACTCATCTACTCTGTACCCTTCTATATGCCTCACCAATACAGTAAATTCTCAGTTAACCAGCACTCATGGGGATTGGTAGATGCCGGATAACTGTAGTTTTTGGTTGCTTGAGAGTTACTATTAAAAATATGCCTGACTAATACTGTACCCTATACTATCTGTTTGGTTTGACTTGTTCTCAGATTGGGGAGAGATGGAATTTATTCCTATCTTCATTTTTAAAACTCTAAAACTCTAAACATGTAAGGTATGTTTCTGTGGAGGGAAAACAGAAAGTGCAACACATGAAAATTGTACTGTATTTTTTTTTTTTTTTGCTGGTTGCTTGAGTTCTGGTTAACTGAGAGTTTACTGTATTCACTAATCTCAGAAAAAAAAACAGATTTAAACAAATTGGAGTCCTGCTATAACAAAATTGTAAGATTCGCTACCAACCTCCCTTACAGATCACATCACTGCAAAGCAATTCATAAACTAAATTGGATTGAACTACCCAATCTCCTATCTCTCAACCAACTAACTTTCATTCATTCCATATTCCACCATCCAGACAATGGTCCAGTACTAAACAGCTTAGTATAGCCCTATTCAAATGGCAGCCCACTAAGATCATCCAGCAAACTACTAGTCAAAAGAACTAAATCTAATAATTGTCACAGTAACTCCCTGTTTTTCTACTAAATATCTAAGTTCTGAAATTCCATTCCTCAGACAATACTAAATTCTAGCGACACATCCATATTTAAACTACTGTTTAAGGAACACCTAACCCAAAACTCGCTTTGCTCCTGCACTAATCCAGGCTGATCATTCTGTCCTTCCTTGTTCTTAAAAACAAAATATCTCTTCCATTACTAAATTCTAACATCCAAACTATCCCTTCTCTGACAGAATTCCAATTTCTCTCTACCTATCTCAAGCTCACTACTGCTCCTGTTTTTATCTGTCTATCTAAAGCTTCCTACAGTTTCATCATATTCCCTATTTTTTGTTCTTCACCTCAATATTGCCTTAGTTATCACTGTTTAGAATGAGTAACACTGGCACAGCAACAGTCAGCCATATTCTTGTTCATATACCATACATGTATCTCATAAATATATACCAACAAAACCATAGTATTGATGTACTGATCAGTCATTTCTCTATGAGGGCACAAGCTATTTCATGCTAGTTTATTTGTTAGCTTTCTTCTTTTTTCCACTTCATATTACTCTCTCAATTTTTATTGTTTATGTATAAACTATTTACCACCTATATTTACCAAAGTTATGCATTTTTGATTGGTATCGATTTTTGTATTGTTTGTAATATGTTTTTGTAATGGAGCTTTACTCCCTGGGCCTCTGCTGAAAAAAAAAACATTGGCCGAGTTGGACATCTCTGCTAAACAAATGTGAAATAAATAAATAAATAAATATTTTCCCCCTCAAATTTTATTGAGAAGAAGGGGAAGGGATTCCCAATTTAAAGAACTTCCCCAGGGAAATGGGATGACCTGGCAGCTGTTCTGAATAATGGGATACAATGGCCCAAAATCACTTACAATTTTTAAATATTATTCAGTTCAATTAAAACATTAGTGCAAGAACACATTTTTCAGCAAAATACATTTTATGAACTATAAGAAGCATCAACTCTAATACCTGGTATTGCCTGTAATCCTCAGGAATTTACAAAAAAAAAAAAAAATTAAAAGGGACAAAACAGAAAAATCAGGAAAAATCAAGGACAGTCTACAAAATCAGCAATAGTTGAGAGGTATGACCCATAGACTGTATACGCAACATGAACATATGAAACTTAAAATCAGAGTTCCTACCCTGATAACAGTAAAAGTTGAGCAAAAAATTCACAAGGTAGTAACCTCATGTATAATTGTAGTGTCGTATAATAGTATGTACTGGTATAAAAGGAAATTTAAGGTAATCATAAGCAGTTGTGTTAAAAATGTTAACCCAGACTCCCTTTGCTTGCTGTAACTTGCTGCTGTATTGTGAACATGTCTTCATGTTTAAGATGATGTCCACACTGTGCAATCATGTTTAAGATGATGCCTACACTTTATTACAGAGCCAGTGGTCCATTTATGCAGATTATGCATCAATTTTGTACTTGTTTTTCCTCATTTGCTGACAAATATGATCGGCTTGTGACTTAGCATGCACACAACTGTTGGCTTTTTATAGATACTGTCCCTTATTAACTACTATGTTGAAGACTTCAGCTAGATGTATTGACCTCCTCCAGTCCAACAAGGTCAGAAATCCCCACAAATGTTGGAATGCACACATAAGGGTATGTTATTACTGCTCCTCAGCTCATATCTAATACTGTCTATATGCTCTTCAGTATTGTTTCTTATTTGCATGTCTCTCTTTCACAGAAGATACTTGGAGCCACAGGAGTCTCCCAGTCAAAGGTACAAGAATTTAAAGCTAGGCAAATGGATTTGCATGTCACCCAGGACTGAATGAGAAGGGAAAGGTAATTGTTGCAGTCCTCTGTGATACATTTCACCACCTTTTATGAAATTAGTATGGTAATGCCCATTTTAGTACTGTTTAAGTAAGTTAGGGAAGCACAACTGTTTCTGCTCAAGCACACTAATAGCAACAATGGAACACTGTGACATTATAAATTAAATAGTATGTTGTAATGAGCCTCATTATTAATATGCACATTTTTAAAGGTTAAATTCAGTCCTATAATTTAAACGAAAATAGTATTTTTGAGGTACTGAGTACCTTATGTAAGGCCTGTTGTATTGCCTGCTTTCTGACAGTTAATCTTACAGTCAACTATTGAAATGCTGTTGAACGAAAACTGGGTAGGGTGTAAGTGGTGGGGAATGAGCATGGAGCTTTAAGTATAGTCACATGTTTCTTTCTTTCCTTCTTTCTTTCTTGTTTGCTTTTTTTCACAGATTCTATTCCAGGAGTGAAGAAAAGATAAGAATGTTCTAGAACAGGTGGACATGTACTTTGATGTGTCATGGAAGTCAAGTATGGCCCAGGGTAGGCCTTCTAAAAAGTCTATGCTAATCAACATGTTATGATAGCATAGTGCAATTTTATTTTCTATGCTCCAGGGAAAGATTTTGTTTTAGGTAGTAACAATTTTATATAATGTGCTATATTACAATAAAAGTAAAATTTACCATGTCCTACTGGTATTTGTAATTCTGAGTTAACTTGATGAGAAATATGCACAACATATGTTAATTATCTGTCACTGATTTTAAGCGGGCGACTCTAACTTTTAGAGGCTTTGTCTCTGATTTCCTGCTGTGAAGGCAGACTGGTATGAGTCTCATTGTTTGCTTCTTAGTCCACAGAATAACTGGAAAAGAACTTCAAAAATGTATGTTTTAGACGCATCTTGTCTTTTTGTAAATGAGCTTGTTTGAATACTGTTTAAGTGCCAACAGTTTTCTGCTTTCTAAAATTTAAGTCAGAATATCTATCTATAAACAACATTTTTAAATTAATATGTAATACACATCTATGTCTTTTCCTTTAGGTCTTTGGGAGGCACAGTGGTTAATGCTGTTAACTTATACCAAGAAGTTCTTTAGTTTGATTCTCGGCCGGGGTGCCTTCTGTACATAATCTGCATGCCCTTCCTTGGTGTGTGTGGGATTCCTCCAGGTGCTCTGGTTTCCCCCAACATTCCAAAAATATGCAGTAGATGTGTTTGACACTCTAAATTGGCCATAGGTGTGAGTATGCATGCGGGTGTATGGTGTGGAAGAACTACCATGACAGGGCTAGTCAATTAGTTGTGTAAACATTGGCTCTAGATAATTGTCAGTGTTGAAGTGACATCCCAACCCCACGTGGGAAAAGGAATGGATGGATGGACACATTTGTATTTCCTGTGGACTCAAAATGACCATGGTCACAAATGCTTCTAGGAAATATTTTCTTTCAGAATATATACCAATACTGAAGATATAAAAAGGGAAATCAAGTCTGGATAGTTTTTTACTTTTTAAATCAATATGCGTAAACCCAGACATAGCAAGGTATTTCTGTGTCCATAAGTCCATTAAGGTGTTTTCTTGTAATAAAACTTATTAATATGCCTTCATTCTTTTTAATTTTACAGTTGTCTCAGCAAGCATTGGCATTTGCAGCATGAATTACATTACCACAGTCCACATACTATATATCAAATAAAAAAGTATTCAAAAAAGTCATAGCCTGAAGATAGCTGCATAAATAGACCAAATTATTTTTAAGATTTTCCCAGGCAAAAAGGTTTGTTTAGCAATGCCTACCTGATGCTGGGTGCAGGTTGGATGGGAGGGAGGGGGTAGTTTGTTTACTTGAGGGAAGGCAGGAAATAGGAAGTAAGGTAAAGGGTTTTAGGTAGAGCAGGGGGAGTTATAGTATTTAAGTAGAGAGTAGGAATGTTTTTAGTCTCTTTGGTATGGGTAGTATGTTTTTAATCTCTTCAACATGTGTGTTGTGTTGCTTGCCCCTTCCAACCTCTCTGACCTTGGAATAGTCAGGTTGTAAGAGGCTTAAGTAGAGGCAGTTTATGCTCTGAACATCATTTCCTCCCTTTCCTAACGTATTTGTAAGTATGGATATCAGGTATGAGTAGTGAGGAATGCACTGTTGGGGAAAACCCTGCTGTATATAATTGTATATGTTGAAATTTTTTACTATGTATATTATTTTGATTAAGTAGGTTGCATCCCTGCTGTATTCTAATGTGAGAAAATGGTCTGCAACTTAACTCTTTTGGGGAGTGCACTTTGGAATGCTGCTGAGTTCACAAGATGTATATAGTTATTATGATAGATTGTGACACTAAATCTGATTTATATTTGCATTATAGTCATTCAGTGGGTGAGCATTCTGGAAACTGTCAGTTTTTATGTTTGAACTACTAAGCTATATTTAGTTATAATGCATTCATGATTTAGTTTGTTTTGTGTGCAAATGTTAGGTGTTCTGACAATAAATATTAGTCACAAGTCCATTTTGGTGTTGTCGTGTTTTAGTTGCATAGAACAGAGGTTTTTGAAAAAAATCTCAAGTCCTTATACTTTTTTAATAAGTAAATTTCTGCTATCCTAATTAGGATTGTTTTCAGAAATTCAGCTTCACACCTGTGAAAGATAACAGCCACCACTGCAGACTTGCTGTTTACCATATTGACTATGACCTCCTTGAAAGTTTTAAAAATAGAAGCCCAATGTTTATCATGAGGTAAATGTACTTCCTGAAGATACACAATATTAGATGAAATAAGTTTAAATTAGTTTTAAAGTTATTTTCTTTTAGTACTGTTTTTCAGCCTTGCCACATTAATGGAAGTATTTAACATTCAAGATGCAACCATAATAAAGCATTATCTAAGTTGTCATCTAACAATAGAAATGTTTGATGAAATACTGACCCCGGGATTCATGAAGCTCGGCGCAAGGACGGTGTTAGCCTTGTGCCGACCATGCGGCATTGAGATGGCGCAGCAGCACCACAGGCGTATTAATGAAGGCACGCTGCCGCAATGTCCATGTGCAAAGGAAATGTGCACGAGTGCAGGGGGCGTGTCTAAGCGCTGCACAGAGGCATGAACATGTCGGCTGCAGATGCGTAACCCAAAATGCTGACTAGTACAGCCTGCCTCTAATAATAATCACTCCTGTCAGTGTCCATGGATACTGAAATGTATGCAAAGCATACAAGACAGTTTCGCGAACACCAAAATAAAAAGTAAACACAAAGACATGTAGCTGAATATTGAGTCCCTGTCCCTCGAACAAATGACATTTAAAACCCCGTGCCCGTATTCCACTGTAGTGTTGATTGTTATACCAAGTGGAAGCAAAATGCAGCGTGTTTGCATGCCGCTGCCCTTTGCTAAGCCTAGCCCAATGTTTAGGGTTACCACCTCTCCCACTTTGTGAGGGACAGTCCCCCTCTGGACAGTTATGTCCTTACCAAAAATATTAAAAATGTTAAATGTCCTGCAATTGTAGGACATATTTATGCCCCATATTTTATGTAATAGTTCCATAAAATATTTATTTCTGTATGTAAAATACCTAAATGTTACAAGAAACAGAATAAGCAACTAAACTGCTACAACAATAAGGTTTCATTTAGGCATAAAACTAAAGTACTAACCTTTGTACTGACTGTGGGTATGTGTCAGCCTGTACAAACTGATGTGTGTCCCGAAGATGTCCCATTTTGGCCATTTGAAAAGGTGGCAACCCTACCAATGGTCAGAGCATTCACTCAATATCTGCCCATTCGCAGTCCAGGTTGTCCCTGTCAGGATGGCCCAAAGATAGGTATTTGCGTGTACCTATGTGCGTGAAAGTACAGCATGTGGAAGATCAAATATGCCAGGGTTGTCCTCACAACCATATTGGTACCAGAGATATGTAGAGTACGCAATGTGTTCTGTTGTCTGTGCCATGGGCCATCAACCAGAGAAGGGATTGGATGGTGTGTGTGGAATATAGGGGGGGTGAGGGGGTAATGTCATAATTTGCCAAGGGGAGACTGGTCGGATGTACAATAGGTGAACTGGAGGTGTACGAGGGAGCAGTGGGTGAATCAGAAAGGAAACCAAAGAACATACATTCACATCTGCAATACATCCTGACAGACCATACTGCAGAACACCATCCCACAAACATATGATCATTAAAATGTGTGATACACATGTACAGAAACGTTACCGGCTCACACACACATAATGGTCTGGCCTGATCTGAGCCATCCAACCCCAACACACCTGGATACTTAATTGAATACCCATCACCCCCTCCACAGCACACCTCCTCCCTTGCTGAACATCCAGCAAAACCACCCATACTTGGGCTACTAGCTTGGCGCAGCCATATCTGCATATAGTGCCCCCTACCCACATCTAGTAGGCAGTCGCACCCTAGGCAGTCTCAGGCTTGCAAACTAGGTATCCCATGCATGCATAACCCTACCACATTTTCAAAAAGCCGGCTGAATGGGGTTCTTCATTTATAATTTTTGGACATCCCTTATGGGATAAGTGTCTGTTCACAAGATTAGACTTTTTGGCATAACACAATGTCCACCCCCGTTGACTTCCAGGTATTAGGGCTACCACCTGTCCCACTTTGCAAAGGACAGTCCATTTTTGGCCAGTTGTGTCCTGCAAAAAAATTGAAAAATGTCAAATGTCCTGCGATATTAGGACAAACATATTTCCTGTATTTAATGTAATAGTTGCATAAAACAGTTATTCTGTTTCTGAAACACCTAAATGTTATAAGAAACAAAATAAACAACTACAATGCCACAAGAATAAGCATTTATCTAGGCAAAAAGTGAAGTTCTGTCTTATGTACTGGCTGTGGGTATGTTTTGCCTTGCAAAATCTGACGTTTGTACAAAACATGTCCCACTCTGGGCATTTCAAAAAGGAGGCAACCCTACCGGGCAAAAATCAGATTAGCAGTACCTGACCACAACCCTGCTCAGCCTCCATCTGGCCCTGCAGATCCTACGACCCAGGATTAAACACCTGACCATAATGCACATCTCCTCACATGCATTATCGGGAATAAATACCTTTCACATGTTCCCATGAAGCTTCCCCATAGCCATCTTCCAAATAGTACATGTCCACAAATTGTATACCCCATCCATGATCCTCTTCGTAATGATGCACACAACCCCTGTATACAAACGGTACAGGTACTGCCCGTATGCGGTTGTTCATATACATGGCCATGTATAACTCCAGATATGTAGTCATATATCTAAAAATGTACATACTTACATTCGCATAGCTACACATCACAAATAAATGCATATAAGTCGTTGACAAGTATGTGTCCTATTCATATATATGTATACTTGCAAATATATACATATGCCTCTCAGAAACATATGAACAGTAACATGTACTATACATATGTATACCAACCGATTATCACATATGTTGCCAGTACTGTGGAATGCCTGTAGTAAAGTCATATATCCTAATTAATATCCATAAAGAATGTATCACGGATGGTTTAGTGGTAGAACCACTGACTATTCTGTTCCTGTTCCCGGGTCCAAGCCATGCAAGGGCTGCTAATTTTAAATGATGGCCACAATAATGACAGTCAGAAATAGGGTGATTATGGTGCCTCAAAGCAGACGTAAGCAGGTATGCGCAATGGTAACTGGCGGTCATTCAACAGTATGGGAAATGTAATCTCGATATATAGATATATATCCATGAAGAATGAACATGGACACAATAAAGCAGTCACAACGAATGTGAAGGGGAAAAGCAGTGGAACCCCCCCATAATATTTAGTGCTGTCATATCAAGCCACCTGCTGCATCCCCAAACACAAGGATGCTAACAGTAGAACTAACTGTTTGCATGTGCTAAGTCAGACTTTCAAACAGGTACAGGGCAATCCCAGTCACCATTCAGACAAGCCAAATCAGAAGACTAATTGAACAACCTGACCATTATATGAACGTATGTCCCAAGACTTTAAGCTTGGGATGTCTGAATATACTTGGAGTGAGCCAACATACAGGACATGTCCAGAGCAGTAGGGAGTGGTGCATGTGTAGTGATGTGGTTTATTTCCGACCAGAGAATGGATGACTGCTGTGTTACTGTTGTATTGTTGTGCTTGTTCTGGTAACAATGAATCATGGGTATACATGCAAATGAGGCAGCACAGCAATAGTGTAAAGGTTAGAGCATCTGCCTATCAAGCAAATGTTGCCGGTTTGACTGCAGCACACACCATTTAGGATGCGTAATCCGTATACGAGCATATCTTGCTACTTTTATGCTGTACAACAATATAATACCATTGAAATGTGAACTGGGGCGACATATCACAGAAAGAATGAAGAAGGTGTTTGTGTGACAGGAAACAGCTGTTAAATGGAAAACCAATGCCATTAAGTGTTGTACTCACCCTTTGTCCAACGGCCCTTGTTCTGCCCAGCAACACAATAAACCACCTCGGCCAGGACCCTACACATCATAATCAATGTGATTTACCACTAAGCCACAGCAGTTATACCTAACTCTGATGTTATCACAAACATATCAGACAGCACAGTCACTCAATAATCTGATTAAAGTAATTAATCATGCCGATGTATATGCATGCGTACGTACACACACACATACACACATACATATATATATATATATATATATGTATACAGAACGAACATGGGCACAAGAAAGCATTCATAAGGAATGTGAAGGAAAACAGCAGCGGAACACCCATATTATCTAGTGCTTGACATATCAAGCTGGCCAAAGTTGAACAAACCCCCTGCATCTCTAACCACAGGTAGGATGCTAACAGTGGAAATAAGTCTGTCCACGTGGTAAGTCTGACTTTCAATAGGGTGCAGGGCAGTTCCAGTCCCCAGTCAGACAAGCCTAAAACCGTTTGAACACCCTGACCATCATATGAATGTATGTGCCAGGACTATAGGCTTGTGAAGTCGGAATATACTTGGAGTGAGTCAACATGTGGGATGGGCCCAGAGCAGTGGGGAATGGCGCATGTGTAGTGGTGCGGTTTTCCTAACTGGAGAATAGATGCCTGCTGTGTCAGTGACGTGTTGAGGCGTGTGTATGGATAACTAAGAACTATGGGTATACATATAAATGAAGCAG
>NC_056741.1:1054327194-1054409694 GCF_019279795.1 Protopterus annectens | reverse complement strand
ACACACACACACACATATACGTACATATATAAATATATTACTATATATATATATATATATATATATATATATATATGTGTGTGTGTGTGTGTGTGTGTGTGTGTGTGTGTGTGTGTGTGTGTGTGTAGGTTCCCCTTCACATGACCAATTTCTGTAAACTCGAAATTCATAAGCCCAAGGCCAGAATATCGAATTTACAAAAACTTTAAAATGGGAAGGGGAACTAAAAAAACAAAAAAGACACCTTTCAAATGTTTTTGAAGGCCCCCACACCCCCCTGCTTAAATATTCCTAATCCGAGCTCGCACTACAGCGGAGGACAGGAAATCTTCCGGTTTGCGCTATATGCGCAAACCAGAAGATTTCCCTGTCCTCCGCTATTGTGCAGTCACGGAGCATTTAGATTTAGCTGCAAGGATGCAGGTGGCCCTTGCCCCTTGCAAAAAGGTAAGTTAACTCTTTTTTTTAAGCCCTAAACTTTCCATTCACAATTTCGAGTGAATGGAAGTTCGAGATTCTGGGCTCGAGTTTATGGGTTTCGAGCTTCCATTCATTCGATCATGTGAAGGGGAACCGTGCATAGATATATAGAGATATACAGCTATGATAGGAAAAAGCACACAGGAATGACATGTGTTCACAGGCTATGTCAATGGAAGTGAGGAGCCCAGGCAAGACACATGACACACGCAGCATGCCCTTCCACCCCCTCCTACAGCCAGACACGGGAACTATACATGTAATCAATGTAAAGTGTCCACTGCTCCCCAGACCACAGGCAGGATACAACCTGGGGGGGGGGTACAGTGCACCCATGGATTCTAATCATAGAATACATACTGGAGCATCCCTTGCGGGATACCCCAAAAATTGGCAAAACAATATAAATGTAATAGATCGTCCATCTTGTCTGTGGTGTATACAGACTCAAAATACAAGGGTGGGTAACCCTGATGACCCATGAGTCGAGACAATATTATGAAATGGGTTCCATGAAGTGGAGAGTGGGCAGCATGTAATGGTGTGTCCAGAACCGACCAGGTCCCAGAGTAAGAATGGTTGTTGTCGAGGAGGCGAGGGTGGGAGAACTATGGATAGCTACTTATGGGTCTAGGTGTGCAGGTGTTGGCTGATGTTGGCCAATATGGACAGCCCTAGGGATGCAGGTGAATGTCTTCATTGGGCAGAGGCATCGCCCAATGGGCAGCCACACCCACTACAAGAACCACTAAAGCAAAGTTTAATCTATATGGCAAGGAACAGAATAACTAGATGTAGACGTATATATGTAGTTATGTGTGTGTATATCTACCCATAGCGAGATAGAGATATGCTTTTCCCTTGCCGCAGTATGAATGTATACATACAGAGAAAGAATACAGATACTTACCCACATATGACTATATACATATGCAGACAACCATAGACCCATATGTCATTAGATTTTATAAAGATATATATATATATATATATATATATATATATATATATATATATATATATATATATATATATATATATATATATATATATATATACAAATATATATGTGTGTGTGTGTGTGTGTGTGTGTGTGTGTGTATTATATATATATATATATATATATATATATATATATATATTTATATATATATATATATATATATATATATATATATATATATATATATATATATATATATATATGTATATAGACAGCATGATATGAATATACATGTATGCATGCATATGCAGCTATATCTGTATATATTAATGTAAATAGATATATATATGTTACAGTAAATATACACAGTAGTTATGGGTAGCATATGTTCACAGGCCGGGCATATGTTGGTGGGAGGTCCAATAAACAAACGTGTAACATGTAGCATCACACCCCACCCCCCACCCCCCAGCTAGGCCGGTGAGACATACAGACATACAATAAAGGTAAATACACAACTGCTTCCCAGACAAGCGTCAGGAATCTACCAGTGGGAGAGATCTGCAAGGTCTACACTTGAAACATAGACATCGATGTCCCTTGTGAGACATCACAATTTAATGATCGGAGACAGGCCTTGTAATGATTTCTCCGACCAGGCTGTAGATGCACATGGACCAGTAGGTTGTGCAAGCCTGATAACACATGGGTCAACACAACGTATGACATGTGTCCCAACAGGGGGAGAGTAGGCAGTGTGTAGTGGCATGTTTATACCCCACCTGTGGCCACAGTAAGGATGTGTGCTGTAGAGGAGTGGCAGGTAGAGGAACTATGGGTATGCGATTATGGGCCTAGGCGCGCAGGTGTTGGCTGGCAAAGCCATATTAGGACCACCCTGTGGATGTAAGTAATATTCTGATGTTGGCATAGCAGGTGCCCATACCTCCCAAACCCTAACAGCACATCCACTGGATAGTCCGTAAACCATTGGGGGAACACATAGGGACCATACCATTGAACTGTCCCCGATTACCAGGGACGCCTGTGATTACGACTCAGAATCTAACTCTCTCCCACCTAAACCCTCCTAGAACTAGTGATATTAGGAGAAAAGGTGGTGGAATACACATAATAAATAATGACAACATGTAAGAGTCATAAACAGCATGTACCTCAGACAATGTGTATGAAAACATATGCTCTGGGTCTGTTAATGTGTCAGGTTAATAGCACCAAACTTCTAAATGTGTCCCTGATGTTGTTATGCAGTGTCCCTGATTCAATGTTCAATCTTCCCCATTCGTATGAGAGGTCTGATAGTGACAGAAAGCGCATATTCTGCTGACTACCTTAGAAAGATGATAGAATAGTAGGTTAGGGTTACCACCTGTCCACCTTTGCGAGGTACAGTCCCCTTTGGGCAGTTGTGTCATGCAAAATAATTGAAAATATGGCAAATGTCTTGAGATTTTAGGACAAAGATTTCCTATATTGTCTGTAGTGGTTTCATAAAACAATTATTTTGTATCCGAAACACCTAAATGTTATAAGAAACAGAATAAGCAACTATAATGCTGCAAGAATAAGCTTTTATTTAAGCAAAAGCGTGAAGTTCTTACCTTTGTACTGACTGTGGATATGTTTTGCCCTGCAAAATCTGACGTTTGTACATAAAAGTCCCACCTTGGGTAATTGAAAAGGTGGCAACCCTATAATACGTGACTCGGACGACGGATGTGGGTCCCAAAACCCAATTACTTGTCTGTATTGAAGAGTCTCTGTTGACATGTAACAGCCAGATGGGAGCAGATTGTAAGAGGAACACACAAATAATATGAATAAGTCA
The DNA here is from genome assembly GCF_019279795.1 of Protopterus annectens. Taxonomy (NCBI): domain Eukaryota; kingdom Metazoa; phylum Chordata; order Ceratodontiformes; family Protopteridae; genus Protopterus; species Protopterus annectens. The sequence goes on along the minus strand of NC_056741.1, from coordinate 1,054,406,422 downwards.
CTGGACAGGCCACCGACTCCATATAGTTGAACGGCATGCCATCGCCTAATGGGCAGCCATTCCCAATACTGTAAGCATGTAATCCAATGTAATAGGCATCACATGGTAATATTGTGGTCCTCGCTCTTACCCAGGGGTGTGAGTGTCAGATGCACACACCAATGGTGGTGCATTTGCAAGTGTGGAAGCGAGCAGGTGTAAGCCTGTTTGGCTACCAATATGCGAGTATTGCACTGGTAAAACAATGTAGAGGCTAACCGAGTGCAAGACGCTGTAACCAGAGGTTAACACCACACAGACCCATGCACACTTGCTCACAACTGCTTTAATGTGCCTTACTCCCTCCATATCCAATGGCCTTGTTCTGCCCTACAACCAAATAAATGTCCCCTGCAAGGCTCGGAACCAGGACCCTGCACACACAGCTAATGTGATTTACCAATACGCCATGGCAGATATACAGACAACAGACAGTACCACAAACATATTATACAGCACAGTCATTCAACAGTATAGGAATGTATCCCATCATGTAGATGTATATGTGAGTGTTTATGTCCAGCATATAGGTACATACATATATAGAGATATATCAGGAACATACCATGTGACAACAAAGCATTACAAACGAATGAAACAGGAATCACCAGTGATGCCTGTATTATGTAGGGGTGTTGTTCTGTGTAATCTCAAGACTCCCTCAAACAGACATGTGTCATTCATACATGCAAACAGTTATACATTGGCTGTATACATCACTCTGTGCATGTAATGTACATTAACACAAAAGTACCTGTCAAATAATTATGTGTGAACAGTACTCTTGCAAGGTGCTGTGTGCAACATCATCATCATGATAAAGGTAAATGGGGTAACCATAGAGGGATCAGTAGTGCTGTGTGTCGTCGGGGTCGTCCGCATCATGTGTACCTGGACCATTTAGGAGTGATGTGCATACCAGGATCGTGTGCCTGAGGGACAGGGGTGAGGATAACAGGAGTACGTTGTGATGTATATTACAAGGGTTACATGTATCCAGTGGGCACGTGTGTGAAATGGACAGCTATGTATAGGGAAGATGTTGGCCTAGGAGCCAATTGGCCTTATGTTTCCGTAGGGTGAAGGTCGGATGTGGGGGAAGGAGAGTAGGTATGGCTGTGGAGGATAGGTAGGGTAGGATCACAGACAAGACAGCATACAGAGTTGGTATATGACACATGTGGAGGGATACACCTCAGACAGGGATGGGTGTTCGGCATTCACAAGCCCATGGGAACAGTGGGATGGAGGTCCCCAGCCATGGGCTGCCACCACTGCACCTAAACAGCTGCAAAGGAGGGAGTGCTGGGGGCTGTCCAGGAGGGGCAGCATCATCCTGTAAATGTGACACTCCACCTTTGAGCTTGCGTATCTGGCTTCGGAACACCTAAGTGAGCCCCCAACACAAAAAGTCCGGGACCGCACAGCAGCAAACATGTACCTGTCTGATCCTGCTTCCAGGGGGGAAATGCCCCATCCTCAGTGGTGTTACCACCAGAAAGTGGTGCAGAGCCAACAGAGGTTGATGTCCAATGTTGGGCCCCAGATGTGCTGGTGCCTGGTGCCATGGTCAGCTGAAATGGGACAGGAGGTTCTGCTGGGACCTCCCAACCATTCAGCCTATGGTGTTGCAGTTTAAACCCGCATATGGCTTAGTGATAGACAACAGCATACAGGATTACCTACAACTGTATGCACAGATATCACCATCAACCCAACACGACAGATGGTATACATTGGCAGAGGGAGCACAACACATGCATATATACTGCATGGCATCTGTACAATGTGTAGTAGACGTCTGACCGCAGTTATGAACAGTTGCCCATTATTGGCTTGCCACTGGGAACCCCAGACAGTGTCTGTCATACCACTGTTTCATGTGACATATGTGCAGTCAGGGATGCGATGGCAGTAACACATCCCTATCATCATGTACTGTATGCAATCCTCACACTATGCTCCTGCTGTGCACAAATGTGTGTTGAGGTATGTAATACAGGAAACAAATGGTTCCACACACTGACCAGTTCACAGATGGCCCTACAGATGGGGGTCCCTCACGAACAGAGTATTGTCATGTCTGTATTAAAACATGCAGAATAGCCATTACCACACACAACATGTTAAACAGGCAGCAGTCTCAATGCAGCATATCTACACTTACATGCTGTAGTCATGTGTGGCATATCACCCTCCTGTTTTTAGGCTATTTCCCACAGTGTATGATGTTTGAGGTACATCCAGATATCATCTGTGATGCCGTTTCAGAACACCACATCCAGGTACCACTCATAGCGACTGTCATGGCCAAATACCAACATGTTTTTCCGAGATAGTGTACTGTGTTTATCATGTGAATGGCTGTGGGAACACCATCACAGCTGTTCCACATGCAGTCAGCTAGGGGAGGACTGCAATAGGTGAAGAGGTCATCACCTGATCATGTCCATCACTTACAATACACATGCTGCTGAGCAGGTGTACACCTCCACATCCACCAGAGAGTGTGTGGATGGGACAGGCAAAGTACACCAGAGAAGGGCTTGAAGACTTAACCCTAAGCATCATCTGCCACATGCCTAACAGTACAGGGGTCAAACTCCTGACTGACTAGTCATTACTATTACATGTGCATGACATTACTACATGTGCCACAAAGCCAACATGTTGCTGTGCTGTAGGAACATATATGTGTGCAGGTGAGAGACATCTGCAACAGAGATATAGTAGACATACATTAGGTGTGGCACACATGACTGTCCACATGAATGGATGCCATTGTCACCACAACCACACTCTCTAATGGACACACATTGACACTCTTTGCCAGGGCCATAAATACACAACCTAACTACTTAGTTTGTCACACTGCAGTAATGCACAGGACTACATGCACCACAGGGGATATCTGGAGGTTCTATGGGCTAGGGCATGTGAAAGTGTTTGACATCTGCTGGTATGCCAACGAGGGTTATACTGTGAGTGACTGTGTTTGGGAGCATCATAACACACACGCAGACACAAGGTGCCAGTACTGACATACATGTATGCATTGCTTCATGGGTGTTTAGTGGTTGGCTGTGCAAGATGGCTATAGAAGGCTGGGTGAGGGGTAATCCTTGGCATCGCTTCACTCGACAATGGTGTGCAGTGCGATACAGGGGTGTAGTGTCTGCAATGTCCCACACAGATGGGTACTGCATGATCTGCCCTGACATCCTGGTTATTAGTGTGTATGGCCATAGCTTTGCAATGCATGCCATGTCTGTGTTTGATAGTCCTTCACATAGACATTGCCTGGGATGTGCATGTCCCACAATACTGTACAGTGACATGTACAGGTGTACTTGGTTTGGCAGGCACATGTTGTGTACACAGACTGTTATCCCCCGATATGCCAATACTGGCCTGGTGTGGCAAAACCTGCTTATAGTGAGCAGGTCAACCCTGCACCTGCATTGATAGTATGATACAGGTATTCCCTGGTGTCAGTGGCATTGGTCCATACAGGGCACATGTGTATGGCATTGTATGGCCTCTGTGGATCCCATTTGATGGCACCACATATGTTGCAGGCATCCAATGGGGAACATAGTGAAGGCACAATGTCCACAAATATGTGCTTATTGTACTGCTGTACAGGGTGCCATGTCCTCTGCAGCCCACTGCATTCACACCATGCCGACTATCTGTCATCAATGTCCATGGTACTAGCAACATAGTGGGATATCCTAGGCAAGTGTGTTTGTGCATGGCACATGGGTGCAGGACATATACTGGGTACTAGTAGGGTTGCATACTTTGTTCACCAGGCCTTTTGCCAGATGTAGGGGTATGGCTTGCCAACACAGTCCCATGGCTGACTGACAGCTGTACTGCTTGTGAGGTGGCCAGTATGTCATAAGACGGACACCATATAGGAAAACTACAAAATCCACTCCCCAACATGTCCAGTGGTTAGACACTTACAGCCACCTCTACACAGGCTCTGACAGCCAAACACACACACTTGCCATGTCCTGTATATGAACCCCTACCTACCATATCACACTGCAGCAATATGCTTTTAGGGCATGTGCTACGGCGAATACTGGGTTACAAAGCACACCTACCAGGTGTATACCTAGGTGGGTGACAAGAGCAGGATTGACAATGGTGGTCATGCGATTTGTACAGAGAGTGCATACTCTGCAAAGCACTGTACTTGTCTCACAAAGGCAGACAGACAGACACACACACACACACACACACACACACACACACACACACACACACACACACACACACACACACAGTTGGCAAGTCTGGGATTAGAACACCGACCTAAGTACTTTATCACACTACAGCATTACGCAGTTACAGAATGCACTACCGAGATTACTGGGTTACAGTACTCTCAGAGGTGTATTTCTAGGTGGGTGACATCATCAGCCTTGCCAAAGTTGGGTATAGGAATGGTATGGAGTGTGAACAGTCTAAAAGCATTATTCAGTCCTCAGGCAGACAGGGACAAACACACACACACACACACTTGGTAAGTCTGGGATTAGAACACTGACCTAACTACTTTATCACACTACAGCATTACGCAGTTACAGAATGCACTACCGACATTACTGGGTCACAGCACTCCCAGAGGTGTATTTCTAGGTGGGTGACATCATCAGCCTTGCCAAAGGTGGGTATAGGAATTGTATGGTGTGTGAGCAGTCTAAAAGCATTATTCAGTCCTCAGGCAGACGGGGACAAACACACACCCACTTGGCAAGTCTGGGATTAGAACACTGTCCTAACTACTTTATCACACTACAGCATTATGCAGTTACAAAACTAACTACTGACATTACTGAGTCACAGCACTCCCAGAGGTGTATTTCTAGGTGGGTGACATCATCAGCCTTGCCAAAGGTGGGTATAGGAATTGTATGGAGTGTGAGCAGTCTAAAAGCATTATTCAGTCCTCAGGCAGACGGGGACAAACACACACCCACTTGGCAAGTCTGGGATTAGAACACTGTCCTAACTACTTTATTACACTACAGCATTATGCAGTTACAAAACTAACTACTGACATTACTGGGTCACAGCACTCCCAGAGGTGTATTTCTAGGTGGGTGACATCATCAGCCTTGCCAAAGGTAGGTATAGGAATTGTATGGAGTGTGAGCAGTCTAAAAGCATTATTCAGTCCTCAGACAGATGGGGGCAAACACACACACACACACACACACACACACACACACACACACACTTGGCAAGTCTGGGATTAGAACACTGACAACTACTTTATCACACTACAGCATTACGCAGTTACAGAATGTACTACCAACATTACTGGTTCACAGCACTCCCAGAGGTGTACTTCTAGGTGGGTGACATCAGCTTTGCCAAAGGTGGGTATAGGAATTGTATGGAGTGTGAGCAGTCTAAAAGCATTATTCAGTCCTGAGGCAGACAGGGACAAACACACACACACACACACACACACACACACACACACACACACACACTTGGTAAGTCTGGGATTAGAGCACTGACCTAACTACTTTATCACCCTACAGCATTATGCAGTTACAGAAAGCACTATCAAGTTTACTGGGTCATAACACTCCCAAAGGTGTATTTCTAGGTGGGTGACATCATCAGCCTTGCCAAAGGTGGGTATAGAAATTGTATGGAGTGTGAGCAATCTAAAAGCATTATTCAGTCCTCAGGCAGATGGGGACAAAGACACACACGCCAGTGGTGGGAACAGAACGCCTTCCTATTTACAGATCACTATTACAATAGTGCATAGTTATGAGTCGCACCACACAGACTACACATTTCAAGGCTGTCATTATGACCTTCTAGGAATGTGGACATCAACAGGGATGCTTGCATTTAAGATGTACATACCTGTGAACCTGTGTGTTTAAAGAAGGAATCCATCCTGACCTGGAGTATGCCCATCTGTGAAATGGCCGACTACTATCACTATACAGGGTTACAATGGCCATGCCCATACACATAGAAGCACATAACCGACACAAGGTGTCACTCGGCATGCTCACACACTTAGTAGCACAAGGCTGTTCGGAATGCACTATGTGTCCATCTGCACAAGGTTATACTGGGCATGCTCATACACTTAGTAACACAGGGCTGTCTGGGATGCACTCTGATTCTAAACACGGAAGGCCACAGTGGCCATGCTATTACAGTTAGACATAAAGAACACATTGTACTGGACTCTAGTGTTAGTAGTTGTCATTGTTAGCAGGAATGCTGCACTACATATATCTGGCACTGGTCTTATACACAACATCTACTGCTGTCCGTCACCTTAGATGTACCATTCTATACCAAGCACAGTACTACCACTCGCAGTGATGTCTTGCTAGAAGTGGCAACTGCTTGACCAACACAATGAGCCAATGTCCTGCTGTAATTACAAGGTTGTCCAGTGTTTCTCATTCTGGGATGATATGACTGAAAGTAGACAGGCCTTTGTCACATATCACATGCATCCATGATTCAAGGGAGTGGGGATAATACCTAAGTCGCCTTCACCCATATAGTGCCATTCCAAGGCAAATGTCCTAAACACAGGATAATACCCTGACACCTAGAGGACAACTGCATTGTATCATTATGCTAACCAGTGCTAGATGTGTAGCATCCATAATCTCAGCTGCTCACTGTAGATCCAACAATGGGGAGTACTGACATCTGTGCAGTGAGAAACACCTGGCTGAAGGCTCTATATTGCACAATAGCACTACCATCATATACCTCAGAACCAGACATGTGGACCATAACACAGGTACGGACCGCTCTAGCTGGTGGGGTCCCCACATACATAAAGGCCACTCACATGTACTGACTGGTACTCCCACAGAAGGCATCATAGATGAGTCAGGTGCAGGACACAGTGTCAAATGCTGCATTCTAGGATGTAAACCTCACACACCACCATGCCGTCGGACCACCAACACACATCCATACATGTGTTAGGACATATAATAGTACACCACCATGTGACTCTTGACCAGTGGACTGTACCAAGCTCTACATCACCTGTGCAGAGTACCCATGTATTGACACAGTTGCATCATGTGTTATGCAATGCAATGATACCACTGTCTGTAACCAGGTCAGCTGTACACATACCAGGGGCTCTTGGCTATTTACAGCATTAGCAGATGACTGTTGCTATACACCAGTAAACACCCTTATGTTTGGATATGACATACATGTACCTGCCATGGATATGTACATGCCACACACATACAACATATATGTAAATAGCATAGCTCTTGTCCTTTGTGCAGACAGGTGGATACAGCCATTACACACATGCACATGGAATGCAGGTCCATGGCTGCTGAATGCTAACAGTACATAAGGTGTGATATCAACGTTGACAGAGGTACCAGTCACCCATTACACCTATCATATCATGCAACAGTCCATGTGTCATGTGTGTCATTACACATGTCCACCAATTGCAATGCCTACAAACATGCCCAAATGACAGGATTGTAGGACCTACACACATGTACATGTAGTGGTGTGCATTCAGATACCATGCATGTGCAGTTGCTGATGTATGCAGGTGATGTGTATCTTAGTACATCATGCAGTGCAATGCAGCCTCAACATCGCCAACTGTATATGGTGATATGCTGAAAGTATGGAAAGATGTACAACAGGTATGGACAGATGTGTGGACATAACTAAATGGTGGGACATTTTTGAAGATGGATGTTTGCTGAGGACAGCTCACATGTGTGTCACAAGCTGTCCTACAATAACCTGTGTAACTGGGTAAGCAATGGGTTTGTTAATTGAAGGGCAACACACACAACACAGACAGTGGTCAGGGTGACACCAAAGGTGAATCACTTGACAACTGTAACAGTTAAGACCTCCCATGTACATATATCAGCACAGTTGCCAAAGGAAGCATCAGTACACTTTGTAACATGTGCAATACTGCTGTAAGTCTGTTATACATATCATGAGATAGGCAGGTGTTTGATTCACAGTACTGGCATGTGTGGTTGCATGTGTGTCCATATATGTCAGGTATGGCGGGGAATACATCTCAATTGTTACTCACTCTCCTGTACACTGTTGTAGACATCTGTACAGACTGCAATGTAGAAAGCAGGACATAAGCAGGGGTGTGTATCTCACACATGTGAAGTATATGTATGTGTGTGACATAGGTGTATTCAACAGTGAATGCCACATTGTGTGTGTGTGTGTGTGTGTGTGTGTGTGTGTGTGTGTGTGTGTGTGTGTGTGTGTGTGCATGTATGTATGGCTGTCTGGTTCCTGGAGTGAGGATGTATGTTACCATAGTAAACTGATAAGACCCATCCCCCATCCTGGCAATGCAATCTACTATCCGTGTTGATGTCCCTGATCTTAGGCCATACTGACTACCTGTACATGTGCATTCTCTGTGGCGCATCATGTAGGCACACAGTACTGTAATGATTATTTGCACATAGGCAGGGTTCCTCACCTCAACAGTAGCAACTGTGTGTGTGAGTGTTACTCTGTCGGTGAATCCGTGAGTGTGTGGGTGTGTTACTGTGTCACTGTATACATGTGTGTCAATACCCGAGTGTGTGGGTGCAGTTGTGTGTTCGCATCCTGTCATGGGAACATGTATTACTGCTTCCCAATGAGGCATCGCACTTCCCACTGGCCTCTACACTTGTCATCAGCTAGACCACTCTCTTACCTCACAACTCCATGTAACTGTACCTGTGATGTCATCCAGTATGGATGTCACATCTGTAGCCACAGTAGCTTAATACACAGCTATCATGCTCTTGGATCAGTAGACGTGTTTGGAACGTGGGATATTCTAACTGTGATGTGGAAGCTACAAGGTGCATGCTGGTATTTTCATCCATACCTGTGAGTAGTCCACATTTACATATGGGACACTAACTGCAAACACTGACATCCACCGGCACATGCAGTTAGACCTGAAGGAGCAGAACAGAACATCATGACCAACATGCAGTTACTGTTGTTACGCAAGACACATACTGTTAACAGTATGAAATGCATTGTACACCTGTACTACATGGTATGTCTGCTGCCTGTCAACAGTACACAACAATTATAATCTGCACTTATCTTCGTAGTCTGTTCACACTGTGCATCAGACCATATGAGCATGTCCCTGCACCGATGGTGTGGATGACAGGGATGCAGCACAGGCATCAACATATGCACAGGGTGATAATGTTTGCCAGAGGCCTAGGCTGCACCATTGGATGACATTATGTGTGTGGGTTAGGGCCTTTGATATAATTGGGCATGTGTGGATGCTATGCATGTGTGTGTTGCTGTGCCTTACATATGTTTCCGGTGTGTGCATTTATGTATGCACACAGTTCTGGCATGTGTCTGGCCTACACAGGGGTATTATTGACATCTGCAGATTGTACAGGCCAGGTTTTACAGTTCACGGTGTCGGCCATGGCCTTGTGACCTGTGCCTGCCAGGGGTTGCACGGGCACTACCTCTGCCTGGTAGTGCTCGTGCAACCCCTGCCAGGGGTTGCACAGGCACTACCAGGCAGAGGTGCAGATTGGGAATTGTCTGATGACACATGTCCACTGGAACTGTGTCCCTGTTGGGACCATCCAGGGCCACGTGCATGTGGCCTGCTGTCTCATGGTGTAGACAGCACAGCACCAGCTGCACTGCTGCTGCTACCACCACTTTGGGAACGGGCATGTGAGGTAGCTCATTCATGTAGACCTGAAACAGGTGATGTAGCAGGCCTATGTCCACGTGCCCGATGCCTCACTCCTACCAGATGTTCCAACACAGACAGCTCATGCTCGTGGATTGTCATGCCACGGTCAAGGACTCCAAACATGTCACCCAATCATCTATCCAAAGCTTCAACAATCTGCTATTGAGCATTTAACATTGCCTGGATGTTGTTGTTTAAAGAACGGACATCAGCCCTCTGAAGCCTCTGATCTTCTCTGTTGTGCCATTCAGCACATGCCTGTGTCTCCATTACAGCCTGAAATATGTGTCTGCTGTGCTCCGTCTTGCAGGGGTATGTTGGCCAGAGGTCATCCTATGAGCAGCGCTGGCCACGTGCCTGTGTGGGGCATCACTAGTCAGTTGGCTGACATCATGGTGTGCAGGCACACCTTTCATAGCCCCCACACTTTCCTGTTCCAAGCTACCACATGCCAACTGTCCTTCCTCTATGTCCACTGGTGATGGGGTATGTGTAGGCATGAGATCTGTGTGCGGGGATGAGGGGGATATAGGTGGAATGGCAACCAATGGCACAGATTCAGCCACTGACAACCCTGCCTGTGCCTCAATCATACACTCATCATCACTGCTAGAGTCTGAGGGGACACTAACATCAGATGGACCACAGGTGGGGAACGCACCCATGTCACCTGTGAGGGGCAGACAAGAACTGTACATTACAATCTATACAATAGACACAGACACACACACACACACACACACACACACACACAGACACACACACAGACACACACACAGACACAGACACACACACACACACACACACACACACACACACACACACACACACACACACACACAGACACACACAGACACACACAGACACAGACACACAGACACACACACACACACAGACACACACACACAGACACACACACACATAGACACACACACACACAGACACACACAGACACACACACACTATGGCACCCAACATGCATGTGATATGACAGAAGCATGCAACATGTATGTGATATGGCAGACGACATGCAGCGCAGACAATAATAGTGGTAGTTATCATACATCCCTGGGTTGCACACAACAGCATGCATGTGTCATAGCAGAAGGCATGCACATTACACAACCATAGTAGTAGTTAGCATACATCCCTGTGTTACACCATGTAGACCAGCACAGGTTAACAATACACCTGCCTGATGTGTGGCATATGACCTTGACAATCACATGTAGTATGACATGTGATCTGCTGACGTGTGTAATGACATGCATACATGTTTAACACAATGGTGTCCTGTCAAATATACAGTGGGGTAATGGTGTCCAAATGCAGTGTTGTCTGTCTGCCCTGCAGATATTCTGCACATTTAGCTGATGTGCATGGCCATTGCAGGGAATCAAGAGGCATCTCTATTGCTATACAGTGTGAGTTACAGACACAGTTCATAGCCATGACTGTGTTCAGACAGAATACATATATACTGTGGAATGTGACTCACGTCACTGAGGTGTATACACACTAAACTATAATGTGTGACACAGGTCACTGAATGGTATACGGATGACACCTCTGCACATCTGCAACCATATTGCTGCTGCCTGGCAACTATGGCCAGACATGGCAAACTCTTTGGTATTCCATGTCCCACATGACATCTGTGTACCACACACACATGACGAGTAAGGATGACATTAATGTCCGACACCAGCAAGGGGAATGTAATATATCTGTGGGCTGATGTGAATACTGTACAGGTGACTGCTGTCATGTTGCGACACACTCAAGGTGTTCAACACTTCTTATGTGGTGGATTGATGTCATGCCTACACAAGATGTGCACAGGCCTGTAGGATGTCTAGTGTTCCACATCTGCAATATAACCATTACACAAAGGCCATAGTTGGACCATGTGGAGCCAATGTATGACAGGGTGTACACACAAGCACATCATGTCTACTTTGTGTGTTGCTTCATGTCTCGGGCCATCCTCCATGGCCATGTGTGTACATGTGTTGGCCAAATGATTGTGACGGGCGTCTATTTCACATGTCTGTGTTGTCCCATATGACATACACCCATAGATGTCATATGCTCCACTGACGACAGGGTTATCCAGACAAAGGGTGGTATGTTTGGTATGTGGGATATCTTTTTCAGGATAGTTAGGCAGTGTTGCAGCCAGCCCACTAGATGTAATGGACATGTCAGATAGCACATCACATTGTGTGACATTCATAGCAGGGCTATGATCCACACTGGTGAATCCTGTGGGCTGGCCATACTCCAGCTCACTGTGTAGTACTGTTTGTATTCCCCACATGTGTAGTTATGATCTGTAGTACATGTCCCTACAGTGAACAACACCTCCACCATTGTATGCACAACTGTCCATACATCTGGCAATGATAGTTTGTGAGGTTTCATGTCAGTGTTTCACAAAGTTTGCAAGTATTGCACATGGGTAGCCATTGTGATGCATTGTAGGTCCGACCTGTATATTGTGAAAGGACCATACATTATGTGTACATGTGGTAAATGGCCACATGGCAGATAGATCTATCCATTAAGATGCCTGATAAATAACAGTCTCACCTGCAATGGGCTGCTATAGCAGTGGAACACCAGAGGTACCTAAATAGGAGTAACACAGCAGTATGATCATTATCCACGCCTGTATGATAGCTACAGGCTGCAATGTGCATGTTAACATATACACCAGTATAATAGACTATACTCTGGAGTTTGCATATGTGTGCATACACCTTGTAGCATACTATAGTATGCGGCATGTGTGTATACATGCCTTTTGTATGATGTTACATTACATATTGTACAGTGACACATGTAACTATATGGAATATAGTTGGTATAGGTGCAGTAGTGACTTACCAGGCAACTCCAGGCTCAGTGGTTGAGAGACATCCACCTCCATGATATCAGCTAAGGCTTGTGGATGTTGTTCTGCAGGTATCCCCAGGTTGGCCAGTAGCTCCTCGGTACATGTGAGTGGGGGCTGGGTTGGTGGCCCACCACCTGTTGCACATTGTTCCCTGGCAATTGAATTCGCACACTGTTTTGCCCATCTAATGAGGTTTATAGAGTGTCTGCGCACCTGCTGGTATGTGCAGTTGTGGCCACCCACATCATTTATCCACCTGCGAAGTTTCTTCCACAGGGCATCCCGCTGAAGTGCATCCTGTGGCACATGGCTGAACAGGACATCATGATTGTCATGTAGGTACTGGATGAGGGCCTCATCCTCCAAGTGGGTATAAGGTGGTAGCCTTGCACGCGGTATACCTGGAAGACATAATTATGGAGACAGGTCACAGTAACTCACAGAGACATACAGAGCTATAGCTGAACATACATGTGTATCGCATTTATTATGATTAAATAGTTGTCTTTGCAAATCTATATGACACTGACACCACTGACATGTTAGTGTCACACACATTTGACACTCAATGGTGATTGGATATTATCACCATATATGTGTGTGTGTGTGTGTCACCTGATTACATTGCTCATACTTCATGTGGATGCTGTCTTGATGTGGGCATGTCTGTTTGCCTGTACTGGTGTTCTTACCTATCAGCACATGGCTGTATGTGCCCACATTAATGCGGTAAACCTTGATGCTGTGTATATGTCACATATAAAGACTTACACTGCCTTAATGAACCTGACCTTTGACCCTGCAGACTTGCTCACGGAAAGTTTTGCATGTGTTTTGCCATATACATCTACATGGCACTGCACAGCAGTTCAGCATCCTGCCATGTATCACCTGTGTTGCACATGTGATAAACTTGAGACACTGGCTAGCCAGATGGTATTTGCAGGGATGGATATCAACTATAGCATGTACAGTCAAAGTCAACTAGTAGGCTATATGCCCTGGGCGATGTATGAATCTAGGATGAAAGGTTACCTAGCTGTAGCTGACAGGTGGGTTTCTGGAGCCAGGTGGAGCAGTGCTACATAACTGCTCCACAGGGTTAATGATACATTTTCCATGCAGTCATCACACCATCTATGAGAGGGAGGCAATATGCAGCTTTGCTGGACAGGAATGCATAGTATGGCAGGACTATTTAAAGTGTATGGGACAAGGATCTGTCCAGCATGTGTTGATCCTCGTACTAGGGAGGTGGATGTCCATGAAGTATGTGTTTGAGATCAGGATGTGTACGTGTAGCATGTCCAACACCACTGGGTTGGACATGGCTTTATTCAGGGTAGGCATCATGCTACATAGTGGAGATGGGGATTATGAAGGCTGGTGTAGGCCATCTGAACATGACCAATACCCATTAAAGGAAATATTTGATCTGATATGGGTCACTTGAGTGTTGAGTATGGCTGGACACTGATCTCTATATTCATGGATGGCACCCTGTCATGATTAGGGTTGCCACATACAACTACCTGACAGGTGTGGTGATGTAACTATCACAGGAAAGACAACTGCCCAGCTGCATCCCTTGCACACAGTGTCCATTATGTTGACCACTGTCTAGGTGGTAGTGCATGGGTGCAGGGTTATTAACATAGGGGTGACAATGCAATATGTAGCTGTCAGATTGTTCCCATATGTCACACACCTCACCCACAAATCCCCTTCTCTATGTTGTCCACAACACTGAGTCAGCTATTGCTCCTAGGTCATAGTCATTTGCATACTTCAATAGGCAGATGCCTTCTGTTAGTCTGTGTGGTATAGACTACAATGAGGGGGAGTACAATGAATTAACCCTGTCTTACTGTAGTTGGCACTGGTATGATGTGCATGTATTATTCAGACACCTTCTGTAGTGTTGGTTCTGCCAGCAGTCCCGTTGCAAAACACTCCTGTGACATAGGAATGTGCATCTAGTATACTGAGTATAGGTGGAACACAGTATGGGTGAGGATGTCCTTTGACCTGGCAAGGTTATGATATGCAGTGTGAAATCAACCTTACTGTCATCTACATCTATACTGCTGACATCAAATAAGTTGATCAAGGTTCATGGCCTTTCAGACTAGACTCAGCAGGGTAGTAGTGCAGTACTTCCCATTGTCAGTGGTGTCTCCCCCTTTGTGGGTTGTGATACCTGTTGATGTGCACCATTCAGTGTGTACACAGCCTGACATGAAGCTATGTTTTACATGATGTGTATGTGGAGAGCATCTTGTTTTGCCATATGTGTATGATACAATCTGGGATGTGGACAGGTCCCATGCAGCCTGAGTGCAGTTTGTACCTACATAGTTTTAATTACAGGGGCTCTGTAGTGTACATGGATACATGATTGTGTACCTATTGGGGGGACAGTGTGTTTTTGTTATCCAAGACCCTATCTGGATTGCTTATTCATGCTCAGGGCTTGTACAGAACTTGTAAGCACTACGTAAGCTACTAATTACTATAGCACTCAATCTTCCTCATTACCTAGAGGTAAACAGTTTTTGTATGTATGTTTCTCACTTGCTTAGAGTAAAACAACTCTTGTACTCACTTTTCTCACTTATTTAGGGGAAAATAGTTTTATATTCAGGCATGTCCAAGGGTCAGCTCCCAGTGATCTCTCCTGTCTATCTGATGAATCTGGACATTTTGAGGCAATGTAGATATTGCCTCATGTACACAGACAACCCTCTTCACCTACCACCCAACACTACAACCTGTGAGATATGCACTTATCTAGCCAAACTGGAAGTAAAGCTCTCTCCAACCAAGACTGACCCTGACAGTCATGTGGAGAAGGTAAACATTTGCACCACACCACAATCATCACATAGTCTCACTAAATCTACACCACCATAATCCACACATAGTAACACAAAAACATTTGCAGAGGCTCTCAATAATAATCTGTCTAAGCAACAGAGACCTCCAAAGCAGAAACGCAAGCAGCCTCCATCCCCCAACATAACCCCAATGGCACATAGCCCACAGACTCAGTGTGCCACTCAACCACAGCCAATAAGTCAAATCAACGTACCCAACACACTAGTCATAGGTGACTCTATAGTCAGGCACACTGATGTCCCACTCACCAGGCTAAACAAGGAGAAGGTTACTGTCAGCTGCCTGTCGGGTACCAGGATCCACCACATAACCCACACACTCAGGTCACTCCACAACAAGTATAAATATGACTCTGTCATTGTCCATGTTGGTGTGAATGACCTAAGACATACCTCACTGGACTACATGAAAAGAGACATGGAAGAGCTCTCTGATCTTGTAGCCCAGGCAGGTATGACCCTAGCCCTGAGTAGCATTCTGCCATCGCCCAGAATGATACTGCAGTACGAGGACAAAATGATTGACTTCAGCAATTGGCTATGTTTCTGGTGTCTCTAAGGGGATCCAGTATCTGTCTGCTTGGGATGACATGGTCGACAGACCACGACGCTTTACCACAGATGGCCTGCACCTGTTGCCCCTGGGATTCCGGATACTGGCTAAGGCTCTTGCTGCCCCTATAGTGCCTTCTTTAGACAAAGTTCAAATAACATATTCACCACCATAACAGGAACAGGCAAGCAGAAACTGAGGGTAATGCTACTCAATACTGGAAGTCTAAATCTCAAAATGCACTCACTCGAGGCACTCCTTGTTATGGAGAACATCAATATCTGTGTAGTGACTGAGACCTGGTGTAAGGCTCCAGGGAGCACCCCTGCACTATTAGGCTATAACTCATAGCACACTTTTACGCCATGTAACCTGGACCGGAACACCCAAGGCAGAGGTGTGTCCATATTCATTAAGGATATCCACCCCTCCAGGCTAGTTGCTTAGTACAATGCATCCAAGGTTATCCAAGTGCAACTACTTCTGGGCTAAACTGCAATTTATTTATTTATTTAATTTATTTATTTTATTTATTTAACATTTGTTGACCGGGATAGTCCGACTAAGTTCAACAGAGCCTGTTTTCAGTGGAGGCCCGGGGAGAAATGCTCCAGATGCATGTTTTTGGAATGCATTCACTCGAGACACTGCAATCCAAATTGTAGCTTGCTACAGATCCCCCACCATGCCCCAAGATTCCCCTCCTCTTTTCTTGATGTACTGGAAATTAATAGGGTTCAACCGAACACCCTACTAATGGGCAACTTCACCTACCCCACCATTAACTGGGAAAACTACTTGTGTACCAACTCATTAGCTCAGCACTTTCTGGAATTCATAAACTTCAATGCCCTGGATCAACTTATCCACACACCCACAAGGGGCAACAGTATCCTAGACCTAGGCATTACCAACATGAGTGACCGGTGTTCCACACTTGAAGTCAACTCCTTGTTGGTCCAATCCGCTAAGCACCCTTGATATCCATATCCTGCCCCCACCCCCCATTAAGGAAACCACAGTATAATATTTCTATAAAGCCAACTTCATGCTTCTTAAGACAGAAGTGGTGAACTTCAAGACACCCCATGCAGATGGACAAACCAGTTACAACTGCTGAATCCTACACAAATGCGCTCTATAAGCACTTACACGAGTGCTTGGATTGTGCTATCCCAAACAGAACCAAGATGCTATCCTCCTAATTAAGGAAGCCAATCTGGTGGTCCCCTGCCATAAACAAACTATACAACAGAAGGAAGACACTGTTGCAAAAGAAAATACAATCCCATACGTGGAGGAGCTCCCTGGTCAGCCTCAGTAAGAAGCTGAGATCCCTTATAAGATCCTCTAAAGCTAGCTACAGAAACAAAACTGCCACTAATTCCAAGGACAACCATAAAACATTCTATAGCTATGTCAAATATCTCGATGTCAACACCCAAATCTGCTCTGAGTTACAGCACAAAGGCATGAACATTACAGAAGCAACTGATATTGCCAACATCCTGGCAGATAGGTTCAGTGCTATCTTTCCCCTCTCTCACTCCCTAAAGGGCCCATATCTATACAGGAATAATGCAGAGTCCCTGTAATCACAACTATGCAGGTAAAAGCTGCACTCTCTAAAGCCAATATCACAACATCCATGGGACCAGACAACATCTCAGACTGAGTTTTACATGAACTTCAGAACGAACTGGCTCCCCACCTATGCACCATGTTCAATAATAGCCTTGCATCAGGCTTTGTATCACCTGAATGGTGCACAGAAACAGTTATCCCAATCCACAAAAGTGGCGCCACAATGGACCATGGGGCCTATTGCCCTATAGGCCTGACTAGCCTGGTCTGCAAGGCTATGGAGCACATCATCATGGATCTCAGTCACAGAGACATTGGGTACCTCCAAACCTTTGCCCCTCCCAGTTTGGCTTTGTTAAGGGCAGACCATGCCTCCTAAACCTTCTTTGAGACAGTTACCAAGGCATTAGATGAGGGTAAGAAGGTCAACACAGCCTACCTTGATCTCTCAAAGGCTTTCAACACCATTCCCCATTCTGGTATTATCGACATACCCATCCACCTGAACAATAACCCCTAAATCATGAGATGTTTTGCAAAGTGGCTCACGGACAGAACCCACACAGTGGGAGTTGCATACCCTAGGTCCGACTGTAAACTTCTTACAAGTGGCATCCCTCAGGGCTCAGTCCTAGGACCCCTCATGTTCGGTATATACCTCTCTGAGGTACAGGCAAGCACAGAAGGGCTTTGGCTGAAAAGGTTTGCAGACGACTGAAAACTCTGGAAGGGTCGCACTGAGACGGATACCTGGTGTTAATATCATGGCCTCAAGCTAAATGCCAAAAAGTGCATAGTCATCCCCTTTGGATAAAACTAATTACCCACAAACTACCACATAGGTGCTAGCCCCCTACATACAGAAAAGGTAATAAGGGATCTGGGAACCCAAGTAGATAGCAATCTCTCCTTGGATAACCATAATGCCAAGGTGGTTAAAATATCCTTCTACGTGACCCCCCTAATCACTAATGGGTTCGCATCCAGAACAAAGGAGGCTATTGTGCCTCTCTACTCATGACTTATTAGACCAATTAAAGAATAAAACACCCCATTTGGGATGTACCTTACAAGACAACTGCAACAGCTTGGAAGACCACAACAGTACCACACCAAAAGGAATACTGACCTCAAACAGATGATCTATGCAGCCCATCTAAAGAAACTCCAGCTGTACTCGGTTGCATACCGTGCACACACAGGCAATCTTTGCTTGACATACAAGGCCCATATCCAACCCAATATTGCTGGATATGCTCCACCTAAACAAAAGCCCCCCGAGAGCCACATGCTCTAGGGATATAAACCTAACCACAACGATAACTAGGGCATGCTGGATGGATAGATTCCTGAACCGGAGACTCCCCATGCTTTGGAACATGATTCCAATGTACATCAGGCAGGGCCCCTCACTAGCACTCTTCAAAAGAAACCTTGATGGGTGGATGGGAGACAGACATGTACCCCAGGGATCACTGCAGTGGCTCTGCTTGACAGAAGCACAGGGAACTAATGGCTCTGCTGTTCAGAGGCACAGGGAACTAACCTAAGGGGGTGGAGGAAGCCAACACACTCTAGCTAGGCTTATAAATACTCTTGAGCAGACAGCCTAGTGCCTACCCTTGAACTTATTACATGTCTTATGTGCATGGATAGTTAACTAGCTCTTCCATTTTACTTTGCTATCATGCTGATAAACTGTCGGGTGACTACAAGTCATATGTATCCTGTTATTGTGTATTGTAAATGCCAATAGACATAACTAATGTTTGCCTAACAGTAATGCTATGTTAATTATAATACATATCTGCCTACAATACTGTACATTACTGGCACAATATCCCACAATGCAAGTCATAATTGCACAGTAGGTCAACCTTCGACATGTTATTCTCAGTAATTCACCCATACATATGCCTACTGTTGCAATATATCAACACATACTATCCCCTCTTATAGCACATACTTGTTTGACCAACCCTGCCACTGACAGTGGCTTGTGAGGAATTGTTGTGTTCAAATCCCTTATATAGCATCCCTTGTGGTGTATGCGGTGTTTGCCTTGTGACCTACAGCAGTATACACATAAATACTACAAGCGTTACTATGCTCAACAATACATCACTACAAGATAACTGTTTCCACTATATGCATTGCGTACACTTTAAATATTACAGAACAGGTACTACATACACAGACATAGTGAGTGTTCTACATACCTTATTAGTAACCCGAGGTGTCGTTCACTGTTATTTCAATCCTTTTCAGTTTGTGTTTCAATCTTCTTTGCAATGTTCTGCTGGTATATACAGATGGTTTGAATGTGTGATAAGCCATCCTTTTATAGTTACATATCAGTAACATGTGCTATCCTGACCACCAATTGGTGTTCAAAAGTAGTTAATTAGATGCACATCAGCTGTGCAGCTACTCCATTACCCAATACCATGGCAACAGTGGTGTATAATTGAGTACTCCGTTTGGGCGTCGTCCCTTTGCCTTACTTTCGAGGAAGACGGCCTGGATGTGTTGTTTGTGATGCATTTCAACAGCTATATGGAGACAGACAGAGATATATTAGCTTCATGACTCCCGTGGATTGTGTGTAATGGCTAGAAGATGTTGTTCTACATGTGAGTACAGCTGTCATATTTCAGAACATTGCTACTTGTGCAGGGTTTGTTTGTGCCTGATACTTCTGCAGATGTTTCAGTCTGGCAAGGATGTTTGGGCAGCTCAAGGCTGTATGGCTATGCATGAAATGTTGGGTGGTTTACAGTGTGCTCAGCAGACATCTTTGGTTTGGTGTACATGTGTATCATACTGTGCTGTTAATCAGTAATTGGTAACACTTCTTGGTGTACACACAACCCTCTGAAATGGGATTAGTGCAAACAAGCCCTGTAACATCAGCAGCTGTTCCATTGTATAACAGTAACTATTTCACATAGGGCCATGTTAGTGTGTCTCTGACAAGATATGTTAAGGCTTCTGCAGATGTCGTACAGTGAGTGAATTATTTGTGATGTTATTACAGTTTGTATTGTAATTGGTTTGGGTGTGGGGGAGATGTTGGTGGGTGTACATAGCAGATGCAGGTGTGTAGGAACTGCTTTATACATAATCAATTTGCATGTGAGGGTTCCTTCCCTATTTGAACACCTATCCTTTAATGGACTAATACTATGGTAATTGCAGGCTGATTCATTAAGGCACTATTAATTGGTTCCTGTATAGCATGCAGGTGATGTTAGTCCTTGAATCCTTTCGGCAATACATCGGAATGTAATAAAGTGTTGCTACATGAAAGCTGTCTGTGTATTTCTGTCATAGGTATTTGCAGCCATTGGAGTTGTGTTGGTGACTGACCCTCTTTGGCTAGGGTTGCCACCTTTTCAAATGGACATAGTGGGACATTTTCGGGACACACATCAGATTTTACAGGCCGACACAAATCCACCGTCAGTACAAAGGATAGAACTTTCCTTTTTTGTCTAAATATAAGCTTATTCTTTTAGCAGTTCAGTTGCTTATCCTGTTTCTTGTAACATGTAGGTATTTTAGATACAGAAAAAACTATTGTATGCAACTATTACATTACATATGGGACATAATTATGTCCTACAATCTCTGGACATTTGCCACGTTTAATATTTTTGGTCAGAACACAACCACCCAAAGAGGGACTGTCCCTCGCAAAGTGGGACAGGTGGTAACCCTATCTTTGGCTCATGTCCACAGCACATATTTGTAATAGTGTATAGGCATATTATCTCCATATCCTTTGTTCATAAAGTTTGGTCATGGCAGAATGTGTGATTTCTATGGTCCAAGTTATACTCATATATGAGAACTTCAACCGCTGTATAAGGGATACCTATGGAATCCTGAACGCACACAATTCCGACGCCCACAGTACCAGGCCCACACTCCCATACTCCACATTACCGACATCGACAGTCAAACTCGCAAAAGTAACACAAACATGGAACACACACACGCACACATAGACACACTGTCACCCACCACATCCAAACAAACCATCCTACACTATGTATGAGCAGGTGGGCAAGCACACCTACACCCCCCATGTGGGTGGCTGTGCCCCCCACACCCCCCTACTTTAATATTCTACCTCTGAGATCGCACAAACATATGCACAAAGCAAACCCACACCCACACATTACAGTCCCCCAGGAACACACACCACACTCAGAACACACACTTACACACACTGCAGCCCTCAGAAACACTTACACACAGTAACCTACCTGAACCACAACACCAGAAGCACTAACTAAATGTCCCTTAACATCGAGATTTTAAACCTCATGCTTCTGGTGTTTTGGTACTGTGGTCTTTCGGTCTTTAAGCCTCATGATTACGCGTGTCAGTATGTCAAGTATTTGGTAGGTATCCCATTTATATGTACCTCCATGGTTATGT
Source organism: Protopterus annectens (assembly GCF_019279795.1). Classification (NCBI taxonomy): domain Eukaryota; kingdom Metazoa; phylum Chordata; order Ceratodontiformes; family Protopteridae; genus Protopterus; species Protopterus annectens. Next base: position 1,054,384,232 of record NC_056741.1, on the reverse strand, counting down.
AGATGTTAACCTACCTGTATATCTACATATATATGTATATCCCCATATATCGACATATATATCTCTCTCTCCCTCTCTCTCTCTATATATATATGTTGATTTATATATATATATATATATATATATATATATATATATATATATATATAGATATAGCATACACCTTTCATTGGGTACATGGCGGTTTGTCCTATTTCCACACATTCCTCCCTTTTGTGTTTTAACCTTTCAGAATACACGACTGCCATTGGTACATCTCAGGTAGCTTAGTGGTAGGTTATTGTGAAGATTGAGTACATGGTTGCATGTTCTAATCCTGGCAGTGGTCATTTTACCTCTCAGAGCAGGCACTGGTAGTGCAAGGGTGATTGACGTACATTTCAGCAGTTGTGTGTTCCAAATGTTTATTATTCTGTGGAATACTACCTATATATGCAAGCTGTGGTTAAGGTATACTATGTAACATGTAAATCATCTCTGACTTTATTGGGATTTGAACCAGGACTGCACAGATATTATGCAAATGCAGTCACCATTACACTATTGACATTAACATTCCTTTTGAATATTTTCTATGTCCATGAATCCTATGTGTAAGCTTGGCTGCACAACAGGCGGAGCCACCCACACCCAGTGAGCTTCTCGAAATACCGACATAACACATGAATAGAGAGACTATACATTAACATCCTAACATTTGGCATAGCAACTCACTGACACACTTCAGGGGAAACCTTGGTGTGTGACTGGCCAGCAGTATATACACCCCTGGGATCATGTGATCCAGACACATACAGCCAGGGTGTGGGGGAGCCACTCCAGTTTTACAGCTGCAAGGCCTGTTGGGGAAATTGAATGCTGTTGGTTTGCATGTTAACATGCCCTTTTGAGATCACTATGTGCCCCTATCACCCTACAGCACCCCAGTCTTCAACAGCTTCCAACAGCTTCCAACAACTCTGCCTGGAATCACTTAATTGGCTATGCTTGACAGAGGCTCAGTTACTTCATCAATGGTGCAGGTAAAGCCACCACACTGTAGCTATGCTTCTAAATGCCCTTGGGCAGATAGCCTACTACCTATCTGTGAACCTCTACAGTGCAGGCCATCTCCAACATCATATGTGATTATACAGAGTTTTCTGATCACAATATACAGTGTAAATTCACCATGTAGTCAGACAACAGTTAAGTACAGCAATAGCATACAGACTACTGATATATAATCACTCCAAAAGTCTGTCTTGGAAGCTAGTGGACATGTATAGGTTTCAGGCTTTGTATTGCTTACCAGTAGCTTACCTACAGGAAAGATGGGACACAAGCATAGATGGAATACATGCCTGCAACAATGCCATACCAACTTGCATGTGTCAGCCTAAGGTTTTGGAATGCTGGGCAAGGCTATTGGCACCCCCATGGTGCCATTTTTAGGCAGGTCTCAGAGGTGAATCTCACCTCCATGAACTGCACAATAGCGGAACCAATGAGGGTTAGGCTACTCAACACCAGGGGTAGTACTCACAACATGCACATACTCACAGCACCCCTCAGTATGGACAACATCTACATCTGTTCTGTGACTGGGACCTGTATAAAGCTCCTGTGAGCACACTGGCACTACCAGACTACAACCCATAACACACATTTCAGCCACTGAATATGGACTGGCACAGACATGGAGGGGGTGTATCCATATTCATAGGGGATACCTACACCTCCAAGTTAGTGGAGTAGCATGATACCTCTATGATCATCCATGTGCAAGTAACATAAGCCACTACTGCAATGCAAACTGTGAGCTGCTACAGATAACCCTCCATGACCCAGGAGCACCACTACAACTATCTGGAGACTGTGGTAAACATGACAGTCCTACCAGACACCCTGTTATTGGTCAATGTCGGCTACCCTACACTTAACTGGATAACCTTCTTGAGTATTCACTTCCAGGCCCAGCACTTCCTGAGATTTATCACCTCATATGGCCTGCATCAGTTGGTAGATGGACTAACAAGAGGTGAAAACATACTAAAAGTGGTAATCATTGACATGTGCAACAGGTGCACTACAGCAGAGGTAAACCGGTCACTGTTTAGATCTGACTATGAACTATTCACTGATGATTTCTACACCCAACCATCTCCCCCACCCAAGGAACATGCAGTGAATACCTTTCCTACAGCTAACTTCACAGTACTAATGACAGAGGTGGGAGGGTTCACAGCCCCCACACTCAGGGATGACACTGCTCAAGATACAGACAGAATTATGAATGCACTCTATAAGCACCTACAAAGATGTATGGGGTCGTGCCATCAATGGTAAACCAGGACTCGCTACTCCTACACAAGGACACCAGTCTGCTGAACCCCTGCATTATACAGGCTGTACAACAGAAGTAGGACAGTAATCCAGAACAGCAGCAAATCCCAAGACATGCAGACGTCCATGACCAGTATTAACAAGATACTTATGTTACTCATGTAATCATCAAAGGCTGACATCCACAGGTAAATAGGCATGGATTCAGAATATGACCACAAAGGCATCTTTGGCTATGTCAAGGATGTAAGCAGTAACACACAGATTTGCACTGTGCTGGTGCAATATTGCACTGAATATACTGACCCTACTGATATCACCAACACACTCGATGATACATTCGGAGCAAGCTTCACCCCCTACTGGGCCCACAACAATACCCAAAACATACAGTATCCCAGACATCTGAGACATACAGGTGGTAATGGACCTTTCAAATGACATGACAGAGCATCAGTGGAGGCAGATGGTGTCCCAGACTGCATCTTGCAGACACTACAAGATAAAGTGACCCCCCCCCCCCGCCTAATATAGCAATTCAACATCAGCCTCTACACAGGCTACATGGCCATTCACTGGCACATGGCAACAGCTATTACACTCCACCAAGGTGGTGACACAACTGACCATGGTAACTACCTCCCCATAAGCCTGAGTAGCCTGATCTGCACGGCTATGGAGTGCATCCTCATGGCACTCATTAACATAGACAATGGTAACCTCCAGACACTTGACCCAACCCAGGTCACCTTGATTGAGTGCAGGTCATGCCTACTGAACCAGGTTGACATCTTACAGCCACCTAGACTTTAAGTGTGGAGTGTGGTAGTTCACACATACTACCTGGACCTCGCCAAGGGTTTTGACACCATTCCCCACTCAGGTATTATTTCTACACTCACCAGCCAGTACAGACACCCATACATCACAGGTTGGTTTGCCAACAGGCATACACACACAACCCACATGGTAAGCCTTGCAGCCTCCAGGTCCACCTCTTGACCAGTCACAACTGGTGTCCCACAGGACTCAGTCCTGGGACCCCTACTGTTTGCCATATACTTCTAAGTGGTATGGGCTAACACAGGTGGACTACAGCAGGCCATGTTTGGTGATTATTGCAGACTGGGAGCCATAACTGACAGTCCAGCTGTCACAGACGTTCTTCAAGGAGCCTCACATAGAGCAACACAGGGTGTCAGAGTGATGGCCTCCAGCTAAAGGCCACATACTGCATGGTCATTCCATTTCGGGAAACTACACACACATATTAACACATGAGTGGCAGACACTATAATTCAGATGACGTAATGTGTATGTGGGGACTACATTACATAGTGATCTCTCCTTCGACAGTCATATGTGCGAAGTAGTTAGGACATCCATCTATGTAGGCCATCTGATTACTTAAGGTTTTGCATCTAAACAGACTTAGGTTATTGTGCACCTTTACTCATCAGTCATCAATCTCATCATCGAGTATGATAACTCATTTTAGATGTACCTTAGAAGACACATCTGACAGCTGGAAGGGTCATGAACGTACCTCGCATAGAGGGATAATGCCCTCAGACATGTGCCCTATGCTGCCAGACTGCATAAACTCTTGCATTACTCAGTGGCATCTCATTTACTCAGAGATGATATTTGCTGGCCAACAAAGCCGTGTCCAAGTCGGGCTTAATGGATATGCTCCACCTATGGGCATCCATGTCATAGTGAGCCACACACTGTAATGAGCTACACCATGCAACAACCATAACTGGAAGATGCTGGAGTGACAGATTCCTGTCACAGGTACTCCCCATGATTTGGAACTACATCCCTGATTACATTATACGGGACCCCTCACTAACACTCCAGGGAATCCTTGCAGAGTGGGTGGGGAACAGTGGATACACCCAAGAGATCCTGCAATTGGCTCTGCTCCACAGAGAGACAGTTAGTTAATCAATGAGGTGGCAACAGCAGACACATTTTGGCTATGCTTATGAATGGCCTCGGGCAGTTAGGCATGTACCTACCTACGTATCTATGAACCTGTACATACAGTATCGACACATGTTGATAGCTTAATTTAGTGTTCAGGTATTGACTTACCTTGTGCCTATGGCAGTTGTGTGTACAATAGTTGAGGGCTGCCTGTGTAGGATGCACACAGTAGACCACCAATACATGATAGTTTACAGGTGGTCATGTGTGGGTGCCATCCATGTTTGCTGTATGTGCAGGTGGAGAAGGGTGTCAGTCAATAGGTGCCCATACTGTCAGTGTGTATGCTATACGTTCCCTCTTTGCCAAGGCATGGGCATACTGAGCATGCCTCCATCTGCCTACAGGGGCTGGCACAGGGTGTTCATGGTCTGAGTCCCTCTGTGTCTTTGGGGCCCTTGGTAATGGTGGTGGGCTGTGAGGGCCTTCACCATTCTGTCCCTGCTGCAGCTGTTTCCGCAGGATCATATTGTGTAGCATGGCACATACAATGAAGATGTGGGCACATGTGCCTGGAGAGTACTGCAAGGTTCCACCAGATATGTCCAAGCAATGGAACCATAATTTCAGCATCCCAAACACATGCTCTATAATGGTTCTGGTTTATCCATGTGCCTCATTATGGCATTCTTGCATGGCTGTGTGTGCATTTCTGATGAGAGTCATCATCCACGGTTCCAGTGCATAGCCAGCATCCCCCACCAGGTGGCCATATGGGATGTCCCCCCTGGCAAATACCTGATACAGCTGTGAGGCATGCGAGATGTGGGAGTCGTGATAGCTTCCATGGCTGCCAGCACACACATCCATTGCACATAACCTGGCAGTTGATGGAGGGGTATCCCTTGTGGTTTATGTAGCACCTACCCTGATCACCAGGTGGTGTCTTGATCTGTATGTGCGTGCAGTCTATTGCACCCAGTACCTCCGGGTAGTCTGTCACATGGTGGAAGAGATGCATATTGCTGGCCAACTCCTCCTGCATTCAGGGGAAATATATGTGCTCATTGGCATGTGGTAACATGGCATCCAGGAACTGGTTGAGCACCCCGGATGCTGGTGCCTGTGAGATCCCCATGATATCCCCAGTTGGCCTTTGAAAGGTACCTGTGGCTAGTATTCTCAAGCTTACACATACCTTCATGTCCACTGGGATGGGTTCCCCTCTGTTATTTCTGGCTGTGAGGCGTGGCCAGCACAGCTCAACAAGTTGCTGTATGGTGTCCTTGTCCACCCTGTAACACTCTACTATCTCCAGATCATGTAGCCCCTGGCATGTTTCCCTGGGTCTGAACACTCTTCTCCTCCTCCAGTGCCTGAAGTGGTTGTCAGCATCATCCTCCACACCACCGTCAGTCTCCAACACATGCTGGTGAATCAAAGCTATGGCAGCCCCTAACAAATACATATTAAAAGTTCCCCATCTGTATACATCAATGGTGCAGAGTGTCTGGGAATACACAAGTGTGTGTGTGGGGCTTTCACACTTTATACTATTGTGCAATGGATGCTGCTGGTGTAATTGGGGGTGTATGTGCAATTCCAGCTGCAGAGTATCTTAATTATGGGTTTTACAGCAGGTACTGCTACTGTGGGGCCTTTGGTGTTGACTTACGCTTGGCTGTCGTAATTCATCTATTGTCCTTTACTTCACTTTTCAACCCGATTCCCCTCCCATTGTCAGGCATGCATCCAGTTGCCTGCTTTCTTGTTTTGTACTTTCCAAACCCAGGATTGTGTCATGAAATGTGTTATGTAGCTGATCTACTGAAAGTTTGCTTTATTCTGCTGTGACAGTTCTCTTTTCTTTGCAATATGGCACCTCCCCTTTCCTGTTCTGCAGGTAGCTCCTAGCAGTCTTGTTAGCTGTTGTCAATGGCCCACTGTGAGTTTCTAGGTGTTAATTACTCATTTGTACTCCAATTACCATGCTGCAGCATTTCCTTATATTCTTCCTGTATCCTTCCTGTTTCAGCTGTGGTGCGCACCGCACACAGCCATTTACCAGGTTTCAAGCATATTTTCATCCATGTTCACATGCACTTTCGGTTACCTAGTGTGCTCTCAGCTAAGCAAAGCTATGGCTACTTCCACACCCGTATCCCGCGGCTTTGCTTAGTAACAGGCAACCCAGATTTGCAATGCTTCAATGTGCTTACAGCTAAGGTGGTGCACCCCTCTCTTGATGTCATGTTTATCTCCAGGCCACACCTTGGTATTGTACCGCTATGCTATGAGGTACATCCTTACGCCGGTGGGGATTTTGTGATTCAGTATTACTTGATTCATTTGCATGGCATTGACTACTAATTCCTAGTTACTGTGTAAAACACTGTCACAGACCCTTAGCAACCCTTGCACCATGGTTGTAGTGCAGCATGCGTGCCATTGACTATTATGGGGAATTCATGAAATGTGTTACATTGCAGTTTTATTACATATAAATATATTTTCATTGTGATTCCATTTGACACAGATGCACTGCGATTTTACTTTGCGTTAGTGTGGTCATGACATTAAATGTTATTTTTTATGTGTTGTGCATTTTTTTTTATGCCATTGGCTATATATTTAGCCATTGGCATATATTAACATTATAATACGCAAGTTTGGTCCGCTGTCATGGCTCCAATTTTATGTTTGAAAAAATGTAAACTGTTTTTTTGGTTTACATTTCTGCATGCTTACACTATGCCTGCAGCACTTCATGAATCGCTATATACCTTCATTTGCATGCTACACTGCTGCGCATGGGGTAATTAGCATACATGCGCCGGGAGCTGCACAGCTGTGGCATACGCTGGTAGTGCATGTGGAAACAGCTCGTACCTGAATCGCTCGGCGGCCATATTTGGCATTAGATTGCTGACGCTACTCTTGCACCTGGTGCAAGCTTCATGAATCCCAGTGTGAATCAATAAAAAAACAAGACATTTAGACACAGACTTTACTAAGATTTGTTATGGCATTTTATATGCTTTATCAAGGACATCATTCAGTCCTGGGAATCAGTGATAGAAAGATGTGGAAATGTCTATCACACATGCATCCTTTACTCACTCTAGTAAGTTGATAATTTATTCATCTATGTCTGAGTTCTGCAAGCCAAACGTACTGTTATATTACATGCTAAGTAAGTCCACAGCAAATGAACATGTAAAAATAAATATTCAGACCTTTGGTTATACCAGACTGCAGTAATGTAAATAATTTATAGACATATTTCTCCTCCCTAATTTACAGCTGCTGTCTTGTGCCCCTGGTCACTATTTTCTATGTCTCCTTCTCAAAGCCATGTGCTGGTGATAGTCCCTCTGCTGAAGTCTCCATGTTCCTCTTACAAAGCTAACAATGAAATTCTTCATGCACCTGCTCCTAGCACTTAAGCCTCTGCTTCCATTTTCATCAGTACGCTTTTTTTTAACCTGACACCATATTCAAAGTGCTGTAAGTGACCACTGGGCTGGCAGTAGATATCTTGTGCTCCCACCTAATTCCTCCTTTAGTCCATACTGAGCAATTAGCTTATTTTCATATTTAAGACCTTTCCCTCTTGCCTTCATATCTTCAGCAGATTCCATTATCCAGATATGATAACCACTAAAATGGCAGACAGTGTTCTGTCAAGTGCCTTACGGTACCTGTATCCACTAACCTGAATGCACTGCACTGAAGTTTAAATAAAATAGATTCAATTGTAATCAAGAGAATGTAGCACATTTACCATGATAGCCACACATTTTTAGTTATTTTTATAAAAGAACAAAGTATAGGTGTGTTAAAATGCTTACAGGTTTAGAAAAGGGAGAGTAAATGACAGATAATCTATTACTTTCTTTGATTTTTCTCATACTATGTCTCTTTAATAATCTTTTCTCCACCTTTTACTTACAGCTTTTTTATTGATGTGTTTCCTACATAGTTTATATGAGTACCAGATGAGAGAGAGAGAGAGACATACAGCAATAACTGGTCTATCATGTCCATTTCTTCTCTCTTCAATTTTCTTTTCTCCTTTTCCACATTTTATACATTAAACCAAGATGTAATCATATAATATTCTTTTTTAATTTTTGTACTTTTGACTACTATTACTGTACTATCAAAAAACCACAGGACAGAATTCATAAACATTTATCTCTTCAGTGCATAGCGAATTTGTACAAGTGGCCACTTGCAAGATTGTTCAATTAATAAAACACAGCTATATGATGCATTCAGATGGAAAAACATGGTCAGCCATGCTATATGCATTAATGACTGAATAATGAAGCAACAAGTATGATAATGAGGCAAAAGATATGGTAGATGCAGAAACATTTAAACATCTTTCAATTATACTGCTTCTGCACTAGATTTGTACATGGCCAGATGCTTGTGTTTATGGAATGCAAGACAATTAATTTTGTTAGGGGTTACTACAGCCATTGTAAACTTGCATCAGTAAGAGGCTCTTATAACAGCTGATGTAGCTGAAAGTGAGAAATATCACCCACAGTGGCATCAGGTCTTCTGACCATGCTTAACATTTCACACTGATGTAATTGAGTGGTGCCGTGTGAGATGGATATAATGCAGAAAATCAATTACATGAGCTGGTCTCATCTGCAGCCCCATGGATGTCATGGAATATCCATCCCAGTGGATACCAATGTATGTGCAGCTTTAGGTATATCAGCTACAGAGACCTTTTAGCCACCCACTGGGGACACAGTAGGGATAGCTCAGGCATTGCATGAAGAGTACTTGATGCCTTGCATGCAGACAAACAAACAGACATCACGCAGGAATTCTGTGCTGCAGCCCACTGTCCTGAGGTACTATGGGCCATAGACTGTAGCCACATCAAAATAAAGTTCCACCTACATGAACCACATTGTAGGAGATAGTGGTATTATGTAGTAAAGGTACTTGCAGTTAGACATCATTGTATTCAAACACAAGTTTCCATCTTCCCTATCATGATAATGAGTTGTGGCTCCAGTCCCACTTTTGTTGTGTACAATACTCCCTCTGGGCACAATGAGTTTCCTAATCATGGTTAATCTCATTATTGTTTCTGAATCGGTCAGTTTGTATGACGACAAGTAATCCAGATAAACATTGTATTGAGTTTTACGCGATGCTGTGCACATGCAGGTATCCCAGATTGCAGGGATTAGGAAATTGTCATGCTCATATATCTAAAGTATACCTAATATGTTCCACAATTTATGTTTAAAAGAGCCACGTTCCTCACATTTCCACATTGTAAATGATATCCATGGTCAATTACACTGAATAATAGAATTCACACAAAAAAGATTTTATAACTGTTGAATGACATATTTTAACCTTTCTGTGATTTTAAAAATTAAAGTTGTTGGTAAGCAGTTAGAAATTGTTCAAAGGGTTGACAATTTCCTCAAAATTATGAGAAGTGGTGTACCCCACTTGTAAAGATAGAAGGTTGAGACCAGTGCTTATGCTAACCATGTAATGATGGAGTTGTTGAGGATTTAATATCAGCAGCAAACAGAGGGATGGAGGACTGCCATGCTTCACACATTAATGAGTGATAATAATAATAATAATAATAATAATAATAATAATAATAATAATAATGATAATACAATACCTGTTTTTATTTAGTTTATTTTTTATTGACATTTGATTACTAGGAATGTCTGATTGGGTAGGAGCCCATCTTCAGCAGAGGCTCGGGGAGAAAAGTTCCAAAATATTAAAAAACATTTTAAGAATAATAGTTTTAGTCTTTAAAATAATGCAATAATAACTACATTTTAAATAATTAAACCAAATTAGACATAATATGAAAACATTGGTTAAGAACAGATACAAGTTAAACGACAAAGATTTATTACTTAAGAGAAATTTTAGCAAGTTTTCAGAGAAATTAAAGGTACATTAGTAAAATACAAACAGGAATTGCAATATGAAGAATGAGAAATGCAGGCTTGTGGTATATTTACAGAGAAAAACAGGGGAGAGAAATTGATAGAAGTAAGGAACTGAATGAAGGGAGAGTATGGAGATGTAAGGTATGAATAGGTATATGTTCACATTTAGGGATATAATTTATCCTGGTGTTGAGCAAGAATAGAGTTAGCTTTTGGCTAGGAAATCTTTCAGAAAGATTTTGAAGGATGGGAGGGAGGGTATTGATGTAAGCAGTTGCGTGCCTTAACAAGAAAGTATGATTACAGACAATCGCCAGCAGATTTGATAGGTTTGTGGACAGACAGGAATTTTTAGTCACTGGATTGAAATGACCAACTGGGAACATAGTTGTGTAGAATTTTATTTACTACTGAACAAGCAGATGGATTCTGTATAATTTTAGGCGGTAAGAAGCTGTGTATATGTTAGTTGATGGAGAAGTTTGAACCAATTTAGGTTTTTAGTGCTATACAGTGGTGGGTTCTGAAAGGGTTATTTGCAGCAAATTTGGCAACTTTGTTAAAGCATTGTTCATGTTTTGTTTTTTTTTTTTTGTTTTTTTTGTTTTTTGCGATGCTTGAAGGTTAGTAAGGATGGGAGCACCACAACGAAGTGTAGGAAGGAGATAAGTAGTGGGAAGTGCAGCTTTCATTGCAGCATTAAAAGGTTATTGGCTCTATAAAGCATCACCACTTTATGATGAGTTTCTCGTATGCAATTTTGTATATGCAGGTGAAATTTAAGATCATCATCTCTAATATTTGACAAGAAATGACATCAATGGTTGTATTATCAAGAGAGAGGACTTTAATTTTTTTGTTTGTTTATGTGACAGGGATTTGAGGAATAAAGTAGTAGTAGTATTTTTTGTAGGGCTGAGCATGAGTAGGGAGTTACAAAGCCATGTTTCAGTCACTGTTAAAACTTCCAGAGTACTTTATTGGAGGTGTGACATGTTGTCAAATGTACAAGTGATTGTGGAGTCATCTGCATACTGCATTAGGGAGGCTTGTAGTGTGGATGTATGGAGGGTGTTTGTGAGAATGTTAAACAGGAAGGGACCAATGATATAGCCTTGTGGTGCACTGGTGGTGACTGAGAAGTATGGTGACAAGGTGGAGTGCCATTTTAAGGACTGATACCTATTGGATAGGTAGCCTTTGAACCACAGAAGGGTGGGCTGAGACAGACCTAATGAGGACATTTGAAGTAGACATTTGCTGTGACAAACTGTGTTGAAGGCTTTAGACAATCTAGAAATAAGGAGGATACTAATTTGCCATTCTCTCTACCTTTACTGACAGTCTCTATATAGGTTAGAAGTGTAGTGTTACCACTATGGGAAGGATAGAAGCCATGTTGGGTGGAGGATAGGAGCTCTTCCTACAGGAGATAGATTAGCAATTGTTTTTGAATGCATTTTTCATGTGTTTTTGAGAGGAGGATAGGCTTGCTATAGGTCTAAATTTAGTAATGTCTGTTGAATTGCCTCATTTGCGCAGAGGGATAATGGGTGACATTTTTGTCAGAGGAAGGGAATGTGGAATTCCTGGACTGACCTGTTTATAAGTATTGAGACAGGGTAGGCACGTAGCTGCTGGGCAGGGTTAGGATTAGATGTTGAGGAATCCTTGGTCAGAGATGCTATAGTCTCTATGAAATAAGAGTTGAATTGTATTGTGGTTTCACATGTTGAGTTACTGGGAGAGGAATTAGGGTTGAATGTATGACCAGAATGCAAGATTTCTTTAATGGCTCTCCAGAAATTTTTAGGATTCTATTTACTGTTATTCTGAAAGTTATTATAGTATTATTTTTATCATCATTAATTTACTTTTTACTATGATTGCAAAGCATTCAGAAATTTTCAAGATATTGTGTTTTATATTTTTCCCATTCTTTCCATACTTTATCTGTCCTACATTAGCATTCTACTCTTTTTGGACAGCCAGATTGCATTGTTTGCTTTTAGTGTCTTCCTTCTAGTAGGTGCAAGGCTATTTAAGATATTTATGAAAGTTATATTGAATTAATTTGCAGTATCATCTAAAAGGAGAATTTTTAGGAAGTTCCAGTGAATAGATGATATGATAGTAATAAATTTTGCTAGATTAAACATAGGAAGGTTACATGTTGTTTTATAAAAATGCTGTTTAGGTGGATGTGTGTGAGCTGTCTGGTTGTATAGAATGGGGTATGTGCACCTTGACTCAGACATTGTACCTGTGGTGGTGTATTTGCTAGGATCTGATACTAGCATCCAATTTAATATGGAATTCAATGTCTTGCTATAATGTGTGGGGCAATTAATTAGTTGTTTGAAACCAAATAAGTTCATGCTAGATGGAGAGGAGTTAAAGTTTACGTACAACCAACTGGCATTCACATCACCTAGTAGTATTTTCTTGTGGAATTGTTACTGATATTCATTGCAGGATATTGTCCAGTATTGCTGTATTGTTACCTGGAGGGATGTAAATAATAGTAATACATATTTGTTTATAATTCTTAAATTTCAGGAAGGTAATAAGAAGCGCTGCTGGGCAAAATTTTAGTATTGGTTTGTTCTAAGGGGAAATATAGTAGATACTAGGAAAACTTAAAGCAATACCACCACCTTTCATCTTTATATGGTCATTATAAACATTATAACACCATATACAAAGGATTCTGAATGTCTTCCCCCAAACTATTCATGCCTTAGAACAGATAGACTCCACAAAAAAGGCAGAGGCATTGCCTTAATATATCAAAGCACCTTCACAATGATTCCATATTCAAAGCCTATTCCTCTCTTTTCTACCGCAGTTACTTATTAGCTTTTTAAAAGCAAATAATTGTAAAAGCCTTTGTATCATAGTCATATACATTTCCCAGGCAAATATTCCCATTCTCGAAGACATTCTTGCCTGGACTACCAACAATATATAAATGAAGCAATCATCCTAGCTGACGTTAATATTAACTAGTTAGATATCTGCAATAACAACCCTCCTCAGACATCAACCTTCACATCTATACTCAGCTAATTTCTGTATTATTAGACCTGACAATAAGAATAGCAAAGGTTCAGTCCTGGAACAGATCATGGTTACTGAACCTAATAAGATTTCCACCTCTGGTACATTCACAGAGAGTATAAGTGACCGCTCACCAGAATTCATAATATGTAAGCCCACCACTTTACCAAATATACACCAATATAGACACACCCAAGATCTATCCCACTTCTCCCCAAATACCTTTAATGACATTTTGTGCAGTACTAACAATATCCACTAAAATTTCTCTCAATTAATGAAGCTGTGGAATTCTTCAATTCTACATTTCTTAGGGTCTTAAATAGTCTTGCCCCTCTCTGGCTAAAGAGTCAAGACAAAACATGCTAACTGGCTTGTCAAGTCCACAAAGCAAATTATGTCCTCTAGGGACAAAGCATGGAAAGCCTGGCTAAATGCAAAACTCCTTTGAACCTCATGCAATATAAACAACTTCACAATCAGGCCAAACGATTAGAATTCATAAACAAAAAAGGAATATTTTCAGACTCTCCAAAACCAACATAAACAAAACCCTTAGAAATTTTGGGGAACAATCAACTCCCTACTCCATCCTGGAACTAGCCATAAACCATGCCCAAACCCAGAAAAAACTCCCTCTGAGTTAGTCTCACTCTAACTCATATTTCATTGACACCATTGCTAAGCTTACTTCCCCCTTCCCACCCATCACCACAGACCCAACTAAACCCTGCATGAGTACATACCCCCATCTACTACAATACCCACTTTCTCACTCTGTCCCATATCTACCTCAACCATACAAAAGCTTCTTCATAAACTAAACCATGCACCAACAACCCAGATAACCTACCTGCAGAATTCTTAGAACTATCAGCCTCCTCCATAGCTTACCCAATCAGCATTCTCATCAATAGGTCCATTCAGAAATCTTGCATACCTGATATCTGCAAACAGGCATATGTTCTACCACTTCATAATGGTGGCAATAACTCAGACATCTCAAACTTCTGGCCTATCGCCATTCTCTCCCCCATCTCAAAAATACTAGAGAAGTGCATTCACACTCAGCTCCTCAGTCACCTGGTTAAACACCAACTCCTTTCCTTCACTCAACATGGCTTTATGCCCGGACATAGCACCAATACCGCCCTCATTTCCTTCCTGGATACAGTAAATAGAGCTCAGAATGCGGGATCCATAGTCTCTCACTCTTTCTTGATCTATCTAAAGCATTGGAAACAGTTTCCCACTCCCTTCGGCTTACTAAACTCTCCAACCTTGGCATCTCTCCCCATACCCTTCATTGGTTTCATAACTATCTCAGTAATAAGCAACAATCTACTATCTGGCAACACTCCTCCTCCCCTTTCATCAATACTAATACAGGGTACTCCAGGGTTCTATACTGGGTCCCCTTTTACTCAGTATATTCATCAATGAATTCCACACTACTCTTACTCATAGTACTGTTATCCAATATGCAGACTATTCTACTAATATCTGCTCTTATAAATCTGTCTCTGTACTACAGCAACTTACCCAAGAAGCATTTACCTCAACTGAATCCTGGATGTCATAGAACCATCTCACTCTCAATCCCAATAAAACTAAACTTTTAATATTTACCCCCCAAAAATCCAGCATGGTTGACAAGTCTGAATTCTCTGTTAATTCCCAAAATAATACTATTATTGAAGTCACTCCCAGTACCAAATTGCTTGGTGTCATCATTGACAATAACTTAACCTTTGACTTTCATATCTAAAATAATATAAAAAACAAAATAAAATTTAAATTTTCTTTGTATGTAAATAAATGTGGAGCTCTTCTCCCCGGGCCTCCACAGAAAATGGGCTCATCTCAGGCCCAGTAGACTTTCCCAGTAAACAAATGCAATGAATAAATAAATAAATAAATAAACATTATAGCTGGGAGGTATAACTTCTGAGTAGTTTATGCTGGGTTTAAGATGAGTTTCAGTTACAGCAAGAATATCAGGCTTATGTTGGGTAATCCAGGAATGTAGTTCAGCAATTTTTTTCTTATGCTTCTAACATTTATGGCAGCAAAAGTTAGATTACTGGGCCTGGGGCTTGGCTATTGTAGTGTTAGAGTGGTGTGTGGAGGGCAATTTTCTTTATGTTCACTGTGATAGGTTGGGCCAGGAATAGGGTGAATGTTTCCTCCTAGAAGGATTTTAGCATTTGGGAAATTATTGATACTTGTTTTTCGGAGGGTGTTTTCCCACCTATTTTTGTTTTGGTTTGAGTTGAAATGGAGTTAATCAGTCTATATCTGGAATAAAGGAAAGGGGCATCATTAAATATGCTTGAGGTGAGTTGTGGAGAGTGTAGGAAGGAAGTATGAATAGGTGGTTGGGTCAGAGCTGGAGAGTTGTTAAGAGCTATTATAGACTCATGGTAGGATTAGACATGGCGCAGTAGCTGCAGATGAACAGAGTATATGCCGAGCGGTAGCATGATTAAGTAAAGGGATCTGCATGATATAGTTGGCAGGTAGTGGGAAAGAAAGGCTCAAGAAGGAAAAAGAAGTCGCAGGGCAGAAAGATACTTACTGATGGTGGAGTCTGAAAGCTGAGATTGGGTGGGTAGGTAGGAAGTATTTTCTCTGAAGGAAGAGAGTTAGGCTGTCCTGTTATCTTCTCTAGAATGTAAGGAATAGAGGGATTTAAAAGGCTAAAAAAGTATGGTGTAGTTAAAACAGGAAGGAGCGAGGATTTATTTGAGAAAAGTAGAAGATACAATGTATATTAGGGGTGGGTGCGACTATAAATGAGTATAGTGCAAAGCAGTACAGGAGGGAGAAAGGTAGTTGGGAATGGTGAAAAAGATTAAATGAAAGTCAGGAATTAGGAAAAAGAAGCAAGAGTGTTTGTATGATTGTAGTAAGGTTGTTTGGGGCTAGGGAATAAGAATCACAAGTGAAATGTGTATAATAGTAGAATAAGAAGGGTGGATTTGAATTGAGAGTAGGTTATGGGAGTGAAGCTGAGTTTAGCAGGTTTACACCTTCAGGTCAAATTCTAACAGAGAGTAATCCGTTTACAGCCAATACAAAGC
Source organism: Protopterus annectens (assembly GCF_019279795.1). Taxonomy (NCBI): domain Eukaryota; kingdom Metazoa; phylum Chordata; order Ceratodontiformes; family Protopteridae; genus Protopterus; species Protopterus annectens. The sequence continues at coordinate 1,054,367,872 of NC_056741.1, read as the reverse complement.
AATTAATAGAGAGATACAAAGTAGAACATTCTTTCTTTTATTTCCTCAATGCAGAAACCTGTCAGTTAGGGAAATTTAAAAACAAACTGGCATATACAGTGTAATAATCTATTACTCAACAGAAAGACAGGTGCCTACTTAGTAAGTGGTTCTTAAGAGTGCAATCACTACTCTTTTGGTGGAGGGTGGTGTTAAAGTCAATTTCCAGTAGAGGCAGGCATGTATTTGACTAGATGAAGTTAATACACAGCAAGGTTCTTCAAGTTAAATATGCTTATAGTGTACAAAGAAAAACATTCTCAGTGAAAACCTTTGGTAGGTGACCTTTGTGGGAGAGGTCCTGCAGTATCAGAGTCAGGTGTGACCACAGGCTATTGTACAAAGACAGCAGTCTTAGTGAAAAGGTTTGGGAGGTGGTCCTTGTGACAGAGCTCCTGTTGTAGCAGGATCAGATGTAGTGACTGCAAGCTCTGCACTGTGAAGGAAGCTGGAGATTGAGTAAAAGAGAATAGAATAGTCTAATAAAAATAACACTAAAAGTAATAATAATAAAATTATTATTTTCCCATCCGTCATGTAACTGAGATACTAGTCAGTGCCAATCATTGTGTGGAGGTTTAAACACATGAGAAGTTATTTGGGCACCATAGCCTGTCATTTTTCCTGAGATCTTTCAGGGTGAAGTGGCCATGGCTTGATAAGGTGAGGATAGTATTCCTTTTAGAGCATAGAGGTGGTGTTATACTAGCAATAGACAAGTGTAGTACCTTGCAGCTGCAGGTGCATATATTCCATCTAGGATAGCTGGTTCTTTGTATTTTAAGTATTTTATAACATATATTCTTATATATGTTTTTTTATATATATATGTTTTTATAAAAAATTTTTTATGGTTAACAGAAGATAGGTATATGGGTGCATTAACACCTGTGTATAAACATGTAAAAATAAAATAAAATAAAAAACTGTTTGCTTTCAGGAAATTGGAAGATGTCACTTCCTGAATTTCCTGATATGTATGGAGTGCTTTTTTTAGATTACATTTCCTCTGAAGAAGCCACAGAATGCTGTGGTGAAAACGCTTTGTTTCCTTTTACAAATAAATTGCGTTAAGGATACTTTGTTGAGTTGTTTCTGCTGACAAGGACCTCGTTCCTGTATTCATTTGGTTGGTTTTGAAACTTTCTTTGGTTTGTGGTTTTCTTGTTACGAGGAGTCCTGTCCATCTTGGCAGTTTCCAACTTAACAACTTTATGGCAAGTGGTGAAAATACCAGTATTGATGTTGCCGGCTTACTTGCCGGTTTATCGGACAGATTGGACCAGCTTAATTCCCGGATTGATGTTATACAAGCTGCTATGCGGCCGCCTGGAGTGAGGACTTCTGGTGTTGAGAATTTTACTGGCATGAGTCAAGCCAATCTTGATGACTGGATACCGGCAGGTCAACCGGAACGACAACGGCTATCTGCTAGCACCAATTTGGGGCTAGCTAACACTCCGGATGGTGTTTTTCCACTGTCTGGCGATGGCATTGGAGTTGGAGAAACGGCAGGACGACCTGCCAGTTACGCTGTAGCCGTTACCAATGAACGCCCTAATTTACGGATGGATAGAATTGTAATAACAAATTCAAACACTCTACCAGATGAGACAAACTCCGGTTTACCGGTTTTAGGAGGTTGGCTATTGGACACTGCTAACTTGGCTTTTGGACAACAAGTTACGCTTTCTAATAATGATGTACCTAATATTAGAAATGTATGTTTAGCAGACAAGCTAAAGTTGTTCGACACCAAATTGCTTAAACTAAAAAAACTACAATTGGAGTCGGCTTACTTTAAGCAATGTATCACTGAGAATTTAATACCCAAGGGGTTACGGAACACCTTTGTACCATCAGGTTTAATAGTGGACCAGGCCTTTTTTACAGATCTGGAAGTACTTTTTCAACAGCAAGGTGCTCAACTCCTGGAACTTATCATCAAACACTATGCATTACATATTGATTTACTGATGGATGAAATTAACAGTTTGGACAATGACATAAAAATAGACTTGGACTTTACTAGATATAAATTCGACTATGGCCGGATTTTATCTAGCATTGACACTTTGTTATTAAAGTTGAAAGCTAATAAAAATAAAAAGCTTGTTAGAGATAGGGAAGCCTACTCTAACAAATGTGCATATCCCAAACTGAAGGGGCCTAATAGCATTCGACCTAACCCTGTGAGTGACAGTCAGACGTCCGATGTAGTGGACGACAGGAGCGGGTTGGATGATATAACTGAGGAAAATAATGAGGGTTATACTAGCACAGGACCAAGACGAAGTAACAGAATCAAAGGCTTTGCTAGAAATAATGGAGGGGCTGGTAGTAACCAGCATAATCAAAGTCCCAACAACAAACTAGTTAATTACAGTAATGGCAATAATTTTTTAGGCCAACGCAACAGCAAGCCCTACATGAACAGGAGGAAGAATTAGTTATAGACCTTGATATTAATAGGTCTTTGACATCTAGTCCACCCCCCTCACCTATTGTAGAGGTCTGCCCTGTTATACTTACCAATAAGAATAGGGACTTTAAGAGTTATAATTTTTCTGACATCATTCTTGATGAGCAACTAATTGAACTACTAGCTTTTGGTAACTCATTTGTCCCAAGTAGACCAGGAAGTATTTCTAGGGAAATTATAGAATTGAAATGCTTTGTGAGGAAAATGAACTTAAAATTAGTGTTTAATCAACAAAATGATGTGACTAACCAAAATACTGGTGGGGGTGTGGATGGACTACCGGTCTTGAAATTAGCTAGTGTGTTTAACCCACCATTACATGCAGCTTTACAGCTTTTTGAGAACATTTGTGAAGTGGACTTCAGGTTCCTTGCTAGTAACAACAATGTCAGGGAAAATAGAGGTGAATCTAACATTTCTAAGGAACAACTTACGTTATTAGACGAACTTTGCCGGTTGCCTGTACGATTAATAAAACCTGATAAGGGAGGGGGGTTGGTGTTATTAGACAACCTCACATACAACGAAAAGATGGCTAGTGTGTTAAACACTAATGCTTATGCAAAGTCTTCCAAGAGTGAAGTGAATGGCCAAATCCATAGAATTAGGGGTTACTATAGGGACCTGTTCCTGGCAGGGAAAATTGACATAAATTTGTACAATTACATTGATATAAATTGTCCTAAAATACCTGTCATGTTTGGAATCCCTAAGATTCATAAGAACATCAACAACCCCCCTATGAGGGCCTTGATTGATGGGAGGTCGTCTATAACATATCCCTGCTCAAAACGTATAACCAACATATTGGATAAATACATCAAAGGCATCACTAGTATTTGTAAAGATTCTTGGTCTTTCCTTGGTAACATCAGTGGTATCCCACACAATGGTGAATATAATTTTTTAACCATTGATGTGGTAGATTTATACACTTCTATACCACACCAGGAAGCAGTAGAGTGGATAGGTTCCATGCTCCAGGACTTTGGGGCTTTCAGGTTGGAAGTAGACCTAGTGACGGAATTACTTGACATTGTTTTGACTTCCAACTATTTCACCTTTAATGGTGATTTCTTTCTTCAAAAACGTGGTGTAGCGATGGGCTCCCCTTGTGGGGCTGGAGTAGCTAACTACGTTATGGGTTATTGGGAGGCCAAAATATTAAGGAAGATCTCTGGTTTGATGGAACCTGTTATGCACTATACCAGGTTCCTGGACGATATTTTTATATTGTTCAGGGGCTCGGAATTGGAAGCTGCAGGTCTCGTTGAAACTATGAACTCAACAACTGAATTCTTAAAATTCACATTCAAATTTTCAACATGTGAGATTGATTACCTTGACGTCAAGTTAGTAAAGGACCCTGTAAGTGGTGGATTGACGTCAACAGTGTTTAGAAAACCTACATACTGCAATTCTTTCCTGCACTTTTCCAGTTTCCATCCGTATCAACAGAAACGGTCTATTGTAAAAGGACAACTGGTGAGGGCAGGAAGAATGTGCAGTACTATGACTGACTTCACTAAGGAATGTGAATTATTGAGGGAAATGTTTAGTAATCGAGGGTATCCTGACCAGATGTTATTAGATCTGATTGGGGAAGTCACCAATAAGAGAACTAATGGTTTTTACAAACCTTTATTATTCCAACAAGACCTTATGCAATCTGATTCTACTATTAATGTAGCACCAGTTGAAGTTAATTTGAACAATGGGGAAATAGTTAAATCAACAATTTTAAGTGAAGAATGTGACTTTTCTTTGAGTTTTATTACTACCTTTAGTAAAAACTCCAAAGGGATCCTGGCTATAATACGCAAAAACTGGCATTTCATTTCCTCAAATTCCTTTTTGACCGAAAAATTAGGCAGTAAACCTAGGTTTATTTTTAAGAGATCAAACAATCTTAAGGAATTGTTACAAAGAGATGTGTCTCAAAATACATTTCATAAAAGGAGAGGTATGTTTAAATGTGGTTTTTGCAAATTTTGTAATAGGGTCAGAATAGGCGAAACATTTATGGTGAGGGACAAAAAGTACCATATCCGTCTTACTTTAAACTGTGAGAGCAAATCCATTATATACATAGCCATGTGTGATTGTTGCCAAGCGTTCTACATCGGAAAAACGGACCGTAGGGTCCGAGACCGAATGTATGAACATATATATGCCATCAAGAATGATAAGAGCGATAATGCATTGGCAAAACACATAGGCTTGAATCCGGGTCATAGTTTCCAGTTTATGGCCATTGACCAAGTACCATTGAAGATTAGGGGTGGCCCTTTTTCGTTAATCCTGGAGAATTGAGAACTAGAATGGCAGTTACGCCTTGATGCGTTTAGGCATCCTGGCTTGAACAGCAACTGCAATATTGCCCCTGTACTGAAACTAAGAAGTTATCTTAGATAGGTTATTAGGGCAATATAGGGTCTCGTTTTTTTGGAGGCCATTATGTTTGTAATATGCATATATAAAAAATAAAAAAAAAAAAAATAATAGAGTAGCTGACGACTTTATTAGTATGCATAGTGTTATGTTGGTGGATTACAGACATGACATCCATTTTTTCCTTGTAGAAAAGGAGTACTGTTGTACCTTTGAGGCTCAAAAAAATTTGAGTTATGATGGTTTCAGGTCTTGATAATATTTTTTAAGTATAAATTAATTATACTAACAATAGACAAGTGTAGTACCTTGCAGCTGCAGGTGCATATATTCCATCTAGGATAGCTGGTTCTTTGTATTTTAAGTATTTTATAACATATATTCTTATATATGTTTATATATATATATATATATATATATATATATGTTTTTATAAAACAATTTTTATGGTTAACAGAAGACAGGTATATGGGTGCATTAACACCTGTGTATAAACATGTAAAAATAAAATAAAATAAAAAACTGTTCGCTTTCAGGAAATTGGAAGATGTCACTTCCTGAATTTCCTGATATGTATGGAGTGCTTTTTTTAGATTACATTTCCTCTGAAGAAGCCACAGAATGCTGTGGTGAAAACGCTTTGTTTCCTTTTACAAATAAATTGCGTTAAGGATACTTTGTTGAGTTGTTTCTGCTGACAAGGACCTCGTTCCTGTATTCATTTGGTTGGTTTTGAAACTTTCTTTGGTTGGAGGTTTAAACACATGAGAAGTTATTTGGGCACCATAGCCTGTCATTTTTCCTGAGATCTTTCAGGGTGAAGTGGCCATGGCTTGATAAGGTGAGGATAGTATTCCTTTTAGAGCATAGAGGTGGTGTGAGGAGGAGTCCAAGTTTTTTTCTGAACATCCTCCATAATCAGTACAAGTAAAGACTCCTAAGGGAGGACTATACCTAGTCACAGTATAAGGCTGATGCCTGAAGTAGCTTGGCCAAAGCTGTCACCCATGTTACTGGCATCCAATACATGGGGAATATTGCCACCACCATTACAGTAACTTAAGTCAGTGAAAGCCTGACTTCCTTGGCGAGTGGGATGCCAAAGTTATAGCACTATCACAATCTCAGTACTGTAAGTATATCATCTTTTAGCTAAACACGTAACCCTACAGTGCATGCCACCACCAAATGTGCCACTAAGTTTTGTTGTATGTCCAGCTCCCGAGCAGATTGAAAGAAAGAGGGAGGTGCACTGGGACAGACTAGAGTGCCTGAGAAAGAACCAGGGTTAAGTATAGCTTCTGATCTGAAAGATGTGTCAGCTTGCATAGTGGCAAGTAGTAACAAAGAACAATGGTAACAAAAATCCAAATGCCACCAACAAAGTCTTTCAAAAAGCCATAAAAAAAAAAAAAAAAAAACGGTAAAAAAACTTTCACGGACGTCTAAAATTTTGTTAACACACAAACATAAAAGTAATGGATAAGCGCTTTTATTCTAGACATAGAACTTCATCAGACCAAGTTACTGATGATTAAAAGACAAAATAAATACTTTTTAAAAAAAAATCACATGACTTCAAGCCATTAATGAGTTAACCCTTTCCTTTTCAGAACTACCTTATAGTTCTCCCTATCATTCATTCCAGGACAGCTACAAGCATCTAATCTTCATTGCCAACAATATTCTTTCCAATCTAACTCATCTTTGGTTTCCTATCTAAAAATCATAATTTGTAACCTGAATAATCACAGAAAATTTAAAGAACACTTTATCCCTTTCATTGAAATGCTTTTGTTTTACATGTATTGCCAAAACATTACTTAAATCAAGGGCTTCTATTGCTCTTAAGTGCTCATAAATCCATCTACAAAATTCTTTAACAGTTCTCCCTATATAAAATGCTGAACATAGTTCACAAAGTGCAAAATAAACAACATACTTTGTTATCTCATAATCTTTAGCATCTACTCTAATTTTATCATCTTCAAGAATGTATTTACAAAAATTATATTCTGTGCATTTAAACATTCCTATATTTTTTCATCTCCCTGCTCATCCCCAAAGGCATTTCTATAAAAATGTTCTTTTAAATTTTTACCTCTTTTGGACACAAACAGGGTTTTCCCCTATAATACCTTTTAAATCTGGGAAATTCATCAGAAACCTCCAATTATTTTTCTTAATAGCAACCACATCCACTGAATTCTGTAAAACATAAGCTGTTAAATAATATTTCAACTTTGATTTCACAATGGTAAATTACATTTATACAGCAGGATAACCTCTGTCAGTGCTGGCATTCCTTATTGGAATTAGTTAGACTTTTGTTTCTGCATGCACCCCCCCCCCCTGTGGTTTCATTTACTCCCAATAAATAAATTCATACATACATAAATAGATCAATAAAGGAATGAATGAATAAATAAATAAATAAAACTTGCTGCTATTATGGCCCAAGTTTAAATGTCTAAAATAGTTAAACTAATAACATTTTAAATAAAATAATTAACATATTGCAATAATTCTGTTGCTCCAATTATCAAAAGATTCATTTCCTTCATTGTATTTTATAATTATGAAGAAATGATTAAGAACACACTTTCATTATTTTTGTAAGTCTCTTCCCTGCCCCTTATGTCCCTATCTTTTTTTTCTTCATTTCTGTTACTATTATGTACAACAGTACAGCCTATCATTCCTGCAAAGCTACCAGCAGCACTGCCAACATCACCATCACCACCAGAGACACACAGCATACAGGAGTCCCAGCCTGCCAGAGTTGCCCCAACACCACCTGCCCTTCCTGTACCATCTGAATTAGGTAGCCCTGCATCTGAGGCTGTTACACTGCTACTCACTGGTAGTCTGATGTCTTCTTCACCATTGTGTTTTCTGTCCACAGTGTGTTATCTAAACCCTGACAATCATGTCTGATTTCCCTTGCAACCTACCCTCCCCTTCATAATCACCTGTGACTTCTCAGACATCCTTTCTCAACTTTCCTCTCTTGAAAAAATAAAAAGTGCACCTTTTCCACATAAAATACTTCCACCAATATCTCTCAGCATCACAGAACTTTAATTAATGTAAACAATGATGGGCTATTATATGTCATCAATGAAAGTGCATTTGTCTGACAAATCACTGATGATTTCATTCACAAAATAATTAATTGTATAATTGTAATTCACCAGGATGACGGAGCTAAGAAGTTGAGAAGTATGCCTCTATCCCACCTGCATCCTGCTAATTCTTTATTTGCACACTTTGGATTATACCTTCTGTTTGCTTCCTTGGGTTTTATATACATACAAATATACATGATTACATAATGGAAAAGTGAACACTCAAATGAAAAAAAAAAAAAAAAACACTATTTTATGCAAAGGCAAGCTCTGCCCTGCATTCTCTGCTAATTATGTATACCAACTCCGAGATTACGGATCTACTTCAGTACAACAAAAACCCATATGTACGAAGACCACATTGCTGAGATGAAAAAAACATTAATTGCAAAAGAACAGAAATTTCAAATGTCGAATATCACATAAATTAAACCTGCTCCTTGTATTTCCCTTACAAATCCATCAAGTCAACATCCTTCAAACAGCAAAATAAAACTTACTGGTACTCTACTGCCTTAAAATAATGCATCCTAAACCAGAATAAAAAACTCCCAAAACACACAATTCCCATAATTTTACAACAACTTAAAGTAACAGTACTATAAATTAATGCACTCTATCCTGGTCTCGCAATACCTGTTTACTCTACAGACCTACTTTACACACTGTTCTGCACTAAAATATATGCAGCCTCAATAATACACAGATGATACAGGACTACCATTGTAAGCTAAACACTACAATCATATTTTACCAATGGTTTTGCAGGGGGCAAGCCCCCCTACATCCCCATGTGGGGAGTCTGCCCCCCACACCCCTGAAACTTAAATATACAATCTCCAAGATTGCACTGTTTTGAGGGAAAAGGCATTTTAACATCTATTGTACAGTAATCACACCGTGCCAGAAACCACTGCAGGCAGTAAACCAAAACATAATATCAAATCAAATCTAAGCGTCGCCACAGTAGTAACCAGGCTGCTAGTATCCAACTCTTCAGCAATAGTACTAGTATCCAACTCTTCAGCAATAGTACTAGTATCCAACTCTTCAGCAATAGTATCTATTGTACAGTGCTGCAGGTGACTACATATCAGCACGTTCTTTTCAGCTATATGGTATTCGGGGGTTTAACATTTCCAGTCTTTTGTAGTTACGCTCATTTCGTCTCAGAAATGTGGTCTTCATACATATGGGTTTTCATTGTACTGAAGTAGACCTGAGATCACACAACAGCAGGGTTACTGCCAGTACAAACAGTATTCAGACAGCAGTCTGCAAATGTGAAAGGCTTACCAAAATATCTAGTGAGAGAGTAATCTGTGAATTGGAAAGGCTTGCCTCAATGTGGAAGCATTCTGGGTTAAGGCTTCACATCAAGGTTAGCTTTCATAAATTCTGCCACATCTTTTTAAATAAAGCAAATTATCTTTATAAAAAAAATAAAGAGAAGAAAAGGAAAAGCTTACAAGATATTAACATTCTGTTCTAACAAGTTCTAGTCTTCAGAAAAAAATGTACGAATCACTACAAAGAAGATATTTTCCAGATAGTTCTGACTCACGTAATCAAATGCATAATTTATTATCCTCTTTGATGCTATCATCATAGTTTTAAATAATAAAAGTATAACATTTAATTATTATTGCATATGAAATTTCCTTTAGTGAAAGCTTACCAGAAATTTACAATTTAATGTTAAATTATTTAATTTTTCAGCAAACCCAGAAGCATACCTGTAACTGATATTTAAGGATATCCTTATTTTCTACTAAATATTTTTGCTCCATCCTAACATTGCTGAATTTGTGACAGAGAAATGATAGTTACCATAAGCAAGCAGTTCCAAACTTTAGATTTAAACATTTCTTCTACTGAAAATATGTGCTAATGCCATTCCTGATAGTCTATTGGTGCTCTAACTGGACTTAGAACTGTCACATCAATTAACATAAACACAACTTCTTACCACCTATAAAATTATCCAATGTCCATCTGCCTGTTCAGCACTAAAAACATTCTGCACACTTATTTTCCCATTTGGTCATTGTGATCCAGTGATGAACAACTCCTGTCTGTCTACAAACCTAGAAAATCTGCTGGACATTGTCTGTACTCGTACAAGTATACCTCCTTACTCTCCTTTTTTCACTTACTTCCTCACTCCTACGTAAATTCTTCTCCCTGACCCTCTCTCTAAATATACCATAAGGCTGTCTTTCCCTCACTTCATATTGCAATTCCTGTATTAGACTAATTTACCTTTAACTTCTTTACAAACTGTCTGAAAATTTCTAATATTTAATGATTGCCATGTACCTTGTATCGATTTTTATCCAATATTTTTATATTATGTCTAATTTGTTATAATTTTTTTAAGCAGCAGATTCTTTTATTTTTGAAACATTGTATAAAGTAAATATATATATATATATATATATATATATATATGGTTCTACCTGACATAATCGAAACCACACAACACCGACAACCACATCACCGACACCACATATTCGACAGTCCATAAACACGAAACCACACATAACCGACAACGAAATAACCGACGGTACACAAACACGAAACCCCATACACTGCACACACCACAATAACAATTAAAACAAAACACATCCCCATTCCACAAACCACACACAACACAAGCACACCAAAATCCTTACAAGCCCACACTAAACCTTACCCTAACCCTAAGGTCCGTCACTATCGCACACTTACCTACCCGCTCCCTAACCTAACTCACTTAACCCGCCTTAACTCCTAACCCTAACTCCCACCTAACCCTAACCTAACCTTAACCCACCCCTAACCCTCCCTAACCTAACTCATAACCCACCCCTATCCCCACAGACCGTCAATCTCCACACTTACCTCCCTAACGTCCGTCACTACCGCATACTCACAGCCTTTCCCCATGTCGGCATCCTCGGCGTTGGTGTTGTCATCCGTCGTGTCGGTCTTCTGCATTGTCGATGTTCTGCCACTCGCGATTCGCGTCGGTCTTCTTCGTTTTCGATCTTCTGGAGCTCCGAATTCCGCTGTCGGTCTTCTGCGCTGTCGACGAAGTCAGGTAGAACCATATATATATATATATATATATATATTGAAATCTTTTGTAATAATTTGGAGCTTATCTCCCTGGGGCTCCGCTGATAATTGGCTTCTGCCCAGTCGGACTTTCCTGATAATCAAATGCCAATAATTAAGTAAAATAAATAAATAAATAGATCTGCTGAACTCATGCCCTAGCACTTTATGCCTGGTGTGGCTACCTCCTTTACCTAATCCTGGATGCACAAGGCAGCAAATGACCATACTCCATTTGATTTTTTATACATTTGAAAAACTATCAGTAGTATAACTACCCATATTAGGGATTTCTATATAAATCTAAATCATAATATAAACAGAACTTGCTGGCTTGTTTGATATCTTTTCTGGAACATTCACTACCTGTAGAATAAGTTATATTTCTAAATCAAGCAAAACAGATCCCTAACTATGGTAAAAAATAATCTTAATGAAGATATGCTGAACTTTAAATTCACCCCTTTTGTTGCTCCAATGTCTTTTATGTAGAAGTTGTAGAAGGAATTGCTTTGGCTAAGCTGCAAATGGTCTAGTGAATCAGTTACCTTGTTTATTTCAATGAACTATGAACACAGGCTGCCTTCACTGCCCCTTATTTCTCTTTCTTCATGGCCAGCATGTCACTTTTGTTTGTAAGGCCTGCTTCCAGTAAAACTAGTGCTGAAACAAACTGTAATCTATATCTCATTCATGAAATGTCAGTCTTTTCTCTTGTCTGAAGTTCCATTAATTGCGCATTTATCCAAACCAGGCTAAGTGACTTTATGGTTATTAGTCATTTCTGTGTTCCCAGTCTTTGTACAATGTACAGCAAACTCATGCCATCCTTCATTATCCTAAAAACAACTATTATCTGTGCTTAATTTCAGAAAGAATATAGTGATGTTATTGCCAGGACGTATGTTTTGCAATTGATGGTGGGATGTCCTACATGACTTTTAATCTTATATTGTATTTTGGTATGGGAGCTTTTGTACACTTTACTGCAAGTGCATGGAAGTTCAATGTTGTCTTTATCTATCTATCTATCTATCTATCTATCTATCTATTTATCTGTATATGAGAGGCTCTTTCAGTTTCCCATTGCATCTAACATCTCTCAACAATGAACCCTCATATATTAAATGATGAATGAAAACAAACTCCCATTTTTCAGGCAACCTTTTCATTTCTTACAATTTTATTTACTTCTTAGTCAAAATGTGCATTTTTTTCAGCTAAACCTAAAGAATGCATTATCTTTTCTATTTGCCTTCTTATTTCTTCCTGTATCTGTTTTTACTCTTTCTGATAATATTTCTAGGCCCAGATATATAGGCTGCCTTAAGCTTTCAGGGTCATTTAGTTAATGTTTTCAGTTCCTACAATTTAAGCACCTGTGCAAATTATTGCTAGGGTTTGGTAATGACCTTTTCAATACTGCTTTCTTTTTCCATGTCTCACAACTGTTCTAGAATGTTTCTTGCTCATTGTAACTTACTTTTATCTTTATGTTTCTTAATGTTATACTTTATCGTTTACCAGAGCATTGTATGTTTATGTATATACTCACATAAGTAATGAATGATGCAAGAACATAAATTATACCATACTTACAGGTGCATCAATCTTGACAAATGATCAAAATTGGATCCATTTAATATTTCCTCTAAGTCACTTTTCTTGTCTGGTGTTTAACTTAGGTATTATCTTTGATTTTCTCCAAGACTCTGCTGTGCATTTTATTGACTACTTTTATGACACATTTGAAATGTCCTGTTAATGTACCTTAAATTTTAATATTTTTGTGCTCTTTGTGTCTCCTCTATGTGATTATCAGCTGCTCTGTATGGCTGCTTCTGTAATACCATTTGATCATGAGTGCCTCAATACTAACATTGGGTAGGACTACTCTATTTAGGTAAACTCATAGCATCACAGCTGTCAGCATAACATAAGCTATCCTGCATGCTACAAGATATTTTGTGTGTCATAGCTGGGAAGATTTACTAACATCATGCTCATCACAAGTAACATTGATTAGTTCCAGCCAGCCTTACCTGAAATCACTTTCTTCCTCCCAGAGTGGACAGGCGAGCAAAATACAGTCCTTCCCCACCAGCTACCCTGTTCTCAAACTCTTAGTCAAACTCAAGTCATCCTGATTGCACTCAGGTCTATATCCTTCTATGAAGTAGAGCCCGGCTTAGGTACTTTAAGACCACTACAGACTCTATTCTTCCAGTTTAATAATCAAATGAAAAATATCCATATGCTATGAACTTCTTACCTTCAAATTTATTACATCATGACTTTCATCCATTAATGTGCCACAAAGCCTTTCTTCCAGATGTGCTTCCCTAAGAACATGATGAAATTACCCTGCATTGTGAGAACTCTTGAAACATTTAAGTATATTACTCAAAATATGATTATTCTCTTATAGAACATGTTGTTATCCCAGTTATAATGGTTTGAACTTTTACTGGTTAATACCATTCTCCAGTAGAGTCAAAGTTCATACAGTCACTTCCCTATTACCCTGTGTCTCAGAGTGAGATTGTCTGCTTTCTCTATTTCTCTGGCTAACAGAATCTGACGTGACTATGTTATTTGACCTTTATATGGAACCTCCACACAAATTTCAGCTTTGTGTTGTGAATTTGTAATATGACGGTTACAAATTAATTCTATTTATTACTGTTTATATCAAATATGTCTGCAGTTCTGCATATTCTCTGACAAGAACTGCAAGAAATGGAAATCAGGTACATATTGCCAAAAGAAGGCAAAAGGACACAGTACAGATTTTAAAATTAGAACAAAGAACCATGAACTGTAATATGGTAGAATGCTCCGAATGCATTCATTTCTTTCTTTCTATATAGACTCTTTAGCATGGAGTCAAAAATGATAAAATTAAAACTCAAATGCACAAGAATACTTTAAGAATTGATTGCAGTGCCACTGATTTTAAGAAAGAATCATATGAATAACTTCATATAGCTGAGAAAGGTATTATGAATTACAGTACTGAAAACTTGTCTTGAAGGATAACTAATATTCTTTAATTAGGCTGCTGCTGATGTCATTCACTTTGAAATACACCACTGGGGAAGGAGTAGCCTAGTAAGCTCTGTGGTACATGCCATAACTGCGTAATGTTGTAGTGTGATGTACTAGTTAGGTAGGAATTCTAATCCCAGACATGGCAACTGTGAAACTCTGTGTGTAGGTTCCTGACCCAGAGACTCCCCAGACTCTGGAATAGACTGCCCATACATGTCAATCAGAGCACCTCTTTGGCTGTCTTCAAAATAAACCTTGATGATTGGATGGGAGATAGGAAATTCACCCCAGGATCACGTCAGTTGCCCTGCTAGTCAGGGGTCCAGGGAAGTAAATATTGTGGGAAGAAATAGCCAGGGAATTGTTATGGATAGGCTTATATAGGCCCTAGGGCCGATAGCCTATTACCAACCTATGAACCTATGAACCTATAATGTTAATTTATTTCAGTTAAACTGCAGATTTCTTTTAGACAGCATAAGATTCATAACAAAGCAACAAACAATGCGACTTTTACTGTTTATATGAGGTGCTACTCCTGTATGTAGCTTTAGACTATGATGCACATATTTCTCACAAATATTTGGATTGTGTCTCATCACACTGCCTCTGAAAATGAGCCCAGAGTTCATCTGGATCTTCCAGTCATCATAATGGAATAAATAAATGAAAAACCTCTAATAAAAAAAGATATGAACACATATACTCTGTATTCTAAAACCTAATCACCAACTATTTGAAACATAGTAAGAATGAAATAGTCATCTAGCATATGCTAAACTGATCCCCAAGATTCAGCAAGCCATGCACGGCATGTAGGAATAGTGCAAGAGCTGCTGGAGGCAATATGGCCACCATGCGATCCATGAATAAGCTCCCGGGATGTGCACGAGTGCTCCTGCACTATTCCTGCATGGACACAGCTTACCCCATTTGCAAGTGAAAACCATGCAAATGAGATGAATTTGTGATCCAGGAAGCTGGCAGTCGGCTGTGCAGGACTAGTATAGTTTGAAAAAATGTTAGTAACCGAGTACATTTCTTCAAACTACAAAATGGAGCCATGACAGCTCCAAATAAAGGGTGTATATAATGTGGAAAGAATGCCAATGGCCAAATATATGGCCAATGGCATGGAGCACAGTTGCAAAAATAAAAAAAACAACTTTTATTTTTTTTAGCCGATTTCGACTGTTTAAGCGTAGGGCAGTGGCGCACAAATGGGATCGGGCCGAAAAAAAAAAAGCTTGAAATAAGCATTCTATCTAAAAATCACAATTTACCATTATATTCAATGACAGGCAGAAGACAACATGGCCAGTGAATAGTGGTTGCTAAGGGGGAAGGCTTAGTGTCAGACTTGTAACTAGGCATTAGCAGGCAATCCTATGCAAATTAGGGGAATGATACTGAATCCCAGATCCCCCCTCATGGCTAGCCTGCACCCAACTGTGTCAGTGCAGGAAGACTATGATGCAAGCCTAAGAGCTAGCGGACATCATAGAGGGGTGTGTCAGGAATACTGTAAGCTTATTGGAGCCCTGTAGCTTGGGTTTGCCCTTATCTTAGCAGAGCCAAGCAAGAGGATGTGTCTGAAGCTGCCAAGCACACTTTACATTGCCTAAATGGGTGTACGCACCATGTTTTAAAGGAAACAAAAGTAAACCAGGAAATAGCAGCTGTGTGCACATCTGAGCACTGTGTTTGCGTGGCACTCCCCTGGGCTTAAGGAGGAAGGCAATGGGAAGGGAAAACAGCAGTAGGATAGTAATGAAGGAGAGCTAGCATAGCTGGCAGGTGAAATGTATCAGAATTAGCCAATTACACAGGCAGCAGTCCAGCCCAGCATCAAAGCACCACCTGGTGCGCGGGGTAGGGTCTACAACAACCGCAAGGGCTTCCCCTCCATCAACTGCCAGGTCATGTGTGATGCCCAGGGCATTATAATGAATGTGTGTGCTGGCTGCCCTGGAAGCTATCATGACTCCCACATCTGGCATATGATGCAGATGTACCAGAGATTTGCAAATGGGGATATCCCTTACGACCACCTAGTGGGGGATGCTGATTATGCACTGCAGCCATGGCTGATGACACCCATCAGAAATGCACACTCACACCTGAACAAGAACTCCATAATGACACACACGCACAGACCAGAATCATAATAGAGCATGTATTTGGGATGCTCAAGTCACGGTTCCAGTGCCTGGACATAAAATTTTCCGGTGGAGCCTGAAGTGCTCACCAGCTACATGTACCCAAACTGTCATTGTATGTGACATGCTCCACAATATGATCTGGGCTGCAGCAGGAACAGCATAGGACAGGGCCACACAGGCCTCCACCATTGCCAAGGCCTGCACAGGCACAGAGTGACTCAGAGGAGGAACAACCTGAGCCTGCCCCCTTAGGCAGAAGGAGGCATGCCCAGTATGCCAAGGCCATGGCAAAGATGCAACACATAGCACACAAACTGACATGGTAGGAACCCAGGGAATGACCTCTATCTTTGTCTCACTCACATTCAATAAAAATGATGCTAAACATGACACTACCTGTGCTTAACCATGTATAGGGAGTGTACTTTATCATCCGACATAGTCAGCCCTCCAGCACCATCCTCAGTACTGGCACAGCCGCAAGGCAAGTCATTCTCCCTATCAATTGCTGAATGGAGTAGTATGTTTTGTCACTGGCATGGATGTGAGAATGCAAGGTAATCAGGTGGCTGAATGGGATGACAGCAGATAGTAGTATTGGCAGCATGAGATCTGTAACAAATACTGGTGTCACCATAGTAGCCAGTACTACACAAGACATGTGTGTCCATAGGACACACACATGCGAGTCAGGGAGGGTCACATACCCAACAACAGTCTCAGCGAGCAGGACAGGCATAGACAGACACAAACAAAGGCTGTGCTAAGGCCACTGATTGATGGCTATGGAGAACATCCCCCCTCCAGACATACACAGACTACAACAGGTCAGGCAGTGGTTTGTTAGTTCTAAAGGCCAAGAAGTCTGAAACTGAAATGTAGGTCAATCAAACCTAATATCTGTAGTACACTGATATGCCTCTAGTCAGCATGATAGGTCAGAATACAGAATGAAATGGTGTACCTGAAATACCAGTAAAGTCATAGCAAATGTGTACAAGTATCAAGTGTGCCCCCCCAATCCTATGTAGAAATTTGGTAACATGTATGTGTAGGTATAATAACAGTGGAGCACAGATTACCTGAGCTGGCCAAGGTAGCAGGATAGATTGTAGCATGTGTACAATTTGCAGGGCTGCATGTGTTAGGTTGGTGTGTGTTGTATATTGTGAGAGATTGGTCATTATGTAAGCATGGTGAAGTTTATCCTGGTGGCCATTGGCCAGTACTGCCAATGACAGGGCCAAGTCCTCACACCTGCAGTGCCAAAAAACAATGTATTCCAGCAAAACACATTCCAGCTGTGATGTGTCACCATCTGAAAGATGGACATGGCATGAAGGTGGGCCCAGACAAACAAACAGTACATAGGGGGAAGTACCCCCAGACAGACAGTATATAATATGTAATTGTCAAATGGACACACCTTTGGAATCGTACATAGAGGTTAACAGCACATTGGTTGGGCTTGTAGTAGGGAATACCGATGTTGTCTGGCCAAACACTGGCAGAACACAAAGGTCACAGGTATGAAGTATTGAGAAACAGATGATGTCCCTGCACAAGCCAGCATCAGTGGAATGCCCCCATGCATATCTGTGAGTCAGATGCAAGCAGTGTCCATAGCACACATGCACCAAGCTCATCCCACCATCACCAGGTACCTCTCTGGTCTTATCCCTGCTGTTGGGAATGAGCACAATATGACCTCCACCTCTGTATGGTAATAGCCAAACAATGCAGCATGCAGAACAGATATCCCATGCAGGTGTGTCCATAGCTGTAAGCAGCACCCTGCCAACATCCACACCACTGGATCAATAATGACAGAGTATTGGCATTAACACCTTGCATACCTACTCTGTCAGCCCAGGGGTATATAGTGTGCAGTCCGGGACAGTAGTGTGATGCAATGGCCTTCTACAGCTGGCCTGCATCACAAATAAAATGGCCTGCAGTCCTCTGGCAAAGCCTGTGTCTCACCAGTACTGCCAATGTATGTTATGTCATGGACTCCCAAATAACAACATAACACAGTCCACAGAACCCAAATGCAAAGCCATGTGGACAAATGCCAGTAACATATCCACCATGTCCTACTGCATGAACTGTGGACCAACACCAAATTACTGCTAGGATGAGGTGATAACTATAGGGAACTTATCAGATAATGTTTGCATAATTATATAATGAAAGAAAATGGTCTCTCCACGATGTAATAGATGAAACGATTCTCCAAACCAACCAATAAATCCACTAGGATGTGTAGAAGAATAAAACCTTTTATTTTCGACAAGTGGGAAGATGAGCGCTTTCGCGTGGGTACAACCACGCTTCTTCAGATAATAATTAGACCCACTAACAAACATTAAATAGCAAAACAATGATTAAGTTATTAGCTAATTAATTAATTAGCAAAGTTAAATAGCATTTAATTAACATTAAGTTCAATAGCTTCCACCTTTGTAGGTCTTGACAGATGATAGACCATGATTTTAGCAAATTATTTTGAAACATAGAGGCTTGATTGTGTTCAAAGTTAACGCCAAGGTACTTGAGACTGTATGAGATGTGGAAGGAAGATTCAGGGAAAAAGAAAGGTTTATGCGCCTCAGGATTTATTGGGAGAATATGTGATTTTTTATCATTGACTTGGTACCCAGAGGCCTTAGAAAAAATAGTAATTGCTTTTAATATTTTTGGCAGATCTGTGTTAGGAAATTGGAAGTAAAGGTTTAAGTCATCAGCAAAGGCCGATAGTGCTACTTGTGTGTTGAGAATTTTAGGAATAGTATGATGTGTATTTTGAGTAAGATATAGGAAAAAAGGTTCAATAAATAGATTGAAGAGAAAGGGAGAAAGTGGACAACCTTGTCTTGTACCATTAGTAATCTGAATGGGATTAGATCTTTTTTTATTTATATATAGATACGTGCATGAGTTTGAATAGAGAGTTCTGATCATATCTAAGAAGGTTGTGGGTATATTAAAATGTGATAACGTGGAGAACAGAAAGCCCCAGTTTACCCTGTCAAATGCTTTCGATGCATCTAAGGTCAAGGCATATAATGGGTTTTTCTCTTTTTTAGTAAACTGGATAAGAGAGTCTAGTGTTAGTGTATTATCCCATGTTTGTCTATTGGACATAAACCCAGCTTGATCAGGTGATAGTAAATATGGTAATACCTGTTTAAGTCTGTTAGCTAAGATGGCAGAGAAAATTTTGATATCAACATTTATAAGCGAAATAGGTCTGTAATTATGTGGGTCTGTTTTTTCCTTATTGTTTTTAAGTAGTAAGATTGTTTTTGAGTTATTCCAGTGTATGTCAGTGATTCCATTTTTTATAATGAAGTTAAAGACTTCTAGAAGAACAGGGGCAATTTTTGAACTAAAGGTCTTGAAAAAATTAGTAGTGAAGCCATCCGGGCCAGGGGATTTGCCTATTTTAAGTTTATTAATGGCGTTTTGAATCTCTCGAGTATTAAGTGGAGCTGATAGGATGGATATTTGATCCTGATTGAGAGATGGGAAGATGATGGAATTAAGAAATGTATCCATCTGCAGAATAGAGGTGGTGTGTTTGTTCTTGCTATATATGTCCGTATATATGTCATGAAAAAGTTTAATTATCTCGCAATCTGATTTGTATATTTCCCCTTTATGTTGCAAGATGGAGATTGTCGGAGCGCCGCTATCGTTTTTGAGTATTCTAGACAAAGTTCTAAATGGGATTTGTGCCCATTCAGAGTAGGTTGCAATTTGTTTTTGTTCCTGTAACGAGTAATTATATAAATGTAGCTCACATAGTTCTTTATGTGTCGCATTGATCAATTTCTCTAGCTTGGAGTCGGAATGTGTTTTAAATTCTCTTTCCAAGGAAGCTAGTCTTAGAGCAAGACTAGATTCTTTTTCTTTATTAAGCTTGTTAAAGAATGTGGCTTTGCTAATCAGATACCCTCTTAATTCAGTCTTGCAAGCCGCCCATTGTATATCAAGCGCTATTTGAGATTTACCAAAACCTGCGTATAATTCAGACAGTGTCTTATTGATTCTCTCTACAATCTCTTTGTGTTTTAGTAGGTTATTGTTAAAGGACCAATTCATATGGGGGGAAATATCAGATGTGAAGATAATCATAAGGGAGATTTTTGCATGGTCAGATAATAGCCTAGGCTCACACCTTAGTGTGTTCTTGAATTTAGAGAAGAATTTAGAGATTAAGAAGAAGTCTAAACATGACCATGATTTATGGCACTGAGAGTAGAAAGTGTACATACTGTCCTTAGAAGAGTCAGTACCAAAGACAATAGTATCCATGAGATTAAAGTCAGACATTAGTTCTTCCAGAGTAGTAGAAGCTTGAGAATTATATGAGGGGGAGTTGCTGGTACGGTCTAAACTGGGATTTATGACTGCATTCCAATCCCCTCCTATTATAAAAAGGTGATTTGGGAATGAGCTAAGGATATTATAAATTTCTATGATGAAAAAATGTTGTTGAGTGCATGGGCCATATACGTTCAAAAATAAAACGGGTTTGGTAGAGTCCGGCACTATGGACGTAAAAGAACACCACCTACCATATTTGTCAGACTTGCCTTCTATTATAGTACCCTGGAATTGTTTCTTAATTAAGATTGCTACTCCCTTAGAATTTGAACTATCACCACCCGCTATTATAGTCCTGATCCATTTTTTGTTAGAAGTTTTTTCCCAGCTTTCTTTGGGTAGATGCGTCTCCTGTAAAAAACAGATACTAGCCTGAGATTTAAAAAAAAGATGTAGTATTAGTTTTTTTTTCTCAGCATTCTGTAGGCCTTTAACATTCCAGCAGTCTACTTGCCAGCTACTGAATTCTTTAGTTTAATTGGTGATATTGAAAAGTTATAAGAAAGGGAGATTGTTGTTATACCTACACATAATAAGGTTTGTTTAGGGAGAGTTATCTTTGGATTTAAAGGAGGGAAGAGAGCTTGATATATCTTTAACACTGTCTTTACGAAGAGGTTAGCAATACGGTAAGAGGTAGCCCACAACTTCTTCAGACTAACCCCAGTGCCTATCCACCCATACTCCTTGTATGAAGAAGTATATAAACACACAAACACGAACCTAAACTTTCCTATACATATGTACAAAATATAACTTTTC
Organism: Protopterus annectens; assembly: GCF_019279795.1. NCBI lineage: Eukaryota > Metazoa > Chordata > Ceratodontiformes > Protopteridae > Protopterus > Protopterus annectens. The sequence goes on along the minus strand of NC_056741.1, from coordinate 1,054,346,366 downwards.
CAAAACATAACCAACCTAGATTACGTACAACAACACCCAGTGAGCTTCCAAGAATGTATATTATGTAAGATACAGTTTAGATATCTTGCGGCATGTTCTGTGGTAGGGTAGAGTAGTGTAGAAGGAAAATATAACTACATGCCTTCACAAGGGTGTACACTCTCAGGAGTCCACCGTTTAACATAGATTTTAAGTAACTGAGATACTATATATATTTAAATAAAGATTTTAGATGATGATATAGGTGAGTTAGTGAATCACAGCTTGCTTCAAACATCTTTTAACTCAACAATAGTAGAGCTTAACAATAATAAGTAATGTAGAAAACTTTATCTGGAACATATGTTTATGTATAGTGCCCTTACACCACCAGCTAATTATGTTAACATTATAACATCACCATCATACATGGAAAGAGAGAAAAAAGGAGGATCCATTAATTTAACTAAGTATATTAAGTAGATCAGTAAACAGCTCTCTGTTTTACTGTCAGAGTACGTGACATGTAGATCTAGATGATTAGATTAGATAGAGTCACTTGCATCAACCTTAGAGCCTTGCACTCTTAAAAAACTTAATTTACACTCCTTGGGTTTAACACCTTATCACAGATACCAATCTGAAGTCAGCTATAAATCTTGGCCTGTACTATATACAACACATTATATTATAGTGGTTACCTTATAAAACAATACTGTTATCAACCCCTCAGCCACAGTAAAAAATAAAACGGTAGCAGTAATCAACAATTGAATTAGGATGTGTCTAATACTACTAGAGGGCCATAGAGAAAGAAGCTTGAACAATAATGGCTACGCAGAGTAAGCAAGTACTGCTCAATTAGGGAAAGCATCTTTCCGGATAGATAGTTTAAGAACATAACAGCATATACTTGAGATTGTTTTACACAGTTTATAATGCATGACTAGCATTACTATAACTTTTAAAAAATAGACAAAAAACAATGTTAAATGTCTAGAGAGTGACAACCTTCTTATGTATTGCAAGTCTATCGTACATGCTTAGCAAAAATATTTGGCGTTTTGTTCTAGGCAGTACGAGCATTGAAGACTTAAAAGCTTAGCAATAGCTCCACACACCACATGAGAAGCAACAAACGCCTTAGCAACAACATCGGTGACCTGGTTATCCATGCAGGTATACGATATGAAGCATAACTCTTAAGACTTGACAAGTCTACACAAGATTTCTAGCAATAGTCATTTATTTGCGTAGGGCGCAAGGATGCATAGGCGTTACAAAACGGAGGTCATCAGCTGCACTCAGCTCCTGAATGTACGTCTTGTTTTTCTGTTTACCTGTTTCCACCCGATTCTTCAAGTCCAAATTGCAAGAAGGATTTTCAGCGCGTTTTTAAGATTCCAGGGAAGCAATTAGTCATGTTAGTCTAAAGAGTTGTGTATTTCCTGAGGCACACATTCTGTGGATTATTCATAGTGTCCCAAGGATGTTACAGTAGCATCAAGGTGTTACAGCCAAAAGGGACCCTCTTGGAAACATCTTGTGAGGGGATCTGTGCCTAGCTACACGTGTTTGGCGCTGACAATTAAGAAAGACCATTGAGAATTTTACACAGGCATGTAAATGAATATTTGTTTACTCAAATTGGTATTTGTAAATTAAGCGAGATTTTCCAAAAAACCCATAAAGGCAATGTACCGTTTCTTTTAATTAAATCTGCGCAAAACGGAGCTAGTTTTTGTCTGTTTTCCTTAATAGTTGCAGGTAAATCTTGTGAAAAGGAGATTTTGTGCTTGTTCCACATAAAGGATTTATGTTTTTTAGCTGCATTTAGTATTTTTTGTGTTACTTGATAATTGAGTAGTTTAACATACACTTGACGGGGGTCTGTAGTGTCCTGTCTTCTCTGAAGTGCTCTGTGAGCTCTTTCAATGGTAATTTCGGGCTTCTCACCATCAAGTTGTAGTAAAGAATCAAAAATTTGTTTTGCAGTAGTGATTAAGCTTTGATTGTCATAGCTCTCAGGAATACCTCTAATTAGGATATTGTTTCTCCGACTTCTTGCCTCTAAATCTGTTATTTTCGTTTGTAATTCTGTTATAACTGTTGATTTAGCACAAAGATCTTCAGTGAGAGTTTGAATTTGAAACTTATTTGTCTGAGTTTTTTGTTCAAGAGTGCCCACTCTTTCAGCAATCTGAGTGACAGATTTTCCAATGGTTGAGAGCTGTTCCCGAAAAGTTCTGAATAGCTGCATGTATGGGTTGTAAGGCCTGTTTTAATTCATCCATGTGGAAGCCAGTATCCTCAGTAGTGCTAGTAGTGTTTTTGTTAAGTTCCAATTGTTGTTTGTTGTTTTTTTGCCTTTTTGAGAAATTCTCTTTTTCTGGTGAAAAGATTACCGAAGACTTAGCTTTTGTTGTCTGTGTCTCCATTGTAATAGGATCATTTGAAGGTTTTTGCTGTCTGGCCATGTGGTCTTCAGAGTGCTGCAGCAGATTAAGGCCTTCTAGATCACAGTAAGTATAAGACTTAGAAAGCTGATATAAGCTATACAGTTGATTTAGTCTCTTTTTATAGCTGTAAGTACTGGATGGTTCGATTTTATGATGCTGGAGTGAATTCCTTTATTCCATAGAACGTCCCGAAGCTTTGAGATGTATAAAAAAACTAAGATAAGACTAAATGAGGTAGGGAGCTCAGTTTAGATGCAGTTCACCAGGCGACCACCATCTTAAAATTTTAAAATATTAGAACAAAGAACCATGAACTGTAATATGGTAGAATGCTCCGAATGCATACATTTCTTTCTTTCTATATAGACTCTTTAGCATGGAGTCAAAAATGATAAAATTAAAACTCAAATGCACAAGAATACTTTAAGAATTGATTGCAGTGCCACAGATTTTAAGAAAGAATCATATGAATAACTTCATATAGCTGAGAAAGGTATTATGAATTACAGTACTGAAAACTTGTCTTGAAGGATAACTAATATTCTTTAATTAGGCTGCTGCTGATATCATTCACTTGGAAATACACCACTGGGGAAGGAGTAGCCTAGTAAGCTCTGTGGTACATGCCATAACTGCGTAATGTTGTAGTGTGATGTACTAGTTAGGTAGGAATTCTAATCCCAGACATGGCAACTGTGAAACTCCGTGTGTAGGTTCCTGACCCAGAGACTCCCCAGACTCTGGAATAGACTGCACATACATGTCAATCAGAGCACCTCTTTGGCTCTCTTCAAAATAAACCTTGATGATTGGATGGGAGATAGGAAATTCACCCCAGGGATCACGTCAGTTGCCCTGCTAGTCAGGGGTCCAGGGAAGTAAATATTGTGGGAAGAAATAGCCAGGGAATTGATATGGATAGGCTTATATAGGCCCTAGGGCCGATAGCCTATTACCAACCTATGAACCTATGAACCTATAATGTTAATTTATTTCAGTTAAACTGCAGATTTCTTTTAGACAGCATAAGATTCATAACAAAGCAACAAACAATGTGACTTTTACTGTTTATATGAGGTGCTACTCCTGTATGTAGCTTTAGACTATGATGCACATATTTCTCACAAATATTTGGATTGTGTCTCATCACACTGCCTCTGAAAATGAGCCCAGAGTTCATCTGGATCTTCCAGTCATCATAATGGAATAAATAAATGTAAAACCTCTAATAAAAAGAGATATGAACACATATACTCTGTATTCTAAAACCTAATCATCAACTATTTGAAACATAGTAAGTATGAAATAGTCATCTAGCATATGCTAAACTGATCCCCAAGATTCAGCAAGCCATGCACGGCATGTAGGAATAGTGCAAGAGCTGCTGGAGGCAATATGGCCACCATGCGATCCATGAATAAGCTCCTTGGATGTGCACGAGTGCTCCTGCACTATTCCTGCACGGACACAGCTTACCCCATTTATTTTATTTATTTATTTATTTATTGCAGTTGGTTTACCAGGATAGTCCATTGGGCCAAGATGAACCCGTTTTCAATGGAGTCCTGGGGAGAAAAGCTCCAGACAAAATAATGTTACATTAGGTTATTAGAGATGATTATACATTTTTAACAATTCAAGCAGGAATACATATTAAAACAAACAATACAAATGCATTATACATTGTAACAATTCAAGTAGGAAATCCATATTATAAACAAACATTACAAATAAGTTGACAATTAATGAAACTTGTATCAAATACAAATTATAAGGGGTGTACAAAGTTAAAATGAGAATTCGGTACAAGTTAAGAGTCAGTATTCTTGCAGAATCTCAAGACAGTATTCTAGCAGATGCCCTAAATTTAATGAGAGTGCTAGAGTTAGGAGGACTTGTGAATTTTAGTGTTTGTTATATGGGTGGAAGCAGAGCATTCCACTGTAATGCTAGGTAAGAATGAAGAGATTTTTTGAAATTAAAATGGTTAGAGGTGGTACGAATTGATGGAGGTAGGGAGTTCCAGAGGCATGCAAGACCATGTGATAGAAGATTTTTGCCTGGGGGACGAGTAGGTTTATATATTTCAAGTAGATTTTGGTTGTTGGACTTTAATATTCTATCAGGAAGGTGCAGTTTAAAGACAGTGGACAGGGAGGGACAGAGGGAGGGGTTGAAAATGAGCTTATGAGTGAGGGACAGTTGAGTATAGGTGAGATGTTTGGGTAGTTCTAGCCATTTTAGTTGTTGGAGAGAGGAACAATGGTGGGTAGAAGACTTTTGGCTGGTAGCAAACCTGGCAATTTTGTTGTAACTGGAGGAGAGCTGTGTTTTTAAAGATGTTTGCAGATTAGTTAGAAGAGGGGCTCCATAGAGAAGGGAAGGAATAAGAAAGGAAGTGGAAAGAGTGATTTTGTGGCAGTTGTAAGGAAGTACTTTTGCGATAAAGCACACCAATTTTTTGATGGGTTTTTTGATATTTAGTTGTAGATGGGAGTTGAATTTTAGTTGGTTGTCAATTTGGACTCCAAGTAGTTTGGTCTCTGACACTAGCTCCAGAGGAATGTTATTTTGACTAGTAATAGAGAAGGTGTTTATATTGATAGAGTTGACTTTAGAAGGGGTGAAAATCATTAACTTGGTTTTAGAGGCATTTAGTGCCAAGTGATTATCTTTCATCCATTGCTCAGTGGTTGAAAAAGCATCCTGGGTTAGTTTTAGGAGGGAGGGGATAGATGTGGCAGAGCAGATAATGGTAGAATCATCTGCATATTGGATGATATTGGAGAGAGGGATAGCAGTATGGAAATCATTTATAAATATGTTGAAGAGGAGGGGTCCTAATATGGAGCCTTGGGGAACTCCAGTTGGGGTATTAAGGAATGAGGAGGTTGCCTTTTTCCATTTTACTGCTTGATATCTATTGGCTAAGTAGCTGGAGAACCAGTTCAGTGATGAGGGAGATAGGTTAAGTTTAGCAAGTTTGGTTAGAAGCAGCCTGTGTGAGATAGTATCAAAGGCTTTAGAGAGGTCGAGTAGAAGGGTAGAGACAGTAAGGCCCGTGTCCCGGGCTTTATTTACAGTTTCAAGGAAGGAGGGGAGTGCTGTCATAGTACTGTTATTAGGTCTGAATCCATGTTGTGTGGGAGTTAGCAGGTGGTTATCTAAGAGATAAGGAAGTAGTTGTAGTTGAATACATTTTTCCAGGAGTTTAGCGATGGGAGAGAGGATAGCGATGGGGCGAAAGTTATTAACATTGTTATTGTTACCACCCTTATGTAAAGGTATGATGAAGGCTTTTTCCAGATTTGGGGAACTATGCCTTCTTGGATAGAGCGATTGATTAGTATGCTAATGGGGTAGGCAGTTGCTTCAGCAGATATGCTAAGAAAATAGGAGGGGATGTTATCAGGAGCATTAGTGCTAGTTTTAGTTTCTGAAGGAGTTTTTGTATAGTAGAAGTGGGTATGGGTCTTAGTGTGAATGGTGGGGAGTGTGGAGAGGGGGTATTAGTGGGTGAAGAAGATGTGGAGGAAGTGAGAGTAGGAGTAGAGGTAGTGGGTACAGAGTTAGTAGATGTGAGAGGGGGAGTGGTAGTAGTGCAGGGTGGGGTGTTGTTTGGGGTGGATGGGGGTGAGTTGGCGAAAGTGTTGTTAGAGAAAGAAGAGGTTAATTTTAAAATAGAATCAATGAAAAAAGAGTTGAATTGAGTAGCTAAGTCGGCATCTGGGGCATTAGGGTCTGTGGTGGGGGTGACAGGTTTACTGGGATTAAGTAGAGTTGAGACACCTTTCCAGAATTTTTGTAATCTTTGCAAGTGAAAACCATGCAAATGAGATGAATTTGTGATCCAGGAAGCTGGTAGTCGGCTGTGCAGGAGTAGTATAGTTTGAAAAAATGTTAGCAACTGAGTACATTTCTTCAAACTACAAAATGGAGCCATGACAGCTCCAAATAAAGGGTGTATATAATGTGGAAAGAATGCCAATGGCCAAATATATGGCCACTGGCATGGAACACAGTTGCAAAAATAAAAAAACAACTTTTATTTTTTTTTAGCCGATTTCGACTGTTTAAGCGTAGGGCAGCGGCGCACAAATGGGATCGGGCCAAAAAAAAAAAGCTTGAAATAAGCATTCTATCTAAAAATCATAATTTACCATTATACTCAATGACAGGCAGAAGACAACATGGCCAGTGAATAGTGGTTGCTAAGGGGGTAGGCTTAGTGTCAGACTTGTAACTAGGCATTAGCAGGCAATCCTATGCAAATTAGGGGAATGATACTGAATCCCAGATCCCCCCTCATGGCTAGCCTGCACCCAACTGTGTCAGTGCAGGAAGACTATGATGCAAGCCTAAGAGCTAGCGGACATCATAGAGGGGTGTGTCAGGAATACTGTAAGCTTATTGGAGCCCTGTAGCTTGGGTTTGCCCTCATCTTAGCAGTGCCAAGCAAGAGGATGTATCTGAAGCTGCCAAGCACACTTTACATTGCCTAAATGGGTGTACGCACCATGTTTTAAAGGAAACAAAAGTAAACCAGGAAATAGCAGCTGTGTGCACATCTGAGCACTGTGTTTGCGTGGCACTCCCCTGGGCTTAAGGAGGAAGGCAATGGGAAGGGAAAACAGCAGTAGGATAGTAATGAAGGAGAGCTAGCATAGCTGGCAGGTGAAATGTATCAGAATCAGCCAATTACACAGGTAGCAGTCCAGCCCAGCATCAAAGCACCACCTGGTGAGCGGGGTAGGGTCTACAACAACCGCAAGGGCTTCCCCTCCATCAACTGCCAGGTCATGTGTGATGCCCAGGGCATTATAATGAATGTGTGTGCTGGCTGCCCTGGAAGCTATCATGACTCCCACATCTGGCATATGATGCAGATGTACCAGAGATTTGCAAATGGGGATATCCCTTACGACCACCTAGTGGGGGATGCTGGTTATGCACTGCAGCCATGGCTGATGACACCCATCAGAAATGCACACACACACCTGAACAAGAACTCCATAATGACACACACGCACAGACCAGAATCATAATAGAGCATGTATTTGGGATGCTCAAGTCACGGTTCCAGTGCCTGGACATATCCGGTGTAGCCTTGAAGTGCTCACCAGCTACATGTACCCAAACTGTCATTGTATGTGACATGCTCCACAATATGATCCTGCGGAAACTGCTGCAGCAGGAACAGCATAGGACAGGGCCACACAGGCCTCCACCATTGCCAAGGCCTGCACAGGCACAGAGTGACTCAGAGGAGGAACAACCTGAGCCTGCCCCCTTAGGCAGAAGGAGGCATGCCCAGTATGCCAAGGCCATGGCAAAGATGCAACACATAGCACACACACTGACATGGTAGGAACCCAGGGAATGACCTCTATCTTTGTCTCACTCACATTCAATAAAAATGATGCTAAACATGACACTACCTGTGCTTAACCATGTATAGGGAGTGTACTTTGGCATCCGACATAGTCAGCCCTCCAGCACCATCCTCAGTACTGGCACAGCCGCAAGGCAAGTCACTCTCCCTATCAATTGCCGAATGGAGTAGTATGTTTTGTCACTGGTATGGATGTGAGAATGCAAGGTAATCAGGTGGCTGAATGGGATGACAGCAGATAGTAGTATTGGCAGCATGAGATCTGTAACAAATACTGGTGTCACCATAGTAGCCAGTACTAGACAAGGTGAAAAAGCTCACTGCAGGAAATGTGGTGGGCCACATGTGTGTCCATAGGACACACACATGCGAGTCAGGGAGGCTCACATACCCAACAATAGTCTCAGCGAGCAGGACAGGCATAAACAGACACAAACAAAGGCTGTGCTAAGGCCACTGATTGATGGCTATGGAGAACATCCCCCCTCCAGACCTACACAGACTACAACAGGTCAGGCAGTGGTTTGTTAGTTCTAAAGGCCAAGAAGTCTGAAACTGAAATGTAGGTCAATCAAACCTAAGATCTGTAGTACACTGATATGCCTCTAGTCAGCATGATAGGTCAGAATACAGAATGAAATGGTGTACCTGAAATACCAGTAAAGTCATAGCAAATGTGTACAAGTGTCAGGTGTGCCCCCCCCCCCAATCCTATGTAGAAATTTGGTAACATGTATGTGTAGGTATAATAACAGTGGAGCACAGATTACCTGAGCTGGCCAAGGTAGCAGGATAGATTGTAGCATGTGTACAATTTGCAGGGCTGCATGTGTTAGGTTGGTGTGTGTTGTATATTGTGAGAGATTGGTCATTATGTAAGCATGGTGAAGTTTATCCTGGTGGCCATTGGCCAGTACTGCCAATGACAGGGCCAAGTCCTCACACCTGCAGTGCCAAAAAACAATGTATTCCAGCAAAACACATTCCAGCTGTAAGCCATAGTAAATGTTTGGAAGTAATATGTGTCACCATCTAAAAGATGGACATGGCATGAAGGTGGGCCCAGACAAACAAACAGTACATAGGGGGAAGTACCCCCACACAGACAGTATATAATATGTAATTGTCAAATGGACACACCTTTGGAATCGTACATAGAGGTTAGCAGCACATTGGTTGGGCTTATAGTAGGGAATACCGATGTTGTCTGGCCAAACACTGGCAGAACACAAAGGTCACAGGTATGAAGTATTGAGAAACAGATGATGTCCCTGCACAAGCCAGCATCAGTGGAATGCCCCCATGCATATCTGTGAGTCAGATGCAAGCAGTGTCCATAGCACACATGCACCAAGCTCATCCCACCATCACCAACAGGTACCTCTCTGGTCTTATCCCTGCTGTTGGGAATGAGCACAATATGACCTCCACCTCTGTATGGTAATAGCCAAACAATGCAGCATGCAGAACAGATATCCCATGCAGGTGTGTCCATAGCTGTAAGCAGCACCCTGCCAACATCCACACCACTGGATCTATAATGACAGAAAGTATTGGCATTAACACCTTGCATACCTACTCTGCCAGCCCAGGGGTATATAGTGTATTGCAGTCCGGGACAGTAGTAGTGACACAATGCAATGGCCTTCTACAGCTGGCCTGCATCACAAATAAAATGGCCTGCAGTCCTCTGGCAAAGCCTGTGTCTCACCAGTACTGCCAATGTATGTTATGTCATGGACTCCCAAATAACAACATAACACAGTCCACAGAACCCAAATGCAAAGCCATGTGGACAAATGCCAGTAACATATCCACCATGTCCTACTGCATGAACTGTGGACCAACACCGAATTACTGCTAGGATGAGGTGATAACTATAGGGAACTTATCAGATAATGTTTGCATAATGTTTGAAGAGGATAGAATAATGGGTAGGTGATCCGCTGTGGCGACCCCTAACCGGGAAAAGCCGAAAGAAGAAGAAGTAGAAGGAGCATGGGAGGCATGGAGTGTGTGAAGACCGAAACTCAGCCATGTGCACATACTATCCCTGCCTGCAAACACAGGAATGGCTGGCTACAAACCTGCTTGTAAACCAAAATGTGAAGGGGTAATGTCCAGAATTATGACCCCTGCCTCTGGGTAACCTGTGTGAATCTGTACAACTGTGAGTTATGGCCACAGCAGGATATGGCCCTACTGTCACGTCGATGGATGTACAAGCATGGGATCCTCAGCCACCACAGTTGCAAGGTGCTGAACCACTGACACAGACCCAGCAGCAAGCATCTGCAACTTCCCCTCCAGAATGGCATGATTGTGCAAAAATATGTAGGCTGCAGATGACAATACTGGACACAGCTGCATTCACCCTGTGTTCCCCAGGGCATCGCTACAAGACAATATGTATACCTGACAGTACTTGATGACATAAAACATCACAGTGTAAAACAGTACATATGTCTGAATATCTCTGGTAACACCAAGACCATGTATCAGAAGCAGCACAGACACAATTACCTACAGTAACCCACTATCCTTTGCCCATTTTGACTCCATATTGTCAACCGATCTACAGATATCCCACAGAAACAGGTTGCTAGCTGTAGGTGTAGAACACAAAAGCCTGCACTAGAGTACAACCTACCTGGAATGGATTTACACATTCAATACAAAAGGTCATACTGGGCATGCTCACACACCCATGTCTGGCAACAACAGTGGACTATACATATCTGACAGTCACAGATGTTTGTGCACACACTCCTCAGTACACACAAGTCATGCTTTGCACACACATTGGATAGGAATACGCACATATATCCAAGGACAACACACTATAATAGGCCAAAATTACACATACATAGATGTGTGGAAGAGAGTGACAGACAGTGACAAGGAGCCTCCCATCATGAGGCCTGTTCCAGCCAGCACACATCCAATTGGCTAAAACCACATGATGTACAAATGTCAATCACCATAGACATTTGCCTCTGGTATCCCTCAGCACTATAGTGTTTGTGGTGCTTGTGCTAACTGTGTAGCATGACTGTACAAGTCAGTAGTCATCTACTAGTTGTATACATGGACCTGTGGAATATAAACCTGCGTTTCCCTGAGTGTTGTGTGTCTGCTTCTAGATGAATGGGTTATGGCCCATTCACACACACTGCACTCCCCACTAGCTACTATGGCAAGCCTGCTTGCCTGCTGATGTCTTCTCCTTGAAATACACCCTTGGGGAAAGAGTAGCCCTATAAGTTCTGTGGCATATGTTATAACTGCATAATGCTATAGTGTGATGTACTAGTTAGGTAGTAGTTATAATTCTAGAGATGGCAACTGTGTTCACAGTCACTACAACTTCCATTGCCCTACTTTGGCAAGCCTGCTGATGTCATTCACTTTGAAATACAACTTTGAGGAAGGAGTAACCTAGTAACCTCCGTGGCATGTGCTATAGCTGCATAATGCTGTAGTGTGATATGTTAGGTAAGAGTTATATTCCCAGACATGGGAATGGTGAAACTCTGTTTGTGTGTGTAGGGATCAATATTTTGTGGCCATTCACAGTCACTAGGCACACCTAAAAATGGAGAACATTGATATCTGTGCAGTAACAGAGACCTGACCCAAGGAGCCACAGACACCCTTGCAATACCAGGTACAGCTCTCACCATATCTGTTGGCCACCAAACCAGGACCAAAACAATAAAGGTGGAGGAGTGTCCATATTCATCAAGGATATTCACACCACCAGGCTACTTGCCCAACAGAATGTGTCTGAAATACCTCTGGTGCAACTAACATTTGGTCAGACTGAAATCCAAATCGTATAGCTTGCTACAGATCCCCCACCATGCCCCATGATTCCCACTACAGCTTTTGAAACATACTGGGAAATATTATGATACAACCAAACACCCTAATACTTGGTGACTTACACTACCCTGCCATTAACTGGGAAAAATACTTGTGTACCAACACGTGCCCAACGGTTCTTGGAAGTCATAATTCCCAATGCCCTGGATCAAGGTAACATATAGTCCCACCAGGGGCTCAAATATCTTAGACCTGGTTATTACTAACATGGGAAATTAATGCTCCACACCTATGGTCACACCCCATTGGTAGTCAGGTCTGCCCATGAGCTAATCACCCTTAACATCAACATTCTTCCCCCACACCCCAGTAAGGAAACCTCCATAACACACACCTCCAAAGCCAACGTCATGCTACACATGTCAGACATGACTAATGTCATGACACCCATGCAGATGGGAACTGAAAGGACAACTGCTAAATCCTACATGAAGGCACTGTATGAACACATCGACTTGTGCATGAATTGTGCCATCCAATATAGAACCAAGATGGTCCCCAATGTGGTGGCCCCCTGCCATAAACATACTGTACAACAAAAGGAAGAAACTGTTGCAGAAACGGGGGAATTTACAGGATGCAAAATACTCTCTTACCAGCCACAGTATGAAGCAGAGATCCCTCATAACATCCACCAAAGCTAGTTACGGACATAATATAGCCAAAGATGCTAAAGACAACTGCAAGCTGTTCTATAGCTATGTCAGGAATCTAAATGGTAATGTTCAGATCTGCTCTGAGCTACAACAGGATGGCATTAAATATACTGTTCCCAAGGATATTGCCAATATCCTGACAGATGGATTCAGTGCCAACTGCACTCCCCTCCCACCCCCCAAGGGCCCATCTCAACATGGAAAGATTGCTAGATTCTGGTAATAATGGCCACATAGGTAAAAACCACACTCTCCAGAGCTAAGACAACAGCAGCCATGGGACCAGTCAACATCTCGGGCTGTGTACTACATGAGCTATAAAATGAACTGGCACCTCACCTACGTGCCGTGTCTAATCATAGCCACACCTCAGGCTTCATGTCCACTGTGTGGCAGACAGCTACAGTTATCCCAGTCCACAAGGGGGAATCCACCTTGGATCCTGGAAACTACAGCCCCAGCAGTATGACATGCCTGATCTGCAAGGCTATGGAATGCATTATCATGGAAATTAAAACAAAGATATTAGCAACCTGCAAACACTGGACCCCAACTATGTTGGGTTTGTGAAGGGCAGATCATGTCACCTCAACCTGATTGACAACTGTGAATCCATCTCAAGAGCTGTGGACGAGAGCAAGGTGGTTCACATAACCTATCCGGACATACCTTTCAACCTGGAAACATCAAAAATCTGGAAAAGGCCCATGAAAAATAGGTACTAATCTGTATGCTGATTAACATCTAATTTGCATACATAAATATGTAACCCCACACACTCCAATGGAATTGTGGGATACCAACTTTCAAACATAAACTGAAGAACAGACAACCAAAATATGGCAACAGTGTCCCCCTGTAGCCATTCCAATGTCACATTATGTGGCTATTTCACCCCATTTACCATAAATACTAATGTGTGCATACTGCTTTACTTCTACAATGATTATTTGGATTTTATTTTTACATTTTATAGCACAATGCACAAACACTAATAGGCATCTGCTAAACAAAGCAATACTGTCTCACAATAAAAGTTGACTTGGCATTTAAAGTTCTTTACCCTTGAAACTCACAGTCATTGAAACAGCATTGAAATCCACACCACATCCAAAGAAAATGCATCTGGCCAGTGGTGGATAAAGATTACCTTTGGGCTGTTTTCAAATCACTGGCCCCTTGCACACAAAACAAGAAACATACATATGTTCTTTTCTTTGATACACCTTCCTGACTTTATTAAGTTATATTCCTTGTATAATACAGCACACTTGTTAGACAGAGCACATTTTAAATGTATTGTTTGAACATTTTTTCCAGTAGGCAATGAAACAAAATGCATGAAGCAATAATAACAAAACTGCCCAGTTCAGAACATTTAAATCATAAAAGTCTAATTCCACACCCACACTATAAATATAATGACAGAAGTATAAGCCATAGGCATCTTGCACAGTTTTTTTCACTTATTTTCAATTTCAGTTTTTTTTTTGTGGGGGCAAAAGGTCAAAGACCAGGGAGATGTTTTAAACATTGCTTGCATAATTTTGGAAAGTTGCTAGAATAAATTGTTGTGTTACCACTATGCATTTCACTGGTAAGTCTAGAACCCAGGACCCTATGCACTCTAGTCAGAGCAACATACCACTATGCCAAATCAGCAGCTTCCTGAAAAGTAGGAAGACTGAAACTTAATGGCTATCATTTAGTGAATTCAGTTCTCACTTCTCATCATAGCTCTCAACTCTTAGCACAAAAAATATGGACAAAGCTCACAAGTGGTGGTGGCTAGAGTCTTTAAGCTCTTTTTACCCTGCACCTCAGCCCTGAGGAGAGATGTTAACCTTATTGTGACCAGTGAACTTTATTTACTTACATGTGACATAACAGTGACAGCACCAGGCAAAAGTCTCTCCGTATTCCACAACCATGTCATGAGATGAAGAACTGATGGCAGAAAAATACTGCATCTATCTTCTTCAGGAGCTTGTTATGAGACAGAGAGTGATGGACACAGTGGCTACAAGTCATTCTTTCATCCCAAACCAATAGCAATGACTGCCTATTCACAGAAGAATGGCTTCTGGCATGGCCACCAGGTACAGGATTCAATCATAAGATTCATGCTCTGTCATAAGCCTGAGGCAAGTGATGAGTGTATGACTTGTCTTAAAAGGCAAACTTAGGTCACACCGAACTGTGTATCACTCAGGAAAGGGTGGGGGTACTCTGGCTATTGATGGATATGCTCATGCTGAATATAACTGGTGCTGTAGTAGAGTGGAAAATAAATTTAAATCCTATGTAGAAGATCACTGTTACAGCAGGGATGATATTTTGCCTATTCCTCACTATTATATGTATGTGTGTTGGGTGTGGGGGAAATAGACTCTTACAAAACAAAAGTTTTGCCATTTTTTTGTATTTTTTAATCAGCTGCTGATCAACCAGTTGTGTTCCATCACTGTTAAACATTTTTATTTTTCAACAAATTGACATATGCACACAGATAATCTTTCACATGCTTGTATAATTATAATTTAATCTGTATGTTTAATAATCAATGTACTGTATTTCTATTGCTTTCGCCTTCTGGCTTGCATTGGGCTGAAAAATGTCTTTGGGCCAGCTCAGCTACCTAGTTAATAGAAAGAATGAATAAATAAGTAATATGTAGCTTGGTTCAAGATACTGAAATGCAACTGAATTTCATATTTCACATGCATCTACTATTTACAGAACATTAACCTGCTCTCTTACACTAGAATATTTGATAAAGCTAACAAAGAGAAATAAAATGTTTAACAATGAACAGGAACAGCTGATGTTAGTAAGGTTTTAATTCCAGAATGGCATGTTTAAATCTAAACTACACAAGAAAAAAGACTTTCCAAACCACAGGCAAACATCCTGCTGTCAGCGACAAAACTCATGCGATATTCATTTATATCTTCATCTGATATAAGTTACATTGTACAGAGTACCTTAAACAACACCAAAGAGAGTTCTGAGAAATGCCCCCACAACACTGATCAAGCACTAAAGAAAAATAAATCAAAGGAAACAAACTCTCAGCTGCAAAATGGGACCAAATGTAGTCCTTAGCTTCCTGAAGCTTGTTCTAAATGAAGCCACAACAATGCATATACACACAATACACAAACACACACACACACACACACACACACACACACACACACACACACACACACACACACACACACACACACACCATTTCCTTACTTGCTTGCTGAATCTTCTGTTCATTGACAATGTAGCCCAATGAACATAAAACATCTTTCTGGCCAGACCGTCTGGTTCCTTGCTGCCGTTCGCCGATAATGGAACATAAAATAATCCACAGACAAGAGTGTTGCCATTCGTCGGTAATCCCACTCTCATTTGCACAACTGATAATGTGTGCACTACGTGAGCTGCTTGAGCTCAATTTCGACAGGATGGTAGCCCTGATGGAGCTGACATCATCACGCACGTGGTGATGTCAGCTCGAACAGCACGGAAATTCAAAAAATTTAAAAAACAAAAGAAAAAATAAGCTCAAACAGCAGAGAAATTAAAAAAAAAACATAAAAAACAAAAGAAAAAAATAAGCTCAAACAGCACGGAAATTCGAAAAATTTAAAAAACAAAAGAAAAAATTGGAAATGAATGGGTGCCACTCAGGAATCATGGCACCCCTTCATTTGGACCCCAAAACTTGGTAAAAACCGAGTAATTCATTATGGTTGGGAGGTATGAATCCAGACTTCACCAAGGCCCTCAACACCATCCCCTAGTCTGGAATAGAGAAATGTATCAAGCTGGCCATTGATCCCTATGCCACCCAACGGGCTGCCAACTTCTGTACTGACAGAACTCACACTGTAAATGTAGGTGACACAAACCCCAGCCCCAGACAAGTGATAGCTGGAGTACCTTAGGGTTCAGTCCTGGCACTGCCCTTGTTTGGCATTGACTGCTCTGAAGTACAATCCAACAGTAAGGGACTCCTGCAAACAAAGGTTGCAGATGACTGCACACTGGGAGCCAATATTGAATCCCCGCATGATGTGGATATTCTGCAGAAGGGCCTTACAAAAAGACATGCTTGGTGCCTGAGCCATGGGCTCAAGATCAATGCCAAGAAATTTATAGTTATCCCCCTTGTAAAGGGACATGTACCTGTGAAGTACCACATAGGTGGCAATACACTAAAAACCTAAAGTGTGATAAGAGACTTAAGGACACAGGTGGACAGTGGTCTCACCTTTGATAAACACATCACCACAACAGTCAGGAAATCCACCTATGTGGCACACCTCACCACTAAGGGCTCTACATCCATGAAAAAGGAGGCCATTGTCCCACTGTAGTCATCTCTCGGTACACCCAGTACAAACTACAATGGCCCATTACATATGTACCTCACAGGACTTCTGCAACAACTAGAAAGGCTGCAGACATACCTCACTAAAAGAATCACGGACCTAAACCAGATGCCCTATGCTGACCATCTGAAACTCATCCAGCTATACTTTGTCACATATTGTGTCCTCAGAGGTGATCTCTGCTTAACATACCATGCCATGTCAAACCCACAGCAGTTGGGCATGTTACACTTAAAGAATTCCATACCATCACAGCCATGTGCTCCAGGGATCAAAATCTTGACATCACAATGAACAATACTTGCTGAAGGGATGTGTTCCAGACCCAGAGACTCCCCAGACTCTGGAATAGACAGCCATACATGTCAAGAAGAGTGTCTCTTTGGCTCTCTTCAAAAGGAACCTGGACAATTGGATGGGAGATAGGAAATTGACCGCAGGGTTCCTGTCAGCTGCCCTGCTAGATAGGGGTCCAGGGAAGTAAATACTGTGGGAAGGCATAGCCAGAGAATTATCATGTCTAGGCATGTATAAGACCTAGGGCTGATAGCCTAGTACCAACCTATGAACCTATGAACTACACTTTCCATTGCACAACCTTGGCAAAGTTGCTGATGTCATTCACTTTGAAATATACCTTTGAGGAAGAACTACCCTAGTAAGCTCCATGGTCTGTGCTATAACTGTGTCATGCTGTAGTGTGATGTGCTACTTAAGTAGGAGTTCTAATCCCAGACACTGCAAGTGTAAAGATGTGCATGTTTGTCTGTCTGTGTAGGGATCAATGCTTTTGAGGCAATTCACAGTCACTACAATTACCATTGCCCTACTTTGGCAAGCCTGCTGAGGTCATTCACTTTGAAATACACCTTTGGGGAATGAGTAGCCCAGTAATCTCCATGGTGGATACTATAACTGTGTAACGCTGTAGTGTGATGTACTATTTAGGTAGGAGTTCTAATCCCAGAAATGACAGCTGTGAGACTCGTTGTGTGTGTGTATTTGTCATACTTATCCTGCGTGGAGGGAGCTGTGAGTGTGTAACAACATGTGTCATTGTGGAGTGAGTTTTACAAATTTCTTACATGGTAGGCCTATTATATGTCACAATGTCCTCCTTACAAGTATAACAGATGTCAAACAGCAGAGAGGCTGAACTAGACAATCCATACCCCTACAGTGTGACATCATGGCTTGGCGAACAATATAGGCAACCCTTGTATTACCCAGAGAACACTCTTCACCCTTGTCTCATAGACAAACACACTCGGCTAGGCAACAACCACTATGTTGGTAGTTCCCTGCATATTGCCTACATATACTAACCATGGTGTGATTGCAGTGGACTACAGAGGACATGGCATCCTGTCCCATCCCTAAAATAAGCAAATCACTGCATACAGTGCTCCTTCACTATGTTCCCCACTGGACGTCTGCAGCAAATGTAGAGCTAAAAAATGTAACCCACAATGGACCTACCATGCCTTATACACATGCCCTGTATGGACAGATGCCACTGACACCAAGGAATACCTGTATCATGCTGTCAATGTAGGTGCAGGGTCAACCTGGTGCCCATTGCCAGTTCTCACCACATGAGGTTAGGAATGGCACATCTGATGATAATCTGTCTTCACAACATGCCCTTGACACCCCAAGTATACTTCCACATGTCACAGAACATGCATGTGGGAAGTGTGCGCATCCTAGACACCATCCATGTCATAGAATATAGAACACATACATGGCAAGCATTCCGCAGCACTGGCCATCCACAATAGTAACCCAAATGACTGGATGGTGAATACAATACCCACCTGTGTGGGCCAATCCAGACACTACAGCCCTGAGCCATACTGCAGACCAACGTCATGTGGCCTGATGCCAAGGTATACCCTTTACCTAGCCGTATACAGCCTTCTGGCACAGTCAACCACTACACCTTTGTGAAGCAATGCACCCATGTATGTCAGTACTGGCAAACCTGTGTCTGTGTGTGTGGATTATAATGATTTGGACACCATCCACACTCATGACACCACCCATTGGCCTACTGAAGCATGCCTTCTGATGTCAGACACCTTGACATGCCTTTTGCCCATACATCATCCTGATAACTCCAGTGGTGCATGTGATACCTGTGTATTACTGTATTGTGGCAAACTAGCTAGTTAGGAAGTCTAATCCTGATCCTGCCAACTATGATAATGTGTGAGTCCCTGACAGAGTGTGGCTGTGTCGACCTTGACACCTGTTCACGTGGACAGGCACGTGCACTACACCTACCTTATCCCTCCTTTATCACTGTTGCTGATGTCACTCACCATCGAATATACCTTTGGACAGCTCCCCAACATATAAGTGCTGTGGTGCATGCAATAACTGCAGAGACATGTGATAGCAATACATAGTC
>NC_056741.1:1054107194-1054322194 GCF_019279795.1 Protopterus annectens | reverse complement strand
GCTTAATCCCGTTTACCCCTGCACTAATTTAGTCAGTACTGTAATATGGTTCTTGGGAAGGTGGTGGATTTGGACACTATATGGATTTATCATTCATTACACATTATACCTTCAATTTGTATCCCTGATTTATGTGTACATATACTGTATGGGGCACTTGTGTTTATCTGCGGATTTTACAACAGTATTACAATGACACTTCACATTTGCATTTAATGTAGTACTCCATTTCACAAATATATGTTATTTAGTAGTTATAAAACAAAAATTATTGTTCATCAAGTGATTTGACATGGAATAGATTCAAATCAGGAATGACTGTTTGTAAGGTGAATGCTCTAACCACTACACTATTGCAGTGCAGCCTCATTTGTCTGTATCTTGATATTTATCTTCTTGTGCCATTTAGGCTACAGTATATGTAGCTAAGCAATGGGCAAATTCCCGCACCTATGGTTAAATTTAATCTGTTTGATAAAAAAAATAAATTGTTTGTATTATTATATTTTAAATATTGTTCTTATAAACTTGGGGGGTGTTGCTGGGGTTATGCAACCCCCCTATGAGCGGTCTCACTCATTGTAATAGCTAAACTGCAGTTCTCGACTGCTGGGGCATGTATATTGTGAGAGCTCTGCTCTCAGACATGTCCCCAGCACTCATCCATGCTCCGTGTCCATTTAGGAGCTCAGGTAGCACTCCTTCATTACTATGCATGGCTCGCTGCTGTGCTGCTCCTAAATGGTCACTTTCATGCAGGAATAAGCTATTTCTGCACGAAAGTTTACTGAATCCAGGGGTATGTGTTCTACTTGCATTGATTCTACTAAATTGTTTGAGATCATTCTAATTTTCCTTATCTTTATTTTTTTACCCTTTGTACATATATTACATTTGAAGCTTTTCTCCTTGGGTCTCCACTAAAAATGGGCAGCTTATGCCAAGACAGACACTACCAATAAATAAATAAATAAATACATAAACAAAACTTTACATTAGCTTACCGATACATTTAAGAAGAGCCACATAATGTGCTTTTAGTGGTTTTATTTTGCCTGTGTGAGAATTGTTGCTCAGCAATGTTATCTCTTTCTTGCATCTGTACTTTGTTGACTGCTCATTTTTGCTGATTGTCTAGATTTTACTCTCTACATATGTTTAATTACTGTTCCGCATGTATACATATTTTAAATACTGTTTTTTTTTGTTTTCTTTTTGGCCTTGTACCAGTTACCCGATTAAGAAAGGCTAAATAAATAAATGAATATTTTTAGTAAAGAGAAAGGTTTACAGAAACTTGACTATAGTCAGTCTTTACATTTTTTCAGATGATTTCAAAAGCCCTAAGAGGCAGCTGCATCCACAGGATGAGCAACGTGTTACACAAACAGTATCTTGTTTTTGGTTTTGATGGACTGACTGAAAAAGTGGGGGAAGAACCAGTGTTTTTGTATAAATGTGGTTAAAACTTGAAACAGAGATTTGAATCTAAGGGGAAAGGGACAGCTACTAATCACATCATATGAGTCTTCTCTTGTGAATTTTGTAAACATGCGTGCAAATATGTTCATATTGGGAAATTCATTATGTTTGGGGATAAGAATATTACACACACCACTGATAAATGTTTCAACTGCATTAATAAGTGGCCTGGTGTACTTGGCCAATTATAAATCTTGTCAGGCATTTTACATAGGGTTGACAGAGCAGCCCTTGAGACAGCATATATACGAACATATTTACACAATAAAGAGGAACAGTCTCACTAAAGCCATGTCCAGGCACAGTGTGGTGTGTGACAGTTTTAATAAGTGTTCATTTTTTATGTTAGAAAGGTTAAATAAAGATATTAGATGTGAGGACTGGTCAAAGCAGTCTCTATATTACTGTATTACTACATTAATGCCCTCTCAAAGGCAAAACATACAGCCTCCATGGACCCAACAACATCCCTGTGTGTGTCCTACATGAAATCAGGCAAGAGCTCTCATTATCACTAAGCAACCTATTCAACCAACCAAAGCCTGTGCACTGGCTTTGTCCCAGCAGAATAGAGGACAGCTACTGTCATCCCTCTACACAAAGGTGGAGCGTCCACCAACCCAGGCAATTATAGGCTCATCAGTATAACTAGCCTGATTTGCAAGGCCATGGAATGCATTATCATGGACCTTATTAACAAGGACATTGGCAACCTCCAAATGCTTGCTCACACACAGTTTGGCTTTGTCAAAAGGAGATCATGCCTGGTAAACCTGGCTGCCTTCTTCAAAACAGTCATCAAAGCCATGGATGAGGGGAATACAGTGCACACCGCCTACCTTGACCTAGCCAAAGCCGTTGACACTATTCCCCACTCAGTCATAATAGACAAACTCTCCCAGCTAGGCATCAACCCGTATGTTAGCAGGTGGGTAGCTAACAGACTCACTGATAGAACCCATTCAGTCAAAATAGAGGAAGCCACTTCTAGTAGTAGACCCATAACAAGTGGTATACCCAAAGGATTTGTCTT
This sequence comes from Protopterus annectens, assembly GCF_019279795.1. Classification (NCBI taxonomy): domain Eukaryota; kingdom Metazoa; phylum Chordata; order Ceratodontiformes; family Protopteridae; genus Protopterus; species Protopterus annectens. The sequence continues at coordinate 1,054,319,679 of NC_056741.1, read as the reverse complement.
GGGGCCTCTAGTGTTTGGAATATACTTTTCTGAGGTGCAAGCCAAAACCAGTGTTCTGTGGCTGACCAAGTTTGCAGATGATTGCAAGCTGGACACTCTCATAAATTCCTCTAGTGATGTGAACATCCTTCAAGAGGGCCTTACCCGAACTAATGACTGGTGCCAGAAGCATGGCCTGAAACTGAATGGCAAGAAATGCATCATTATCCTCTTTGGAGAAAATGGCCTCCCCACTAATTATCACATCAATGACAATGTACTAAGCATGCAATCAGTTGTGAGGGACTATGGCACCCAGGTTGATAGTAACCTGACTTTTGACCACCACATTACCTCCGTTGTATGGGAGGCTTTCTACATGGCCCAACTCATAAGTAAGGGTATTTCATCCGGGAACAAGGAGGTCATTATTGAGTAGAATGCCCTCTTTGACGTGTACCTTGCCAAGCACATGCAACAGTTGTAGAGACCACAGAGGTTCCTGACCAGGAAAATCCAGGGTCTCAAACATCTATCCTATACAGGTAGGCTAAAAGCCCTGTCCCTCTACTCAGTCTTATACAGACTAATCAGAGGTGACCTGTGTCTGGCATCTGGCATATAAGGTCGTCTCTGACTCAGCCTTGATGGAGTTGCTGCATATCCGTAATTCAAACTCCACTCACACAACCTGCATGGAAGACCTCAACCTGGTCTTTGACATTAATAGAACTTGTTGGTGGGATAGATTTGTGTCCTAACGACTCCCCCATCTATGGAATAGACTTCCTCTCCATATCAAGCAGAGTAACTCACTAGCCCTCTTTAAGAGGAATCTGGATGACTGGATGGGAAACAGAAAATATACCCCTGTGATCCCACCTGTGTCCCTGTTGGACAGGGAAAACAGGCGCTGCCTTTGTGGGAACATGGTTGTAATTCTTGGCTAGGTTAATAAGGGCCTCTGGGCCAATAGCCTAGTATCATCCTATGAACTTATGGACCTATATATGGAATTTTATTAGCAATTTTTTTATGAAGCTGCTTAAAAGCCGGGTTTAAAACACAAACACTATATCATGCATGTTGAAAATGAGATCAAATCAGATCAAGTGAATGTAATTGGTTGCATGTGTTGTTTATAAAGTGTGCATTAACCTTTAAATGTGCTGATCAGTGTTTGAGTAACTTATTCTAAAGATGTATTTCATATTTGCAAGATGAAAGCCTTAATAACTATTGTGTTTTTTTGAACATCTATTGAGTGGTTTGTTTTTGTTTTGTCTTACATTTTCCTCATGAATCACAGGAGGAAAGAATACTATTAGATGGGGACTTAAATTGATTCTACAACATTAGTAAGAAAATTATTCATAATGTATATTCAGGAACAACAATTGTTTCAGATTGTAAAAAAAACTACCAGGGGATGGAACATGCTAGACATTGTTTGTGTTCCTAAAGAAATTACTGTTACTTCAAGTCAAGTTTTACCACTGTTGATGTGTAATGATCATGGTGTTATAAAGGTTAATTTGTTGCTAGAAAATTATACCAAACTGAAATCTAAACCAGTGCACAAAAGGTTAATTGCAAGACTATATGGAAGCAAAAGAGTCACTATGTAAAACTAACTGGAATGAGGTGTTCAGTAGAAAAACTTCAGATGGAATGTGGAAAGTTTTGAAAGAAAAATTGAGTGGAAAAAAATAAAAAGTTTAACATCAGGATCTAGCATACAACATCAGGGGGATATATTTCCATAAGAACAAGAGGTGAGAGACAAAAATGTAAGAGAGGTCGAACTACAACTTTGAAAACTGAAATAAACAAGCTGGAGAAACAGATTAATCATAGTGTGAGACAAGATCCAGAAAAAATTGAAGAAAATTTATATAAAGATATTGAGCATACTAGGAAACCTTTTTATAGCTACACAAGATGTGCAAGGAGTAAAGACACACAAATTGATAAACTGTGTGCAGATTCTAAAATTTATTCTAGGACACAGATTATAGATATATTTACAAAATCTTAAGCAAAACAGTTTGGCTCCACAAAAGGGATAAGGTGTCCTAGTGACATCCAGGTAACCCCAGATAATGAAACCAAATTAGATTACATTGAAGAAGAACTTCACAAAGTAGATCCAAACAAAGCACAGGGAGGAGATGGAATTAGTAACAATGACCTGAGAACACTTCAACAAGAACTTATGGTACCATTATATTTATTATTCACTAGGTGATATAAATATGGAGAGATTCCTCACAATTGGAGTTATGCACTTATTAAACCTGTCTTTAAGGGAAAGGGGAGTAGGACAAACCCAGAGTATATAGACCCTTAAGTCTACTTTCAAGTTGTGGCAAAATAATGGAGAAGGTCATATTGGATAAGTTATGATCAGAACTGGAAAGGTTGGGACTTGAAACCATATATCAGCATGCATATGCTGAAAATAGATATATTACCACCTGTGACATGATGTTGTATAAGCAGGCTCCTGACAAATTTGCACTTCAAACACTCAGGGTTTTCTCTTGATTCTAGCTGTACAACAGTACGATGACTTGCCCCTTCACCTTCATATACTGCTGGTGCATATACAAATGAACGTTCTCTTTTAATAGCCTCTGTCCCAGCTAGGTTTGGCAAAATAAATGCCCTAGTGCATGCATCTTTGTCAGAATAAGCTGCTTGTATGAATATATTGTATTCTTGCTCAAATATTCTCCAGTTCTCTGCAATATTCTAATCAAATACAAATGGTGATGGTTTTCAAAATCCATCTGCTATGCCAAAAATTATAGTAAACATAATGCAACCAAGTCCCCTTGTAACTAAACGAACATACACACACACACATACACATATATATATATATATATTTGCCAGAAATGTATGCCAGTAATTGTAACTATGCCCGATAGTACAACAAATACCCCATATGAATAACTGAACTTTGCTGTAATACTCTTGAAATCGCTGTACTGTAAAAGTCATTATCATCATTTTTAAGAAACATTTCAAATAACTGCACTGTGCACATAAACTGGGCAGAAGAAGCTCAAAGTAAGAAACATTTCAAATGAATTGCACTTTGTGAATAAACAGTACATGGCAGACAGAAAATTCCACAAAATGTCTGTACTTTGCAAATAACTGTATAGTGCAATAAACACTCTGCAAGTGTGATTTTTTTGCAAATAGACACACCCAGCACATGAGACTTTTCAAAATGGCTGTAAGTTGAATGCACTTTATGAAATAGTTTCACTTTACACACAACAAATTCTTCAGAATAAATGCGTCATATTAAAGATTCACTATAAGCACTTTTCCACACTTTGAGATGCTTCGAGTAACTCTAGTTATGCTATTCAGAGCTTTTATAAATGCACGATAGTAGTTTATGCCAAAACACAGTAGCTTGCCTAAAAACATGCAGTTGTCTTACTTTATTTATGCTTAATGTGCCCTTTTTGCCCTTATATATATATATATATATATATATATATATATATATATATATATATATATTCGTTTTGCTCATTTAATCTCTTTTCATGCCCATTATACTTTCTTGTGCTCGTTTTAACTGTAAACAAGCTTGTTTTACTTTAAACATGCTTGTTTTGCAATTCTGAGAATTCTGAGTCTTTTATATGCTTTTCTGATAATTATTTTGTCAAATAGCTTAATTTTGAACATTTTGTTTGATTAATAAACTTGTTTATGCTACCCGTTTGCTTAATAAATGTTTCTGTGCTATTTGTTGCTTAGTAATGCATTTTGTTCCCTTGTAATGCTCCATTTTATCTTTTTTATAAAATAAATCGTTCATGCAAGTTTTCATTTCTTTTAATTTGTTTCTGCTCCTTTTTTTTGCATTCGTTTCACTTAGTTCATCTTCACTGTTAACTCTGCACCTAATGGCGCTGAAAAGCAATTTCTGGAATCCCGGTTCTGAGACCATGTCACTCGTCTAGTCAGGATATAGAAGATGAACATTTTGGGAGGTCATGTTCAAGCAGCTTTATTATATACAAACACATAAGAAATGAGGCTAAGTAGCATTAACTTATATACAAATTAGCTAACATACATGTAATTGTTCACAATCTGGCTGCACTTCTCAAAATGGCACTAAAGCTAGCACGTGGCTGCTATTTATATGCATGTTTGGTCCTTGGAAATGCTTCTTAAAGACAAAAAATAGCTCACTATTCTACAGGTAATAAACCAGAGGTGAATTTAAGGTTTTCCATCCATTTATTCACATTACATTTGAATAGAGTAAGGAAGGTACTTTGCTTTATGTGAAAAGGAAGGTGATTCCAAAGAGATGGCATCTTCTGTTGTACATATCTGTCCTTACAACATATCCTGTTTATGTTGCAGAAGACAGTAACATCTCTTGAGAGAGTGTTAATTCAACCACTAGGCTTCCAGACGTGCAGTAGATCAGACTGGATAAGGTCTGCTGAGGCTCTGTATGTGTAGCAGAGACTGCTTCTCAATAGCTTGTAAGATGCTGAAAACAAGGGCAAGGCTTTGAGATGCTCACTATAGTTTTTATGATTTATATCTTTGATTTTCTTGATGGGAAAGCACTGTGGTCATTCAAGTATTATTAAGTGTTTGTAGAGGTGCATACTAAAGGAGTTATACTGAATGATTAGCCTAATAAGTGCTGAGTACAGTCAAATGATCACATCCCTGGACCTTCACACCAATCCCTTATTAATAAACTGCAGTAGTAGATACATGTTGATGGAATTCAGTTTATTACCCAAATAGTTCATAGACAGTTTTCTGCACCAGTGAACCCTGCAGTTATTGGGGGGGGGGTGCCAACCACAGTAATTTATATTTTAATTTTGTTACATGTCTGTCAACTCAACAAGAGCTAGTACAGTGATGTTGTGCACCTAATAAACCAGGTGAGTAGTAATAATAATTTAGGATGATGAATCCTAAGTATAGATCAATATGCATGTGTATATACCTTTAAGAAGCTAGAGTATAAATACTGAGCATGTGCGAGCCTGACTGCCATTTTATAATTATCTGTTGAGATGTGAACATGTATTTAGGTAAGCTGTGTTTGTTAACTAGTTTGTTCTTTTTTTAAAGATGCTACTATCCATCCTGATGTGTTTGTATATACTACCTGAATAAAACCCCAAGCCTTCTTATTATTTGTAACAGAGATGATCGAGTTACATGGTGTCAGAAGGTGGATGTCTAAAAGGGCATAGTGACAGAAACAACATATCCAAAGGGCCTGAAATCAGAAGCTGCATACTAAAGGGGCATGAAGCTTAAAACGGGTTGGTGAAAACTTTTTAAGGCACTTATGCAGATGCTGGTGGAATGTATAGCAATGGACCATCCCAAAACTCTGCATACTTTGTAAAACAGGTCAGACATGAATTTCAGGTATAAATCTTGCTAAGTACTATTTGTTATTCACGTAATATGAAATTATATTGATAAAATATTCAAATTACTATGGAAAATGTTTGAAATAAAGTCTGATTGCATAAAACAAATAAAATAAGGGGAAACAACCACATTGTTTGCAAAGCATATGTATTTTCGTATTAAGCAAAGATATCCGAGTTATCAGAAGTGTATAAAGTGTTCGCATCTTTGTGCAGTGTTACAATAAAGCTATTTCACAAAGTACAGACATTACCAGGCATATTTCACAAAGTAAAGTATTTTTAAAAGTTTATTGTGCATTTGGATGTTGTTGCAAGCTCACAGCACTATTTGTTCATACATAATTACAAGGGCCATATTTTCAGTGTGTTTGTGTATACTTTGTGGCTATGGCAGATGGAATTTGAAAGCCCAGTGCACTTGTGTTTGACAGTAATATTGCTGAGAACTGGAGAGTGTTTGAGGAAGAGTATGACATTTTGATATAGGCTGCATTTTCTGATAAAGATGACCTTACAAAGGCATTTATTCTACTTAATTTGGCTGTGTCAGAACCTATAGAAAGGGAGCACTTAATTGTGTATGCATCCACTATTTATGCTGGAGAGGGCGGAAACCATCATATTGTTGTACAGGCTGATTCAAGGGCAGAGACAGAGTGTTTAAAACGTAAATTTAGAGAAATGTGTAACCCCCAGACAGACATTACAATGAAAAGTCACTTATTTTACATATGGGATCAAAAGCCTGGTGAAACTTTTGCATCATATATAACTGACATGATAAATAGTGCAGATGTGGTGATTTAAGGGATGAGTTGATAAAGGACAGACTTGTGTGTAGCATAAAAGAAGATGTGAGAAAGAGTTTGCTTCATGACAGTGATTTAACTTTGAATAAGACCATTGAGATTTGTCAGATAGATGAGCTCACAGAAAAGCACACAAATATACTTACAAATGAGAGCAACTCTAGAAGCCACAGTGATAAAGCTCATATAGATAGTATGCAACAAGTGGTTAAAAGAAATAGGCCTAAACACATGGCAGCTATAACCCCTGCAGCACCTACTGGCAAACCCCAGAACTTTCTAGCAAGTTCCAGACTTCATACAGCCTCAGTGAAGCTTAAGAGTGAGTCAACACACTCAAAGCATGGGCCCCAACCTAGTTTCATTGCCAAGTGTCATAACTGAGTTGGAAGTCATAAACCTAAAAGGGAAAAGTGTTTAGCTTTTGGTCAACAATGCCACAAATGTAATAAATGGAATCACTTCAAAAGATTTTGTAAATCAAAAGGCCTGCACTCTTTTATCAAAAGGGAATATTTTAATAAATGAGTTGATCAGTTAGACAGTGTCAGCACTACTCTTTATGGTGATTGTGTGTCAGTGCTTCATGAAACTGTCAATGCAGTTGATTTAAGGGCAAGCATGAAGTATTTTGTACTTTTCAGATAAATGACAAACCCACAGAGCTCAAAGTTGACACAGGTTTTAAGTGCAAGTCTATATATGCAGAAATATTTGCTAATGTATGTAAAGGTGAAAGGCTTCATTTGGCAAGGTTTGAGAAACGTGTTGCTTATGGAGTTGAGCAAATTCAAACTGAAGGCTCAGTAGTGCTTTCATGTTACTCTGCAGGAAGGAGCTATGGCTTATTATTTTATGTGGTCAAGAGGCACGTTTAGTCATTATTAGGGCTCAAATACTCTTTAAAATGGTACTGCTTTTATTTAATAAGGAAGTCCACCATGTTAGCTTGAAAGACGACTACTCTAATTTTGCCCAGCACATTTTTTCTACCTATGCTGATCTTTTCCAAGACAAACTAGGCAAACTTCCAGTTGTGTACTCCATGAAGTTAGACCTAGAAGTCAGTCCAGTTATCAGGACCAGCATGTAGAGTTCCAGTAGATATGCAGGACAGAGTCAAAGCAGAGTAAGACAAAATGTGTGACAAGGTGTAATTTGTCCAGTAGAAACTCCAATTGAATGGGTATCTTACATGGTGGTAGCTCATAAGAAAAGCTCAGATGACATCAGAATATGTATTGACCCACAAGATTTGAACAAAGCACTGAAAAGAACACATCATCCAATGCGCACAGTCAAAGAAGTTGCAGCCTTAATGCCAAATGCCACTATTTTTTTCTGTCTTAGATGCAAAGAATTAATTTTGGCAAATTCAGCTTGACAAAAAATACTCAATGCTCACTACTTTCAGTACTCCATTTGGCAGGTACAGATTTGTGAGAATGCCATTTGGGATAAATTCTACAAGTGAAGTCTTTCAGTGTGCAATGGAGCAAATTTCTTCTGGGTATCCTTGTGCTATCATAGTAGATGACATACTAGTAGGAGGTCATGATAAAACATGACAGAAACCTCAGAAAAGTTCTAAAAAGGGCACATCAAATGATTCTTAAGCTCAATGCACAGAAATGCAAATTCAGCTACAGGAAGTTGCTTAAGTTGGTCATTTATTTGCAAGTACAGGTCCTCCAGACAATGTTCAAGCCCTGCAACGTTTTCTTGGCATGGTCAACTACTTTGGCAAGTTCATTCCCGACTTGAGCCAACTTTCAGCACCACTCAGAGAGCTGACACAAAGATATATCCTAGTCCTGGTCAGAGCAACACCAAAGAGCATATGATGTCCTGAAACAGACTTACCAGTCTGTCGTCACTCAGATACTTTGATGTTCACAAACCGGTTACACTTTCCTGTGATGCGTTGAAATTTGGACTTGGTGCAGTTAATCTACAAGAGGATCAACATGCTGCCTATGCATTGAGAACTCTTACCCAAACTGAATAGCAGTACGCTCAGATTGAAAAAGAGCATTTGACAATTGTGTTTGCATGTTCGAAGTTCCATTATTATGTTTATGGTAGACTTAGATTGAAACAGACCACCAAACATTAATCACTATCTTGAGAAAGCCAATGCATTCAGCTCCAGCCTGATTGCAATGTATGATGCTGCGATTACAAAAGTACAATTTCAGTCTTGTCTACTAGAGAGTCAAACGGATTTAGCTTGCTGATACATTACCCAGATAACCCAGAAATACCACTGAACAGAGTGATAATCAAGGTTCTCAATTGCTTGATGATTTTGAAGTAATGGAAGTGTGTAATTTTTCTTCTACACATCTTGATTAGTTGAGAGAATTCATAGCCACAGATTAAATTTTACAAAGGCTAAACCATTTTATCAATCAAGGATGGCCATCAAAGCAATATATTTTATCTCAAGAACGCAACCTTATTTTCGATACAGAGATGAAATTTTGTCTGACAAAGGTATCATGATGAAAGGTCCAAAAGTAATTGTTCCAAAATCCTTGCAACCTGAGTACATTACTATCCTGCATTGTGGCCACCCAGGAACCAAATCTACCAAAAGAAGGGCAAGAGAGGTAGTATTTTGTCCTTCTATGTCACAAGACATTGAGAGAGCACTTTCTTCTTGTTCAGTATGTAATAGTACTAAGCCTCATTAACATAAAGAACCACTTCAACTTAACCAGATTTTGGAACTATCTTGGTTGACAGCAGCCACTGATATCTTCAAGTGGAATGGTCAACATTACTTGGTGTTAGTAGTCTCTTACTCCAACTGGTTAGAGATTGACTTACTTCCTAACCTAGTATCTAGTACTTTCATTACTAAGATGAAACATCATTTTGCTGTACATGGATCTCTGCACAAAGCAATTTCTGACAATGGCACCCAGATTAGAAGTCAACAGTTCAAAAGATTTGCTGAAGAATGGAACTTATCTCATGTCACAAATAGTTCAGAGTACCTCCAATCAAATGATATGGCAAAACTGCCCATTCCAGTGCAAGGTGCAAAACAGTTACTGGAGAAGTCTGAACAAGACAATAGTGATGCTTTTGTTGTCTTTCGGCTTTTCCTGGTTAGGGGTCACCACAGCGGAACTCCGGTCCGCTAATGATTGGCAGTAGATTTTGACGAATGCCATGGTGCCAGCTCAATGTTCAACCTTCAATGAAGGCATGCCCATTTACGCATGTATTTCGAACAACCACCCAACCACGGGGAGGACATGCAGACTGCACACAGAAGGCACTCCCCACATTCCAGCCGAGAAATGAATGGGAGAACCTCTTGCTGTGAGGCAACAACGCTACCACTGCACCACTGCAGATGTTTTCCTGAATCTCTTGAATCTCAAAAATGTTCATAGTGATAAACATCTTGGTTCATCTACTCAGAGACTCCTGTTGAGACAAACAAGAACCACATTATGAATCAGTAGTCAATTGTTGGTTCCATGTGTCCAGAACAACAGATCAGTGAAAGCCAATCTGTTGAGGAAACACCTGTCCCAGAAGTCCTACTACAATAAGACCAGCAAACCTCTCAATCCATTACAAGAGGGATAAGTGGTAAGGATGCAAATGTCCAGACGTTATGACCAGATCGGTGTCATGAAGGATATTGGTCCAGAGCCAAGATCATACATTATAGAATCAGAAGGAGCAACTTTTAGGCAGAATCAGAAATATTTGAAACTGGTGTCTGAGGCTATACTACAGCAAATAACCTGTGAGAAAGACTCTTTGTCTCAGAGTTGAGTTGTCCGGTGTTCCAATTCCAGAGGAAGTTCCAGAGGACATTCCTGTTCCTATGATGAATCCAGAAGTTCCTGATATGAGTTGTACATTGCAGACTGTCTCTGTTGCTAAATCTAGTCCCAGCTGTTATATCATGAGATATGGTCGATTCTCTAAACCCTGTAACAGACATGAAGCAAGTTGGACATGAACATTGTATTTTGTTGCTAATGTACATAGTAATGCATGCCTAGCCCTAATATTATTTTGCATAAAGGGCAATCTTTTTAAGGGGGAGGATGTAGATCAATATGCATGTGTAGATACCTCTAAGAAGCTATCCAAGGGCTTGCACTAGAGCATAAATACTGAGCACATGTGAGCCTGACTGCCATTTTGTAGTTAGCTGTTGAGATGTGAACATGTATGTATGTAAGCTCTGTTTGATAACTAGTTCGGTCATACTTAAAGATGTTGCTATCCATCCTGTTCTGTTTGTATATATTAAAGCATCTGAGTGAAACTCCAAGCCTTCTTATTATTTGTAATACAGATTAGTGAGCAACACTGAGGATTAGCAATACGTTTCCTTTAAAATTCAGATATATCTCTTCTTGTAGTAACAGTGTTTTGTACATAGCAGGCTCAATCCATCTATTCATAAATTTCACTAAATGGTTTACCACTAGCATGTTGTCCTTGATTTAGTTAAATCCTGCTAGTTGGCATTCTCTCCACTAAAATTAACATAATAGTCAGCATTAGGCACCTGTGGTCATTCTTGACTGTGTGGGGGACCTGCAAAAGCTGCTGTTGGCTGGGTGGACAATGAGGAAAAAAGAACTAATTCAATCTACAGTTATGCACTTCATCCTAAACAGGTCTATGATATGAATCTGTTAGGATACAGTTAATAATCAGTGAATGAACATGAGTGAAGTAAACTGTAGAGATTAGCAGTCCAGTGAGACTTTTCTCAGTGTTTATCTGGGATTTCTAAGACAGGCAGATGCTCCTGATCTTCAAGGATGTTTTTTTCTATCAGGATGTTTAATAAATGCTGGCAGGTCACCAGATATTATAGCTATGAACTGCATCTATATCATATAATCAAATCTTCAGCTTCATGAATCGCCATTCATCGAAACAAAAACAGCAATCATGCACTTCGGCGAACATGAACTTCAGTGAAGTTCTAAAACAGGGAATGGCATTAGGAAATTTGCCCTTTTGTCCACAGTAGTGCAATCTCAGAGTTGGTATATAGAATTGAGGGGTAGGGGGTGCAGTCTTCGCCACCTGGATAGGTTTAACATACTGCAGTTTGTCTGATGGTCGAAGTTTTGACCAACTTAAGCCATTCCCTGATTTAGAAATTCGCTGAAGTTCACATTTGCTGTAGTGCATGATTGCTGTTTTTTGTTTGATGAATGGCAGTTCATGGAGTTGACCATTCAGCAAGGGTGCCCACATGCAGGTGCAATGGGGTGCACTTGCACCCCCCTCCTGGAACCGGCTGGCCGTAAAATTAATTTTCTATTAATTTAATGCATTTTTAAAGGTATTCTTCTTTAATAATGCCTTTTGCATCCAGTCGCGCAGTGCACAGACGAAACAGATGTTTGCGATCAGTTTTTGTGCAAAACCTGCTATTCTATTAAATTTCTAAATATGTAAGAGCAATATTTTAAAACTGTTCCTATTTCTAATCATTTGTCTCCCGATAGTTATGGTTTTATACAGATTTCTTGCTCTAAGAGGTTGAGAGGTATATGTACATTCCTATTAAAAAAAAACAGGAGTTGGATAAGTAAGGTTAAGTTAAGCTTAATCAAGTACATTTCAACAAATTTCTTCCAGTTTGACAAAAATAATTAACCCTTTCCTTACTAATAAGCCTCAGGCAATGTGTCTGAAACACAAGAAGTATTTACATAATAAGGCTGAATTTGGGGATTGACTTTTGTCTTAAGATGTTATCAAATGTTATTCAGTCTTAATATGTTAAGGTTACTTGACACCTCAACTGGCCAAGTTTCAGATTCCTCACAAATTTTAGCGGTCTTTTCTTAATTTTTCTTGATTATATGTGGGGTTTGTCCGATATTCACTGATTTTGTAAGAGATAACTTCATAAGGCAGTTTTCTCAGGATAGTATTATTTTTCCTGTTTTTGATTTCACATATTTGATTATAACCCAAACAACTTCTTCACTTGATAACAAAAAAGTCCCAGTCACAGACACTCTTCTGGCTAAAATTTACAAGGTGTTAATAGATATAACATTCCAAATTTCCTTGTTCATAACCCAATAGTTATTGATCTCATGAATAAATTTTATTAAAATAAAGAAGTCCAGCAAAGAACTAGACTTAATTATCAAACTATCGAAATTATGCTATTAAATACTAACAAAATCATTTCAAAACTGTTGAATAAATATGGTTCCTCTCATTGGACTAAGTTTCTTCATCCTAATAACTATGGTTTTATACCAGGTAAAATGTGCCTACAGTAAACTATATTATGCAGGCCATTTTCCTATTTTATAAGACAATAAGGAGGGCACCTAAGGACAAAGGTGCTGCATTCTTTGTCCTTTGAACTATTAAGAGGAGTAAGACAAGGCTGCCCCTTGTCACCAGCACTTTTTTATTAGCAGTCAATACAATTTTAAGAGCAACATAAGCTAATCTAAATATAAAGGGCATAGCTAATAATGTCAAGAATTTTACATTTTGGCCTAGGCAGATTATATAATTCTTACTGTCATAGATGCTGAATTTCCCTAACCAATCTTTTTAACATAACACATTTCAATGTTTCTATTTTGATTCAGCCACATTGACAAATGATACTCCACTTGTGATATATCTTAAAATCTTGGGTTGGATATACTCAACAACTTCATCTCATATTACTGAGCCACAGATTCAAAAAACCTACAAAAAGAATGATAGGATGTGTCACAGTTGACAGAACCTAAGTTTTTCCTTTCTGCTGTTCATTTATCAAAATACACTATGCCCTCCTCTAACAATTGGTATAATAAAATAAAACACATTTGGTCAAAATTCATGTGGAGAGAAGTCTTACCTAGTATATCATGGTACATCTTGATTACCTCATCTTAGAATGGTCATTATAAAATTCATTATCCTGAAATGATGATGTTTATCCAACACTGCATGAAGTATCACTCCCACAATTTTTTATACATTTTATTTAGCAAATATATGGCAAATTTTAATATGTACCCTTCGTGAGAGGTAGTCATTTAAGAGATTTTAGGGATAATAATTTACATGCAATTCTGTATTTTGTTAGTATTCCCGTAGGAGTGAATAGGTGAAGTAATGCTTTTATGATGGTCATTCATTCCTCTTACAATGAAATTTTACATGGCAAAGCAATTCTCTGAATTACTTGATCGATCAAATTGGGATCTGTGGATATTTATGTGAATATCACATGCCTGATTAGTATTAGACACTTCCCCGGACTACCCGATTATCATGACACTCTGCTTGTGAGCTTGCCATCTGCGTTGAGGCCCTGGCAAAGGGAAAACCTCAGCACCAGAATGGTTGAAGAATCAGAAAGGTTTTTCACAATGGGAAAAACTGCTCAGCTAAGGATTCCCTTAGTCCAACTTCCAGCATATACCTAAGAATAACTCACTTCCTATATTACTAAATTACCATATCAGTTTTCATGGTTCTGTTCATATTTTAATCATCAACCTTTTATAATCAAATATCTCTCTTGACAAAAGTTAAACTTCTATTGATGTACATGTTTATGTACTTGTAATTCATTGGACATTGTTTTAAAATATTTGATTAATTTTTTTTTTGTTGCTGTTGTAATCAGTTTATGCTCAATATTATGAAGTGTTTTCTTTCCAGGACTCCACTGAAAAGGGGATCTTTGAATTCAGTCATATAATAACAGTTAAGAGTTATAACTAACTAAATAAATATATACAAAAATAAATAAAGTAGTCCATTTCATATCTGGTGGCTGTCCATCTGACAGTGGTGAACAGGACTTTGAGCACTGATAATGCCTCAGTGCAATGCTAGGTGGCAGTAAATGCCCCTGCACAGTCTTAATAAATGCCATTGTCTTCCCCCCATCCTGTGGGGCTGATGAGAGCCATATTCAAGTATAATGAAGTAGAGAATTGTCCTATATAGTACTGTATGTGAAACACAAGTGTGCCAGTATCTGATTAACTAGCAGCCACTGCATATATTCCACACATTATACAACAGACCTGAAATAACAAAAATATGCTGGGTGCCTCTTATCCTTTAGCAGTAGCACACCATACAACTACTCATCCACTTGCATGCTCTGACATTGTGCCTTTATAAACAGCTACATTTAAAAGCAAAAATCAGACTGGTAAACAGTCTCCCACAAAGTTGGAGTGTTAATACTACTGTTACAGTATGATTATTCACAGGCATTTGTGGCAGAGAAGGGTAATGTTGATCTGTTTGTGTGGTATACATGTGTAAAGATAGGGAAGGCTGCCAGCCAAGCTAGTTGGAATTTTGTAGATAATTCTGTCATTTGTAAATATTAATATAAGCCACATGCTTGTTCTCTTTAATGGAAAAAAATGGTGTTAAATGTGGAACTGCAAAAATGTAACAACAGTGCACTCTGCTGTAACAAAGTTGATGCATCAATTCTTTGAGGTCAAAACACGGAGCCGAGATGTCTAGATAAAGGCATTCTGCCTATTGTTTTGAGGCCAGAGTTAATGGCTAGAATTTGCATGTATAATTTCTTTTATTGCTCTGGTTCCTGAACAGCTGTAAGACCAAAAGGGATATTAATCTCTGAGAGTCTGTTAGCCTGGGAACCAGAAATAAATGATGTAATATGAAATAAATCAGTGGTACTGTGTTATCAATTTAAGGAAAGAAAGAAGGAGAGCATTGAGCATTTGTCTTGAGAACATCCAGCTCACCATTCTGCCTGTGTCTATATGTAAGTAGGATTTTAGAACTGTATTTTCTCTTAGATATAGCTAGGAAATAGGACAATTAGACTAGTTTGTTTTTCTGTGATGTCAGAACTTTTCTATTGTATTATTTTAAGTATTTCTCTGTGATCAATGAACTCTTGACTAGCACTGTGTAGTAAGAAGTATTGTCTTGTGTTTTTTTATTTATTATTAAATATTTTTAAACCTTTCAGCTGTGGCTGTTTTGTATAGAGATAATTTCAATTATAAGAGGTCATTGCATATCTATAGAGATACTGTACCAAGTCACTCCAAATAAGTCTTGACTGTTCAGTCACACTTACCATTTAGATAATAATATTTCACAGTATAATTGGACACCCTTTCATAAGGGCCTTTGAGCAGCTGATAAATATTAGCTGGGTGGTGGCAGTGATTTCTACTGTATAGTCTGGGTAAAAGGGGCACAGCTTGAGAACCGGTGCCAACCTTCCCCAGGAGTGTCTGTGTGGTTGTATAAAATCTTATCTCAAAGTGTATGTGAGTAAGCTACTTGGACAGGGACATGAAGCACTGGTTGGACAGAGAGTGTGCTGGAGGTTTTAACTTGCCCACTAGGCTGAGATCTAAACCCTATAGCTGTGCCAGTGGGGAGCCATATTAGGAACCTGGAGAGAAAGGGAGAAACAGCCCCAGACTGACTGTGATCTCTGTGTGCTCTTAAGGGAAATTGTACTTTACTGTGTGTGTATTTATTATCCTTTTGCAGTATGGGTGCCCCTCATTGGTGTTAGTGGTGAGGACTGAAGCTCCTTGATTGCTGGTCCAGTAGAAGGGCGTCACAACATGTTGCACACCTGATACTTGCACAGCATTGAGCCTGTTCTAACACCCTAATACATATAGGGCTGCATACTGCTAGTACATAGATTTTTTTATAGTATTACATGTAATTTTATATGACACATTATGCCTCCTAGCACAGTATAGTGTGATTGCATATCACAAATGTATGTGCATTCCTGTCCTTAACATGTTTCCCATCTGTTCACTGACATGTCTTCAATAGTCTATCTCTGTCTGATATCTACAGGAACGTAATCTTTTGAAATTTCTGTGTGGTTTATAGATGATGTAGTATTTTTTATCCACCGTATATCAGAGATAGTTAAGCCTTTTAATGTGGGTGGAGCTATTTATTGTGTTGTCATAAATGTGCCCTCAAAGGTAAACTTCACTGGTAAGTCTGGACTTCCACATCACCATTTTTTTTCTTGACAGCTATAGTCATTTCTGTATATCATCAGCTGCAAACTGTTACACAGAAGCTTATGAATCTGTTCCACAATCTCACTGTTCTGTCTATGTTCGGGAATACAAGACCCTTTGCCCTTCTGCACCTTGCATACTACCAAAGACATCCTGTGTAAGGTGACCCTTTGGTTAAATCTGTAACAATGTTTTTATGAAAATTTCCCCTTAAATCAATTGAAAATTGAGTGAAGTATAAAACTGAAAGCAAGTATAGCATGTGCAACCATATACTCTCAAAGGGTGCTGAGTTAAATCAATTTTACCTTACCTGACTGGTATAGGAAAGTTACCTCTATAAACTGCAGAACATCTCTGTGAAAGTTTTATACAAAAAAAATGCAAATGTGCAGAAGTTTTTCCACTTATTTGAAGAAATAAGAGTGTGACTCAGAATTTCATTCATTTTGTTCTCTTTTTCCTTCTTTTTTTTTGGACATTTTAGTTTGATAATTCACATTTTTAATATGATGCCCTCATTTATTTCTATTTGTCCCTGTAGTTTCCTGTCTTGTATATGTGTCTAACAGTAGGTTTTAAATATTAAAGTGTAATGCAGGAAAAAGGTAGAGATAGGCTTTACCAAATTAAGGCAATTAGGGTTCATAGCAGAGATTTCAAGATTACAAAGAATTAAGAATTGTGAACATGTAGTGCAAATAGAATTTATGATATACTTTTGGTGACAGCAAACAATCTGACTGGAATAAAACTCTAGCTTCACCAGAATATCTTAAGAATATACAAGTATACTAGAGGTCATCTGAAAGCAGGCTATGTCAATCTTAATGTAGTCTGATAAATAATTAGAACATTGGAAGCTTATCAATGGGAGCAGAAAAACATTCCTGTGTGGGCTCACTTAAGCTACTAGAATGTCTAGGATAAAATTATTTCAAAGAATGCTTAATATGACAAATTGTTACCTAAATGGGAAAATTGGAACTTTATGTAGCATCAGATATAAAATAGCTATAGCAGAGGACCAAATACCCAACATAGTACAGCTGTGTAAATAACAGAACAGTAGATGTTAAAATTATTGCTGCTTCAGTCGCCTTAGGTATATGGGTTATATTCTGCCAAGAATACAACAACTGGCCAGCTTTTTCCGAGAGCCTTCCATACACTCAAACTATTAGAGAACTTGCGTTGAGTTGCCTAAAAGATAGGTGTTAATGTCAAGCCCTTCAAAACTTACATTCCAGCTAAGTGAGTGAGTCTGAGTCCTGTGAAGTCATAGCCAGGAGTCTTTGTTGATCGGGATATTATGAAAGGGCAAAGCTCATTTTTCAGCAGATATCTGGTGATAAAATCTCCATCACAGGTACACACATGCCTGAAATTATATTACACCATCACATGAATTTGAACATTTGACATTATTTCGTTGCATATTTAAAGTAAAACATCATTAAATATACAATGCACATTTGCAGTTTAGGAGAGATGCAGTCACTGTAGTAACAGAAATAACAAAGAACTGCTTCTAGTGATAGAACGCTTGAGGTGTTTGTGTGGGGAAATATTGTCTCTTACATTATCAGCATAAAAGTTTGTTTCAGTAAGAAAAAGATAGTGTATATGTAGTTATTTAGCCTTAAAACCTTAGGAGTGTTTTGTGTACCTTAGATTAATGTATCTTGAGGTTAGGATGTGTTAATCTTGCTGAAGGAGTGCATTTATTAAGACATTGGGTAAGGTAGAGAAAAATGTGGGTTTTGTCAAACACGAGAAGAGGTCTAAGATTCTAGGTGGAAGGGTCGAAAAGAATGTGGCATTGGGCAGCTTAAAGGGCTAGATGAAAGAAGAAGATATTTAGGTAGGGCAGTATGAATGAATTTTCTCTGAAATCTTGGTAAGGCCAGATGAGAAAAAGGAGTATATTAAGGGAAAGAGCAAAAGTATGTTAATGCAATTAGGAGTGTAAATGATGAAAAATGAATATTAAGAAACACAAGTTTGACAGGTAAGATTTAGCCTGTTGAAGAGCAGGAGCAGGATCATGATTGAGTAAGGTAATGTTGAAGTAATAGTTTGAAGCATGGGAGTCTTCTGGTCATTCTTATGTTTGAAGGGTTTACATTCCAGAGCTTGGAGGAATACTGGGAACTTGCTTGGTTGTTAGACTTATTATTGATTAATAAGGATTGTTCACTTGAGTAGAGGTCCCTTATGGGGGAGTAAGGCAGAAGAATGCATTTGCAGAACTGGTTAGTTTGGGGGGTTATAGACCATTTTCTGTAAAATAACAAGTTGGAGGTATGACAGATAGTTATTTAGTTTGAGACAGTTTACGGGTTTAATGAGTGACAGAGATCTGGTCTATATCGGTTATCAGTGGCAAATTTTATGCTTTTGTTACAACAGGAAGCAAACTTGGATTTAAGTTTTGTGCTATATTTGTTAAGCCTAATGAACTGGTTCAAATGGAGCAAATGTTAGTTTCTCTAACACAAACTTAAGATCTCAAGGAAGAGTCACAGGATTTCTTGATAGTCTGTTATGCAAAACACTTTGTAAAAACGTTTTCCTATGAGAATGCATCAAAAGATGAAAATCCATCAGCAGACATGCTGAAAAGGCTGATAAATGAACATTGATGGGTAAGAGAGAAAGGCCATAGGATAATACCTCACACAAATATTGTAAAGCTTGACAAGTAGACCTGAATACGTGCCGATTATGTTGTTAGCACCAACTAGAAAACATTTTATATTTGCCAGTATATGATTTTCTAGTAAAAGGCTTTTTGCCTCCATTAGTACCTGCTGCACATAATCAGTGAACAGGGTGCCTAAAGGGAATTCACACTCTATCACCCAGTCTGTTGAAGTTAATTGGGGTCAGGGGAAGCATGTGGTAATTGCCCTTGAACATTTACAAAAGAAGAAAAATTCAGTGTTCCTAAGGTCCAGAAGGTAGACACCACAATGATCCTGTGGACTTCCTTCTAAATCTTAAGAAGTACCCTGGAAATTAGTGCAAAGGGTGGAAACGCATATAGGTTGGTATACTGGTTAAGGTGCTTCTCATTGACAACAGATACAGGGTTGGATTTTTGCCAAGGGAAATTGGCTAGGCTTAAAATGGACTAGTACTTGCCAAAGATCCTATGTTCAAGGAAAAGAAAAAGGCATCTGTCTTCCAGGCCTTTTTGAATGGAGTCTTGGAGCACAGTTTTGCCAGACGATTGTTCAAGATGAGGCAAAAATGTCTACTTGAGGAACTTCCCACAGATGGATCAAATCTTGGAAGAGCCCCTGATCTAGTTTTTATTTGTGAGTCTGCCTTTTTTCTGCTCAGCTTGTCTGCCACACAGTTTTGCTTTAATGGGATCTAAGGTACCTGAAGAGTGAGATTGTTGTGCAAAGCTATATTCCAAGCTTACATGGCTAGTCGGCAAAGTGGGTGAGACCTGGTTTCCCCTTAATATATCACATGACTGTAGTAGTGTATGTAACAACTTGAAGAGATTCAGGACATCAAAGAGGGTTCAGTGAGTCGACTGCTTTGATTAGAGCAAACATCTCTTATATTTAAGTGCTTGTGTTTGCCCTTGGTGTCTCAAACAACTTGCACTTTAATCTCTTCTGCTACTGGTCCCCAACCAAAGTCCAAAACATCTGTGGTGTGGTGATTTCAGAAATGGAATTTGAAAAGATAAAAGGGTGTTGATGCTGAGACCAAAAAGACCACTGTCTCTTCCTCAGTTACCATTTTTGCCAGAGGTCTCATGAGAATCAGTGAGATACAATGAGACCCAAAATACTGAGGTATTCCCTTGCAAAGATCAAAGTCTGTGTGGAAAACCTAGAAATAGATTTAGATATGGATGCATTTTTTTCCTGTAAAAGAAACCCTCTTTGAACTGAGGTATCTAGCAGACACCTTGGGAATGCAGTCCTGTGTAATGGAGTCAAAAAAAAAAAGGACTTTTGAATATACTTTTGGAATCCTAGCTCGTGGAAGAGATCTCTTACTCAAGACAGAGACTCTTGATACTTTGACAAAACTCTGCCAAGATAATCAGTTTGCCTCAATATGGAAAATGTCGAAGCCATGTAGCCTGCAATGAGCTATAACTGGAGCTAGGCACTTTGTGTACACTATGGATGCAGCAGATAGTCCAAAGGGTAAGGTAGAGAACTGATAATATAATCCAGACACACAAAACCTTAAGAAACACCTGACGTTTGGATGAATAGGAATGTGATTATATGTATCTTTAAACTCGTTAACACCTATGTGGTGTGGTATGCCATAACTATGGCAGCCTATACATATCTTGCATTCCAGAGTATTTTCTGAAAAACTGTACACACAGCAATGTTATCTGTAGGAAGTATTCTTTATACTGATTATAGTTAGTGCTGTCATAGTCTTTCCATAAATGCAATAATATAGGATATATTATAATCCACACAAACCCACAATTATATTTTTTCTACACTTTCACAAATTATCATATCTTGGAAAACTGTGCAACCTAAGCATATATTGTTAGAACAATTTTGTGAACCACTTTCATCTGGCAACAAGAAATTCCTTTAGGAGTGCATGTTTATTCAGATATTTACAGAAATATGAAAACATATGCTTAATCATATGAATAGCAAATATAAATAACACAACATTTCATTCAAAATGTACAACTTAGAGTGCAGATTTCAAAGACATTTCTCTTCAGCATCATGTAATGATTTACCTGCTATCATTCAATACTTTGTAAGTCATTTGGTTTTGAAGTATAAAATATATATGGAGATATTGTTTATTTTCATAATTACTAATAAACAACTAGAAATATTTCGGGTATAGTGCCATTTAAATGGTGAAATTTCCTGTCTCCCACCATAGCATATCATATCACACCCCTCAATAAGATGTAGGTTTCTCAGTTATTAAAATCTGAAGAAAAATATGAAAATATGAATAATAAGTGACACACAGTGACTGATTTCTCTTCTATGGAACATCTTAGCTAAAGAGTCTCAGTGTCATTTTGTTAATAAATCCTCACATTTTCTAATACTGCTTATTATTAGGTGGTAAGTTTTTTTTTTTTCCAAAAACTTTTTATTGAATTTTTAGGACATTGAAATAAAAATACAACAACAACAAACATTAAAATACATATTGAGGAAAAAAATGAAACGTTAGGAGATATTTATAATAACACAATTTTGTATGATAAATGTTTATATCTCAATGCAGTCTAAGAACATACAATAACTATCTACAACATAAACTAATGTTAACCAAAAAATATATCAAAATAGATATAGATCTAAAATAAAGCAGGTATATAGATATAAAGGAGACTGAGGTCCATGAAACCCAAAAGGAGAGTAGCCAACTATACACTATTAATAATGTGTAGCACCTTTTCTATAGCTTTGTTGATTTGTATCGACTTCTTGGGACTTTTCACTATCATTTTCTGCACACTAATATATGTACAGGCTAGAATTTTAAAATTATTCCAATTCAGTTTAGTACGATCTAGCCAATTTTGGGTGATATAAAGTTTTATAAGTGAACATATGTATATTAGTACTTGTGAATCCAATTTGGAGAGATAAATATTTGGTATATGTAGTAATGCAGTCTCCCAGGATAGGGTGGATTTATGATAGCCCATTTTCTGTAAACGGACTTTTAGGGAAGTCCAAAGTTTATGTGAGTGATAGCAAGACCAAAAAATATGTAGAAGATCTGCATTAGGGTGAGAACAACAAGAACATGAAGCCGATTTATTAGCGTCAAATTTGTTAAGTTTAGAAGGAGTAAAATATGCATTATTATTAATCATTAGTTGGGTGTAAAAGAGTTTTTTGAAGGGCGAGTGTTCTAGTGTATTTTTAATAGCTGAGAGTTTCTGATTTATAGATATATGAGAATTATGTTTGTCCCAATAATTGGAAAAGAGACAAACTGTATTATGAATTATTTGATTAATAAGATTATAGGATTTAGATAACATTTTCTTTGGGAGTGTAAGTACCTGTATAACCGATATATAATTAGTAATATCTATGTTATCTACTTTGGTGTATAGAAAATTAGCATTGACAATATCTCTTATTTGATGTAAGGTGGTTAAATAATTAACATTAACCTTAAGAATTTTGCGCATATTAGTGAGAGTTTCATTTTTGTATTGTAACAGATCCCAAACAGTGAGATCTTTGATCAGGGGAAAGTTTGAAAGATTAAAATAAATATTATCTAAATTAATATTAGGATTGGGATGGAGAGGTTGCATTAATTGAAATGTATTTTCTAAGTTGACAAGTTTTAGCAGTTCTTGGAAAGCAAAAATTTTTTGTTTTAAAGAATTAGGAATTTTTAATTTTATCATGACATCTAAAGAAAGAAAAGGAAGAGCTAATGGATTAATATTTTTAGTTAAGATGTGTTGATACCATAATTCTGTCCAGATAGGGTATTGATTATATTTCTCAGTATTTATATTCAGAATAGATAATAATTTATTGGCCGAGATAATCAAGTAATAAAGATGAAAGTTCGGAAGACCAAGTCCTCCCTTATTTTTAGGAGAAATTAATTTAATGTAAGAAATTCTCACTGATTTGGGAAACCATAAAAAACTAGCCAGGACTTTATTAATTTTTGAGAAAAAAGATTTTGGAATCAACTGATCCACAGCATTAAATTGAAATAGCAGTCTGGGGAGAATATTCATTTTTATTATTGCTGCTTTTGATAGAAGTGATAAATTAAGCAATTTCCATCTATTTAGATCAAGTATAATAGACGACCATACTTTAGCTAAATTATTCTGAAATGTGGAGAGACCATCATGATTTATAAAAATCCCCAAATATTTAAAATTCTGAACTATCTGGAAAGTGTGATCAGGAAACAAATATGATTTGTGAGCAAGTGGGTTTATGGGGAGAATATATGTTTTTTGAGTGTTAATCTGATATCCTGAGACCTCAGAGAATCCTTCAATGGAACCAATTAGTTTTGAAAAGTCTGAGCAAGGTGTTTGAAAATATATTATAAGATCATCTGCAAAAGCCGACAAACAAACTTTAGTGTTAAGAATTCTAGGAATCTTATGGAAGGTATTTTGTGTTATATATAATAATAAAGGCTCTACATATAAATTGAATAAAAAAGGAGATAGCGGGCAACCTTGCTTTGTACCATTAATGATCTTTATACTTTTAGATACTTTCTTATTAATATAAAGAAAGGTATAAGAATTTTTATATAAGATTCTAATAAAGTCTATATAAGAAGATGGTATATTAAAGCAAGACATAATGTGAAAAAGAAAATCCCAGTTGACCTTATCAAAAGCCTTAGCAGCATCCAGGATCAGTGCATACATTGGATTTGAATCTTTTTTAACAAAGTGTATAAGAGAATCGATTGTTAGGGTATTATCCCATGAGTGTCTATGTCACATAAAACCCGCCTGTTCCGAAGAGATCAAGAATGGTAAGACATTTTTTAGTCTAAACGCAAGTAAAGAAGCTAAAATTTTTATATCAATGTTAATCAGAGAAATAGGTCTATAATTATTAGGATCAGTTTTTTCTTTGTCCCTTTTCAAAATTAAAATGGTTTTTGAGGTGTACCAATACAGGTCAGATATACCATTAATCATTATGTAGTTAAAAATTTCAAAAAGAAGGGGTGAAAGCTCAGATGAGTAAGTTTTAAAAAATTTGGGTGTAAAGCCATCAGGTCCGGGAGATTTACTAGTCTTAAGTCTGCTAATGGCTTCCGATATTTCTTTAATAGTCAACGGGGCAGAAAGTGTATTCTTTTGTTGATCATTTAACCTAGGAAATTTGATAGAGGACGCAACATTCACAATATGTTGTTTATTCCTAGAATTGTTTTCCTTTGAGTATATCTCTGAGAACAGTGATGTAAAGAGCTGCATAATTTCTGAATCAGTATTATAGAACTTGTTGTTATGTTTTATTGACAAAATTCTAGGAAGAGATTGATTACCTTTAATTATTCTGGCTAGCACTTTAGAAGGAACCTGTGCCCATTCAGAGTATGTAGCTAAGAGCCTTTGCTCTGATATGGTAAGATTATGTTGGTGTAGAAGCAGTAATTCTTTTTGGGAACTTAATAATAAATCATATGTAGAGGAATTAGGATATATTCTGTATTGATTTTCCAAATTCTGAATTTTTGTTTTTAACTGTAATTCTTTATTTCTATATTGTTTTTTAAGATATGATGCTTTGTTAATAAATATACCTCTAAGGGTTGCCTTACATGCAGCCCATTGTATATCTAAAGGAATATCTGATTTGACTAAATTAAGATATGTTTCTTTCAATGTTTCAGTTATTAATTTATGTGTATTTTCATTTGAAAGTAAATTATTATTCAGTGTCCAATTATTGTATAAAGATGTATCTAATGTATTTGAAGCCAAACTAATTCCAAGAGATATTCTAGAGTGATCAGAAAAAAATCTGGGTTTAAGAGAGTAACTAATTTTCCTATTAGTAAGGAAGTTGGAAATAAGAAAAAAATCTAATCTTGACCATGACTTATAACATTTTGAATAGTATGTGAAATTTTCTTTTCTGTCATACTGTGTTATATGAGAAATAGGGTCTGTGAGGTTGAGGTCCATTATTATTTCTTCCAAGGCGATGGATGCTTGGAAATTATACGAGGAAGATTTACTAGTACGGTCAATGTCAGGATTAATGATAGCATTCCAGTCCCCCCCTAAAATAAAGTAATGACCTTTAAAAGAGGAGAGAATATTATAAATTTGTATAAAGAAGATATGTTGTTGTTCACAAGGGCCATAAAGATTAAAAAATATAATTGGTTTATCAATATCATGGAAACAGGAGATAATGTAACACCATCTTCCATTCTCATCACATTTCACATCAGAAATAGTTCCCTGAAAATAATTTTTAACTATAATGGCCACCCCACTTGAATTTGTACTATTACCAGCTGCTACTATCATTTTAATCCATTTCTTGCTTTTTTCTTTATCAAAGTCTTCTCTATTTAGGTGTGTCTCTTGTAGGAAGCAAATATTAGCCTGTGATTTAAATAGAAGATGAAATAGTAGGGATCTCTTATTTTTATTTTGTAGCCCTCTCACATTCCATGAGTCAATATTTAAGGTCATATAATTAAATAAAAATAGATATATAACATATATCTAAGGCTTGATAAGATGTGTTGATAACTATAAACCTCAGTTCCTTATACTTATTATAATGTAACTTGATATCTCCCAAAAAGATTATTTTAAAGATCCTGTAATATTCCTTCCAAAGTATCCCGGTGCCTAACCACCCACCCCTGCAAGAGAGAAGAAAATATAAGTGAATCAAGTAAGTGATATTGGTTAACACTACCAAAAACATTTGTATCAAATTAGCATAGTAAACTTTATATAAAAACCTAACTAAACAAGAAAACATTATTATAATATCAAACATATTTACATAACTACCTAAATACAAGATGTCCAACATACTCAATCCCTACTCACGTATTTAGTATACGAGCTCCAATTTTAAGTAAGATATACAACAATTTAAAGAATTTCCTCAGCATCACATTCTAAATATTAAAATGAATCAAATATATATAAATTACCGTATATAAAAAGTATAAGAAAGATAAATTTAACATTAATGTTTTAGTTATGTAAAAAATCATGTTTCACTATAGTGATATTATGAATAACTATGACATTAAAATCTGACTCACAGCATAAATATATGAAATATGGTTAACAACTAAAAATTAAAACAGGTAAAAAGTGAGAAGTCTCCCTCCCTAGCCAGCAAAATAAAAGCTTAGAGCTGCTGGACTACTAACCACCTTAAAAATGTGTTTGCATCCATATTTTAACATCATAAGCAAACACACTTTACTAATAAGCATCTATTGGTGAAACCAAAAAAAATGTAAAGAAAAATTACTGGAATCTTACACAGTAGTTTCTATTTATCATGTTACATGTTACATGCATTTAGCCAGTTGCATTTTACCTGAATTTTAATCAAACATGTATGGATTTGTCACTGAAGACATTCTACAAAACAAATTCAGCATACATTTCCATTGTCTGTTGTTTGTGCTGGAATGTATCAAGTTAATCATTTGGAGGAATGTGTCCATATACATATGCTTTACTTACAAACATAAATATAACAAATTAATTTTTAAACTAGCAAGAAATGTAGTCTATAATTCTCCTGTATGGACACAAAAAATTATTTAAACAAAACATTTAGATCTGAATAGGAAAACAAAATTATTATACTGTACAAATATATACATTTATATCATGTTTCTATTACAACATATAA
Source organism: Protopterus annectens (assembly GCF_019279795.1). Taxonomy (NCBI): domain Eukaryota; kingdom Metazoa; phylum Chordata; order Ceratodontiformes; family Protopteridae; genus Protopterus; species Protopterus annectens. The sequence continues at coordinate 1,054,293,013 of NC_056741.1, read as the reverse complement.
CCCAGAGTATATTTGTTAAGCGTATTATCTGAGTATTCAGATGTGAAAATCAGTTTATCTAAAATACCCTTATGTTGCTTCAAACTATGCACACTTTTACTTAAAAGAACAAAATATTTTACCTGATATGAAAAACAGTACATAATGACTTGAAAATAAGCTATTATATATATTAAATAAGAATTGTACCTTGAAAATAGATGTAGCAGAGCTATATCTGGACCTATGAAGACACTTTTCATCATTTCTTCCATAAAAGCAAAGCCTCACTAAAACGAGAAAGTATCCAGCTGACAGCAGTTGACTAAAGCGAAGTGTGCTTTCTGACTGAAGAATAGATCAGTTATATAAGCCCATATGCCAAATATAACAAAAGAAACAGAAAAAAACACATATTTTAATGTATATGAGCAAACAAGCGTTTCTTTCAACAGCCTGATCTGAAACGAAACCAGCGAGTGTCTTCTGCGAGTGATGACGTCACTGCTGAACTCCGTAGCTTCATAGAAGGTGCGTGGCATAGTGAAACAACAGCTGATGGAGAAAACAGAAGATTTTCGCTCTGTATAGCCTCGAGAGTCTCTAAAATCTCCCTCCAAAATGCTCGTAGTTGAAATAAAGCATTGTACTTGTTATAACTAAACAAAACATGAAAACTACATCACAAAGCATAAAGGAACCACAAGGCTTATTTAAAAGCTAGAAACTGAGTCTATATTCCTGAAGGAATATATTTGTTCACAATAAAAACAGTATCTCTTCCTGTTTTCAAAAGAAAGGAAAAGAATATACTGTGCATATATAAACACTGTGTACACCCTTGGTAAGAATAGATTTAACAGTAAATTACACATACTGTCTGTAGGAACATATCATTTATAGGAAAAAAAATATAATCATCACATTTGTACCCGACAAATAAATGAAGTATTAGGAGACTGAATCCGGAAGCTTTTAAATGCTTTAAAAACATCTTTTGCTCCCTTAGGATCAGAACACATAAACCTTTTTCATTAAATGTAAAGGACAAGGTATTTGGATAAGACATACGAAATCTTATCCCTCTTTTATCAAGTCTGCACAATAGGGAGAAAGTTTTGTCTATTTAGTTTTATTTGAGAAGGAAAATCCTGTGAGAATGACAATTTGTGAGATTTCCATACAAACTGTTTTTTACTTTTAGCTGCTTGCAAAATTTGAAAAGCATCTTGGAAGTTTAATAACTTTGTATATATAATCCTTGGTGAAGAAGCATCTTGACTTGCACGTAATGCTCTGTGTGCTCTCTCTACAGTTATATTTTTTGAGGATGCTTCACAGTTTAATAATGCCTCAAAGATACTCTTAGACACAGACAGCAGATTATTATTATCATAAGATTCTGGCAAACCACGAATAATAATGTTGTTTCTGCTACTCCTGGCTTCTAAGTCTATCAATTTAGTTTGTATTTCAGAAATAGCTTTATCTTTAGACTTTAGATCACTTTCCAATGACTCAATTTTTATCTCTAAAGCTGAATTACTGTTTTCAATAGTACTCATTCTGTCATTTATTTGCTTTAAAGTATTACCAAAGTCAACAAATTGTTCTGAGAAGTTTTGAATAGCACTTTGTATAGGCTTTAATGCTAGCTTTAGTTCATCTAAATAAAAGTTTGAGTCATTCAAGTCTTTGTTACTTACTTTGGAAGATTCAGGAGAATTTTTAGATGTTCTCAATCTTTTGAAGTGGTATCTTTTCAGGTGAGTGCACTGAAGAAAATTTGGCCTTCAGAGACTGAGTCTCCATGGAGTCAGATTTAGTAGCCATGCCCAGAGATTAGATGCTGATGCCAGAGTGACAAGTTCCAGGAAGATTCTGAAGCAGCAGGTGACCAAATCAGATAACGCCACAAACTGTTCTGAGGTAAAATATATCCCAAAATAAAATTTCCGAAGATAAAAATATTCCAAATGTATGTAGAGAGATTTGTAGAATCCTTTTATGAAAAAAACTGAGGAAAAATATTATTACAAAGTTGTAAAAAAATAGAGATGTTACAAATCTGTGAGGAGCTCAAAGAATAGGGACTAGTCTAGTCGGCAGCCATCTTGGAATCCTATTAGGTGGTAAGTTACTTAGTGAAAGAAGCCAGATCCAAAAAATGGTCTGGATGCCATAAGGTACTATGGGTGTGAAATGGAAGTATACAAAAAGGCATGATGTGCTTGAATGAAATAAATCTAGTGTTACTAGAAAACATAAACGAGGAAGAAGAGGTAACAGGATGTGAAGTGAAAGCATTTTGATCTTGGGCACTATTACAAGCAGGATAATGAAACAAAGACCCACAACTGCTCTACGTGCATTTTCTTTCTTTGGCACCAAAAACAACTTTTCCCAAACTGGAAAGGAGGAATTGGCGTTATTACTCCCTGAGAGAACATATGTTAAAGGAGAGGGGGGAAACAGAGGAGTCTGATCTTGTTGATTAGGAATTAAGCTGTGAAAGTGAAGAATTTCCTCCCACTACTGTCTGTAAGCTTGAGGAATAATCTTCAGAATCAATTTGACTGAGACTATCCATTGCCAAAGAAAGAAATGGAGATTCAAATTTTCTAGAAGAGAAAAGGGACTGTCAGATTGGGAGGATGAGCAAGGTCCCTTAAAAAGTCATTCTGACTTGTTAGACTGTTTTTTTTGTTTGTTTTGGGGGGGTGGTCCAGCTTTCCTTTTAGAACCCCTTGCCATTCCTTCTTAAATGTCTGCTTAACAGCATTTTGTCAAGACTGTTTATTTTCTTTCTTTCCAAAATTGGATGCGGGAGTAGAGAATCTCTTGGGAAACTTGGAAAAGGAGGGCAGAAACTTCTGAAGGGTTCCCCTGAATCAGTTTACCACTCTCATCAAATTTTGATAACTTCTGGAGCAGATGGTCATAAATGAAATCATTTTGCAAAAGAGAATTTAAAATAGAATTTTTAACATCTTCAGGAAGTTTCTGAAAGTACAGTCAGGCAAACCTCCTCAAAACAGTATCTGTGGGCATAGACCTGGGAGAAGTATCAACAGAATTATGCACATGCAAATGGAATTGTGACCTGTGAAATGAAAGAAACTAAACCATTAAAAGCAGATTTTTCTTCACAAGAAAAAATGTACACAAGACATTCCTCATGCTTTCCCAATTAGTCAGACTAACATTAAATTATAAGCCTGACAATTCAACATTCTAACAGACTTACAGACACATACACTTTCCCCCATATTTATTATTTTCCCATTCTTGCCAGAAAGAGAAAGGTTGGAATTAACCAAATGTTTAACAGCAGTAAGGTTAACTAAGGGTATAGCTGCTGGGTTAGGTTTGGGATTAGTGTATGAAAACTTACAAAAAAGACTGAAAAACTTTATACAATCTATTTGAGTTTTTAAGGGCAACAGGTTAACTATCGGGGAAATTAAAGCCAGTGACACATACATTCTCCAATGCCGACAGTAAGGGGGAATGGGGAAATTTCTAGAAATTCCATTTGAAACAGTACATATTTTCTGAGAGACTGAGAAACTTCAGTGTACTCCCCCTGGAAACAATGGCACATTCTGGAAAAAGTTTCATTGAAAGAGAAAGCCCTTCATACAGAATTAGATACCATGCACTCCTCTGAATCTGAATCAGAAATCTGAGGAGAAATCCCTGCATTTGTCCATTATATTCCTGTCCAGATTCAGAACCTTGAATCTGTTAGGAAAAGAGGCATCCCTTTTTTTCTTACCAGAAGTCAACTTATAAGAAGGATCAATAGCCTGAATTAGACCCTGAGCTTGACCTAATGAACTACTCCTGTCCAGATAGTTTGAGCAGGAACAGTCCCAAGGGATGGGCGCAACATTCTGACAAAAACAGGGAAGGCTTCCTTGCTTCCTCAACCAGTATACCCATTGAGGAGACCCCCTACTGCAGAAGGCATGTCTAAACCTAGTCCATAGCAGTTGTAGATGCTACACCAGAAGGATCCAGGGTAAAAATAATTGTTCTGAGGAACCAGCTTAGGCCACAACAGTCACCCACCTGTTGCTGAGGCAAATTGCTAGTCTTCTGTGATTTACTTAATGTTTTGGTTTTGTAGCTGGAAGAAGAACCAGCCATGAGACTGGTAGTTTGTTTCATGGTCATGCTGAAAATGTTGCCTCTTTCTCATGGAAAACAAGCAGCACAAGCTGGTAAATATTTAACGTTATATAGAGTCACTTCCACAATGAAAGCACAATAAAAAGCACTTTAATAGACCCTGACAGCTCCAAAAAGTAAAATAAATGCAATTTTTTTTCCAGAAGAAAAATGTGTTGTAAACTGTTTTTATCAATTTTTAAACTGACAGGAAAAAAAGTGCACTGCCATTTAAAAGTACATTTAAGTCTCATGACAGTCCTTTAAAACCCAGACTCCTAGAAGAAAATAACATTCCTAACAAACTAAAGTACATTTAAACAATATTTTTTTAAATATATAAGTATTTTCCCCCAAAGGGAACCTATCAGCCCAGCAGTGGAATTACAAAAGCCAGCCATGGTTCCTTGAAAGCCCATAAAAGAACACTCTGTTCAGTGGCAAGAAAGCTCTGAAGTGGCTTGGCATTCAACCTTGCCTTTTTAGGCAGCTCAGCTTGAGCTGCCTAGTGGTTTGAGCATTTGCAAGGTGTCCTGAAGGTTTGGAAGCTGACCAGCTTTTATATCTTTGGCAGGATATAACTCCAGCAGCTAAAGCTAGTGTAACAGTGATCGATATGACAATCAGCTCCTGATTATTATTTGATATCTTTTCATTACTTTATAGTCCATCTCATGAATTTATATCACAAGCATTTTAACTATCAATGAATTTCCCCTTGAATGGATGTTGATCTCAGCATGATCCACCAATCATCAAAAGAACATATAAATAAAATTTAAATAAATATAATCAGTTCAACTAGAAAAGAAAAAGCAGCAAATGCACTGTGTGCAAAATTCCGTCTGTGTCTTGGGAGTTCACCTCTATTCAACGCTCATAACAGTTCACAACACCTTCAATGAAACCAAGTAGAAGTGAATAAAAGTTTATTGTAATGCCAACAAACAAAGAATGGTTAAACGCTTTCACTTGAATAAAACAAGCTTCCTCAGAACACCATAGCTTGCATCACAGTTGTTTAAATAACATTTTTGGCGCCAAAATTCAGTTTGAAATTTTAAAGCTATACACACACCCCTGACCATTGTTCTCTATTCATAAAATATTAAATAATATCCATGTTATTTCTAAAATCAATGTTACATGTAATATGTGTTGATAAAGTGAACAAGTTAAAAAACTGAAAAAATGTTAACAAAAACATTTACATTTAGATCATATCAAAACATGTTTAAAAACATATAAAAATGTACCTAATATAGTTCATTTTAAGACCAATAGTGGTTTGACAGACACAGTGTCATTTAAACCTGGTATAGTGGAAGCATCCGTATATATTTGCCACCAAAATTCTTTATATAATAATAAATTATTAAAGTCACCCCCTCTGTTATTGGTGTGCACAATGTCCACTATACCAAAATTAAAATAATGTTTGTCACCATATTGTTTAATATGTTTATACAAAGCATTTTTTTCATCCTTTCTTCTGTTGCTATAAATGTGAGAGTATATACGTTTATTTAAACTCCTTTGAGTCTTACCTATATAGAATCCTGAACATGTTATGCAGATGGAAATATACACCACCATTTTAGTTGTACAGTTGCCCCCACAGAATTTAATTCTAGTGTGTTTGTAATTATCTAATTTCACACTGTCCCCCTGAACTATAGTGTGACATTGTTTACATGCCCCACATTTTGCAGTTTTCATGTATTCTGTCTTCTTAATAAAGATACCCTTCTCTAAAATAGATTTTATGTTGGCTCCTACCTTATAAACAAACCTTGGGCATTCACCTAATGTGGGTGCTATATCTTGATCAGCAGATATTATATGCCAGTTGTTCATTAAAATCTTCTTAACTTTACCTGAATATATGCCTAATTCCAAAATGCAAGATTTACCAAAAATGCAAGTTTCAGAATTCATATCATGCAATATATCCACAGTCGAAACAATAGCTGTCCTATATTTTTCACGCAACAAAGGCTTGTACTGGTTACAAGATTTCCTCACAACATAATTACTTACATTTTCCATAACTCTAACGTCATAGCCTCTGTCCTTAAATAAAGACGTTATAAATTTCACCTCATTCAACATGTCCTCATACCGTGAGGTCATCCTATCTGCTCTAATAAGCTGACCCTTGTATATAATCATATATATTCATGAATATATACAAGGGTCAGCTTATTAGAGCAGTTAGGATGACCTCACGGTATGAGGACATTTTGGATGAGGTGAAATTTATAAAGTCCTTATTTAAGGACAGAGGCTATGATGTTAGAGTTATGGAAAATGTAAGTAATTATGTTGTGAGGAAATGGGGTAACCAGTACAAGCCTTTATTGGGTGAAAAATATAGGACAGCTATTGTTTCGACTGTGGATATATTGCATGATATGACGTCTGAAAGTCATTTTTGGTAAATCTTGCATTTTGGAATTTGGCATATATTCAGGTAAAGTTAAGAAGATTTTAATGAAAAACTGGCATATAATATCTGCTGACCAAGATATAGCACCCACATTAGGTGAATGCCCAAGGTTTGTTTATAAGGTAGGGGCCAACATAAAATCTATTTTAGAGAAGGGTATCTTTATTAAGAAGACAGAATACATGAAAACTGCAAAATGTGGGGCATGTGAACAATGTCACACTATATTTCAGGGAGACAGTGTGAAATTAGATAATTACAAACACACTAGAATTAAATTCTGTGGGGGCAACTGTACAACTAAAATGGTGGTGTATATTGCCATCTGCAGAACATGTTCAGGATTCTAGATAGGTAAGACTCAAAGGAGTTTAAATAAACGTATATACTCTCACCTTTATAGCATCAGAAGGAAGGATGAAAAAAATGCTTTGTATAAACATATTAAACAATATGGTAACAAACATTATTTTAATTTTGGTATAGTGGACATTGTGCACACTAATAACAGAGGGGGTGACTTTAATAATTTATTAATTTATTATTATATAAAGAATTTTGGTGGCATATATATATACGGATGCTTCCACTATACCAGGTTTAAATGACACTGTGTCTGTCAAACCACTATTGGTCTTAAAATGAACTATCTGTTAGGCACATTGTTATATGTTTTTAAGCATGTTTTGATATGATCTAAATGTAAATGTTTTTGTTAACATTTTTTCAGTTTTTTTAACTTGTTTACTTTATCAACACATATTATATGTAACATTGCTTTTAGAAATAACATGAATATTATTTAATATTTTATGAACAGAGAACAATGGTCAAGGATGTGTGTATAGCTTTAAAATTTCAAACTGAATTTTGGCGCCAAAAAAGTTATTTAAACAACTGTGATGCAAGCTATGGTGTTCTGAGGAAGCTTGTTTTATTCAAGTGAAAGCGCTTAACCATTCTTTGTTTGTTGGCATTACAATAAACTTTTGTTCACTTCTACTTGGTTTCATTGAATGTGTTGTGAACTGTTATGAGCGTTGAATAGAGGTGAATTCCCAAGACACAGAGACGGAATTTTGCACACAGTGCATTTGCTGCTTTTTCTTTTCTACTTGAACTTTTATGGTTGCTGCATTGTTTGCTTCAGTTGAGTTCTGAGTTGGGTCTCATGGATTCTGATCGGGAAACCTCATTGGATTCATTACACAGTCCTGTACACCAGGATTTTCAGTCGGTGAAAGCTGAATTGACTGAACTGAGGGGAGAGGTAAGCAAGCTTACTACCATACTTAATCAACGAAGCAGCTCCTTCTTAGATATTTACAAAGGGAAAAATAACTGCCACAGTTCAGAGGTAGAACATAGCCGTGATAACAAGAACTGTATTACTGATACTGGTCGAGGGAATACTAACTGTGAAGAAGATGTTTTAAGACTGTCTAATTTGTTGACATATTCAACAACCATTGCTAATGGACAAGGTTCTTGTAAAAGTACTGTTATGGCAAACACTGGGAGTACAAACCATGGGCAGGATTCACAAAGCCTCCGTGTAAGAGTTATAACTCTTACACGGAGGCTGCAGTTAAATGGAGTGATGTCAGCATGATCTGCATATTCATGAGAGCATGCTGAATCACACCTAAGTCTAACACGGTCCGTGTAAGACAGCAGGGGGCGTGTCCGTAGGCCGAGCCCTGCAAGCGGACATGCCCCAGAAGAGTAATAGTGCCCAAAGTAAACACCCACGACAGAGTCCACGGAAATGTGAATAAACACAACACAACACAATACATGCCCCCACAGACTATGAACATAAAATATATAAATGAACATGTTATATATATTTTTTTAAATTGTAAAGATGTTTGCTCGTGAGTGCGCTCGTTTGCGCGGGTGTGCCCGTAGCGCAGCTACAGTTAGCAGTTAGTGGGAAAGCATATAAGAACTAAATATGCAAAGTAAGCCAAGAAGCAATAGCATAGCGGTAGAGATATCAGCTGAAGAGCAGGCATTCATGGTTCGAGCCCCCACACCGCCAACTTTTATTTTTAGCAAAATAAGCATGAAACAAGTCCCTGACAAACATGTACACATATAAAATCACATTTTATGTAAAATGTAATGAAATAGTCCATTTATTTTTAAGAAATGTGAGGTAACAAAACAATAAAAAAATGCCAGCTGTGCCTATAGCTGAGCTACAGTTTAACAAGGTGAGTGCATCTGCCCGTAGGTGAGCAGTGGTTTAACAGGTGCAAAATGAGTGCCCGTAGCTGAACAGTGGTTTAACAGATGCAAAATGAGTGCCCGTAGCTGAGCAGTGGTTTCACATGCTCAAACTGTGTGCCCCTAGCTGAGCTGAGAGTACTATGTGTGCTGACAGCCAAATGAGGCGTAAGCCAGCGCACCCCGTTTGCGCAGAGCTGCGCACCACGCCAACAAGCTAACTGACGGGCAATGTTGAGCAAGCTGTAACAAAACTGCCTTTACACAGACACACCCCCTAGCCTGTCTAGACAGTCAGAAAATATAGAAAGCAGTGGCCAGGTTCAAACCCAGGATACCATGCACCATAGTCAAGGTACTGAACCACTAAGCTACAACAGCTGTACTCAGAAATGCAGTAATAGCAAATATATAGGAATGAATAGAAAGTGGAGCATGACAAAGCAGGTTTTGTGAAGTGGATACAATTCCAAAATGGCCAATCACAGATAAGTGCGGGAAAAATGGCATATATAAGCCCCATAGGCGGGAATACACAGCATAAATGATTGTAGAACTGACTTGCAGCCAGAATGTCAGGTGTAGGTGAGGGTAGTTGCTTTCGAGCACAGAGGTGCGGCGTTGAGGAGTCAAGATACATGGTTTGGCTCCTAGTCCACAATCATGAGGCCCAACTCATGCAGGGCCAGGTCCACCATGGACCATGCGGACCTGAAGAGATGCAAGCAGGACCAATTGAACCTTTGGATACAGGAGGCCTGGCAAATGCCCAAAGCCCCACTACTGAGTAAGTTACATTTAATTATGTATGTAAGAAATTAAATTAGCTGATATTATGGAGATGTGTATTCCAATATTAATTCATTTATATTACAGCTGCAGGTGTCCGTTCTGCGAACCGATGAGCCTATGGCGATAGGCTGGTGCGGTTGCACCACCAGGCAGGTCAGTAATCCACTCCCAGTAACTGTAAAGAAATATAAAAGTATGACAGTTAGCAAAAGAATGCAGTGTAGTCACTAAGTAATAAAATGTGCAAGTAACAGTGTAAAAGTGTTTGCAAGTATTGCTTGATTACAAAAGTGTGTTGCAGTCTGAAATCCAAACAGAAAAATGAAAATGCCTGAAATAAATTCTGAAATAAAGATGCCCCACCTATAATATCATAGTGCACAACCTGCAGCAGGCTGAAAAGTACAGCTGCAGAAGATGAGCAACTCACATGTGTGAAATATATCCCTGTTGAAATACTGAAACATGACAGAAGTGAGACTGCTGGAAAGGATGGTAATAACTACAGGTAAAACATGTCAATAAAGCATAGAAGTAAGTACCATCCTGAATAGTAAAATGAAAACAAGTGAGAGTGTGTGAGAAAGAGTTATGAATCCACCAATAAAGTAGTAATAACCCCTGTATAAAGTATACTGCAGTCAGTACAGAATGAAATGAATGTGACAAGTAGAACCAAACTGCAGAATGTGTCCAAAGTGTTGCTGCAGCTGGAATCTGTATCCCAAAATATGTTGCTCTCAGTCTGCAATATGCAGATAGTATGACTGTCTGAAATATCAAACATCCACAGTTGTCTATAGCTATATAAAGCAAATGTAGCAGGATGATGTTGCTGAACAAAGCCAGATATGAATGTGTATGAATAACAATAAAATGTATATTGATGTAGCATGAACAGTCCTATCACCAAAGTGAAGTAGTTATCATATAGGAAACTGTAGTTAGAACAGTAGTGTGTATATATCTGTAGCTATTAGAAATGTACAGCATATGTATTGGTATTCGAAGGTGTTAATAATATTTTCTTCACCCCACCCTATAACCACATATAATCCATTCCACGTGAAAATGGTATGTGCAATCACAATTAACACCCCTGGACATTTGTCCTGATGGGTCCTAAATATTTGCATGTCCGCTGATGCATCTGCCCTGTTCATACATCCAAACCTGATGGCCTGTTGCCATCAATCAACCCTGCATGTTGTTGGACTGTGTATTGCTATTCAAATTATGCATGTGTTATGCTTGCTGTTCAATGGTGTGAATATCTGGGTGTTTGGCTAATGGGAATACTAATGCATGCTGTTACAACTAATTGCGAATGGTATTGTATGTTACTAACCCAAACTGTCATGACATAATGCAAAACATAGAACGACAGGGAAGGCGGGTTCCAGCGGACCCACCTCTCCCACCTCAGCTGGCGAGTGCACCTGGCACTAATGCCCAGTCTGGACCCTCCTCTGGTGGCCCTGTGCCACCTGCAGGTGGAAGCGCTGCAGGGGATTGGGCCCGTCCCCCCTCTGCAAGCGTGGCTGGAGGAGGACCACCACTAACCCTCCGTAGCGTCCGGACTGTGGTGCGTAGGGAGATCCGGGACTCTGTTCTTGAGCCCCTACGCCAGCTTGAGGCACAGGTGGCACAACTTACGGGCATGCCTGTTTCCCAGCCTACACAGCCCAAAGCACAGCCCCGTCCTGGGCAGTGAAGGAACAGTGGCAACTGCCCATGGGTGGGGATATCAGTTCCACTGTTGCCATCTGTGGGCTCATGGGCTCTGGATACCCAAACCTCCATCCCTGTCAATTGTGTAACCCCCCCACACGTGTCATACACCTCCTCTGTATGCGTCTTTTTTGTCTTGTCTGTTGACCTACCCAACCTACCTCCCCAGCTATACTGACTTCCTTCACCTGACATACCACTCTCACCTGAAAAAAAAAGGGCACTCTGTACCCACAAAAAAATTACGCCCCATACATAGCTGCCCATTCTGCACATATGTCTACCAGACATGGAAACTATCAATTACAATTGGCTGTACAACTAGTATTATTGTTGTCCTTACACCTCTCTCAGGGGTGGAAGGTATCAAATGTCACACCAAATTACAAACATGTGCACAGCTGTTGCTGATGAAGAAATGGGCAGCTATGGGCCTTACCTACATTCCTCCTGCAAAACCCAAGCTTGTTTCCCTACTGTCTTACCCTCTTTGTGACCACTTTTTCACCACTTTCCTGTCTCCCCATTTTTATTTCTTTCAAAGAAAATAGCGCAGGTGTGTGCAGGAGTAAGCACGTTTAAGCAGTTGTAAGCGGGTGTGCGCGTGTGTGCACAAAGCTAAACGCCAGTGCGCATGCGTGAGCTCTGCGCAAACCAGCGCTAACCCGGTTACAACTGCTTAAAAGTGCCTTAGTCACTTTGATTGACAGGTCCTGTAGTCAGTTCAGAAGCAAAATAAAATCCCACTGGCAGTCCTGAACCCAGGACCTTGGAAACTGTAGTCTGCATGACTTACCACTAAGTCATTACTCTTATACAAGAGCATTGTGCTAAAATAAATATATCATGTAATAGTAGGAATGAATGCAAAGGGAATATAGGATGTGTAGTACACAAAGCATGTCATTTAGAATTACTGTCAAAACTAGTGGATTTCCATAATAGTAGTGTGTGAACAGAAACAGCCATGCTAGTTGGTAGCTAGTAAGTAATAATGTCACTGTAGCACCTTGCAAGCCACACACATACTCACAGCAGGATAATCACTGCCCATACCCCACAACCTCTTACAGGAACACATCCAGACCAAGTAATAAAATATGTGGAGCAAAGGCCCAAAACCAGGGACACATTACAAATAATGTTACAACAAACGCAGACAGTTCAGAGAGTAACAGGGTCTGCATTTTGTGGAATGTTTGGAAGGGTATGAAGTCTGAAACTTTAACGTTTCTCACTATATTCTGACTTGAGCCCAGAGTGATTTGCCAGAAAAAGCTGTGCATGAGCTATTGACCAAAATATGAGGCAGAAATGTGGACAACCTGCAAATAATTGTACACATGAGAGGTCTGACACCACCATATTTTAAAAGTTAAGAGCCTAGACATACCAACAGTGAATGACTTACAGGGATGCCCCACAGACTCCATGTGAAATGTACAAACAGTAGGCAGAAAGGTGTAACAACACATGCAATGGCAACTATGGAGTCCTGAAAGTATTCACCACTTGCATGGCAGAATAAGTGTAGTAATACATATGCTCATGCTAACCCACAGTCACAACTGCAGCATACCAGACAATTTAATGGGTGTACCCCACTGATATGTACCATTCCATGAGGCAGATAACAGATGAACCTGAGAGTCTCTGGGGCCTGCTCAGCAGCATACTCAAATACCCTAATAGATGTCAAGGCCCACACCATGGCCATACCACACTGCATGCTATAACACCCTAGCAGATATAGCAAGCATTCCAAGGTGTGAATGTACATGGAAAATAGGAAAGCTACAGCAGCACACTACAGTCAGGACACCTAGAAGGCATACAAGTAGTGACTATAAAGGGCAAATATTGAAGCCTTAGCAACAAAGTGCAAACAAAAGTGAAAGGAAAGCACACACACACACATTAACAGTAGTAGTAGTTGTAGGTGTCAGTGTACATACACAGTTAGTACAGGAAACTGGAGAAATGAATGGAGGAATGTTAATCTACAACACAGCTGGACATATGAGAGAGATAACAACCTTTACACTCACAGAACATTGTCCACAGCATACCAGCATGGTCCCTGCCCTTAAAATCTGAAATGGCTATGCCCATCTCACATACCTTTTTATAGCACTGTTCTGAAATCTCAGTGAGAACTGCAATCAGTACACAACTGGCTGCATACAATTAGCAAATGCTGGCTAACAATTGGTGCAGAGGCCATCACATGGGCATATGCAGATACCTACAAAAGTATGCTGTACTCCCAGTCCACACATGCAATACTTTCATTGCACCCTGAGGAGGACGTTAGAGACAGACAGACAGACAGAGAGAGAGAGACAGAGACAGAGACAGAGAAAATTGAAATTAAGCAGACACAAACAAAACTGTTCAGCAACAGCCACCTGAAAGCTGACAACTGGGAAGTGGAGCAGCAGGATAGAAAAGCAGACGGCAACACAAGTAGCTGTGACAAACACAGGTAATGTAAAGTAATACTATAAAGGTCTACATACTGTGAACCCTCCATATGTGTCATTGGTCTGTATCCATATGTATATGAAGATGTGTAAAGGGCAGGGGACATACAGCAACTATCAGTGAAGGCTGTACATACATTTGTATGTGAGAGCATCTATGTGCACATATCAATGTAGGTTGACTGTAGGTTGTAGTGCAATGTACAAAGTAGGTTTCACAGTTATGTATGTTTAGCAGTATGTTAGTGTGTGTATACAGTATGGTAGACAAACATGTTGATATACCTGTCTATCATATGGATACGTATGTATGTCAAAATATGTATGTATGTATATATATATATATATATATATATATATATATATATATATATATATATATATATATTGTATATATATGTATACATACATAGAGAGAGATGTAGGAATACATAGACAGATGTAGATAGAATATGTACAAAAATATATATGTAATGCACACATACAGATATAGATATATATGTAGATACATATACATAGACAGACTGATCTGACTATCTACAGGTATGACTGTATATGACGACCTCAACACCCCCTGTCCCACCCCCTCTGTCACTCTCACCCCCTCTGTGTCCCCCCCTCTCCACATCTATAGCAATATATGTACATCAATATATATATATGTGTATATGTATACAGACATATATATATATATATATATATATATATATATATATATATATATATATATATATATCTATATATATATATATATATATATATATATATATATATATATATATACATATATATATATATATATATATATATATATATATATATATATATATATATAGAGAGAGAGAGAGAGAGATGTATATATATTCTGAGTGAGGCACGTGTGTACAGATGTATTGCAACAGGTGCCTGGTGACAAAGACATGGAGCGAACACCAGTGTCAAAACCGGAGTACCATACCCCATTTCAAATCACCTACACCAGTAACCACCAGATATGTGATTGGCTGCCCACCATGTGTCAGGGGTGAACAGGGTCATAAATGTGTACAATAGTGGCCCTAATGATATTCACCGTGGCGCACTATTCCTGGAATACCTGCACATGGTATGTGTCAGCATTCATGGTGTGTCAGCTATGGACAAGTAGGTCGGTGTACCCCTCCACACCACATAATGGATGCCATGGTATGGACCTCACATGACAGCTACAGATATGGAGAAGGACACAGTGACATGCACAACACTGTGACAATGCACTCAAACACATTACCAATGCACAGTGACTGACAACACCACAGAGTACACACATACCACCCACATAGAGGTTGCCACTCCTGGATTTACATACGTAAGTCACACCCATGACAGATGTCCAACAACCATAGTAACACCTCACACCATCCACAACCTAAATGACTGCTGTGTGTCGTCCATGCCACTGAAATAGAGAGCACATGTGTAGGTAAAAGTTCCTACCCACAGATAAGACATACCCTGCAATGAACCACACAGTGTTAAGAAGCAAGACTCCCCATGAGTACATGTCACACATACCCTTGCTGAATGTTAGTCAGATAGGTAATATGCCATATGAGTCACCCTGTGTAACTGTGTGACAGCAGCAGGTACCATCACACCACATGTGTCACAATGGTCATGGTAGCAGAACAGTATGCTGCTGTAGTCCCAGGGGCAATAGCATATTGTATAGTATTGTATTGTAATGTAATATATTGTGTTGTATTGTATTGGTATGTTGAGGTGCCTCCTTCATGGAGTGGAACCACTGCTGCTGTGCGCCAGTGTACAGGTACATATCCTGTAGTCAGGCTAGTGTTACATAGCACTTCTATATGTGTGTTTAGCTCCTGTCAGAGTTTATGTAGCATGCAACTGGGGATACCATCAGGTCCCAGTCATGTTGTGTATTCTGTTTTCGTGAGGGTGGCTGTCACCTGAACATCTGTGATGACGGGGGGGGTTACAGTCAGCTGGGATAACTATGTCTTATTTTGGGGGAGAGGGTGGGGTGACACCTGCACTGATTCTGTCTGCCACAATGTTGTCAATATCTGTGGTTTCAGTGAAATATTTGTTGTTGTGTACTAACTATGGGCATAGCGGATGGATTCTGACCAGGTTGCTAACATAACTGAAGAAGGCCTTTTGGTTATCTGTAGTGTCCCTCTTGATTTCCCTCTCAAAGTTGCCCATGGATGTTTGTATGATGGAAAATAGATCCTTACTAGTGCTGCTCAAACATGCCTTCCCTTTATGGAATTATGCTCTGTCTTGCAGTAGCTTCCATCTTTTGTAATACAATCTGTCTATGGCTGGGGTCCACCACACAGGATGCTGTCCCTTTGTGGAGACTGTCATGGTCATATATGAGATTGCATGATCCATGCATTTTCGGAGATGTCTGTAGAAAGCATTTGTGTAGGGGTCAGCATTGTGGGTTGTATCTGCCACTGGCCCAGTGGGCTGAAAGGATACCATGTCACTGTTACAAAGTGTAAAGTTTGCATCTGCAATGTTATTCACTATAGTCATTTGTGCTGGTGGTGGAGGTGGGATATGTATATCCATGGCAATTAGTGTGTGGTCAGCTCACAATAGTTGATGATGTAGGCCATACAGTACTTAGATACAAACCCCCAGAGTGAGGAGGTGCTCTTGACCTGAATCAGTGTTCTGACTGCTGGGGTTTGGTAGTATGTTGTATGGAGTGTGCCAGGTACTGTTGCACAGTTGCTGGCTGAGAACTGATACCTGGCCATTTACATGTGTATCCACCAATAGACAGACAGATGCTATATATGTGAGATATGTTGTATCATACAGTCGAGTAGCATGTGTAGTATGTGTGCCAAATTCTGCTGACATATATTGCTGATATCAGGTTATTTTCTTTTTTAGGTACATGGCTCACCCGCGGAATCCCGCTTACTCCACAGCTGAGGATGAGGAGATACACCAGAGCCTGGTGCGGGATTATGCAATACTCTTTTCCTGCACCAGCCAGAATCAGCAGGAGAGGGCTGCACTGTGGCAAGACCTGGTCCGTCGGGTAAATGACATAGGCACGCATAATAGGACATATGAGCAGGTACGACATCACTGCAGTGATTTAATCAGAAATGTCCATCAGCGTGCATCGGATATCCACAGGCAACAGGTTGCCACAGGTGGTGGGGTGGCTACACATCCCCCACTCACCAGACTGGAGGGACTACTCATGAGTGTAGTGGCTCCAGTCCGCCAGCAACAACAACAGCAGCAGACATGCATTATGATGGAGGCTGGAGCCACGCAGCAGCAAGACAGTGAGTGTGCAGGTAATATGCCATATGTAGATAGAGTCACAACCCCATTGCCAGCACGAATTTCTGACTAAGGTTAAAAAATAGAAACTATTACCCAAGAAACCTAACTGTTGACTAGCCATCTAGTGGGTTCTAACACAGCAGCCAACCCAATACAATCTCTCAACTTTAACCCAAAATCTGGTAACATCTCTCCAAATTGGGTGAGGAGAGCCTGAAATTATTGCAGACTTGTATAGCTGCTAAAATAAAACAAACAAGGTCTCAGCCACCTAAACTCTGCTATCTCTGAGATTGGGCTGGCCCCGCTCCGCTCCCCACCCTGCCCCCATATCCCACCTGCCCCCACTACCTCTAGATTTATAGCCACCTGGCCACTCCCACTTCCTCTCCCACCCATCATACTTCCTCTCCCACACACCCCACCCCCTCTCACCCTATCACCATGCCTAGGCCAACAGGGATAATAATCCTATTCATCCTACCACTCATTGCTATACTGTACCTCCTAACAAGTTATGAACACCTATCATTATCAGGCTTCCACTATCCAAATTATCACACAAACACCCACTCCCCCCCACTAATAGTTGAATTCTACTACAACAAAACAACCCCCAAAACAAAAAATCTCATAGAACCTTACCTTAATAAACAACACCAAATAACTCTGAAAACAAAACAAGGTCTAAACATACTAATCAAAGCCCTAAAACTAATAGCTTACCTGAGGAAAAACATCACCAAAGACGGGGACATCCACCCCAACCCAGGCCCTACCAGCTCTATTGAGCCCACCAAACATCCACTCTCCCTTAGACCGACCAACTCCCTACTTATCTGTCACCTAAACATAAGATGTCTGAACAATAAGGTACATAACCTTCATGCCATGCTAGAAACCTACCTACCTGACATCATGTGTCTAACTGAAACATGGCTTAAACCATCAACCAAAGATAATCAGATAATGTCACCTGGGTTTAACATACTCAGAGCTGACCGTATAAAGAAAAATGGAGGTTGAATAGCTGTCCTGTATAAAAATATGCTAAACATAATAACCAACCCCAAACAACCACCACAGGCTTCTAACACTGAAATATTAGCACTGATAATAAAACTAAATAAACTAAAAAGTGTAAACCTAATAGTTATCTACATACCCCCAGGGAACAATATTGAAACTCTAGAAGCCATTCTAAATTGGATAGACAGCAACTATCAACAAGAAACAATTGTCCTGGGAGATGTCAACATTGATTGGAACCAATGCTCCACACAGTCCTATCATACCCCCTTAAATCTCCATGGGTTCACTCAGATTATATCCACTACCACCAGGCTAGGCAATAACAAGCAAAAAGAAAGCATACTTGACTGGATGCTCGTCAAGGAGGACCCCCTAAAATATACTCCAGGAACTCTCCCCAATAATCTTAGTGATCATTTGCTAACATACATTTTGAAAAATAATACAACCAATGCTAGGACGCCAGTGTATAGAACGATCAGAAACAAAAAAAAATTCGACCCAATCAAATTTAACACGGAACTTAAATACTGTAACTGGTCAAAATTGAAATTCCTTCCCACAGATGAGGCAGTCTCACATTTTAATGAAACATTCCTCACAATACTGGACTCTCATGCTCCAAAAAGGGTATCTAGAATCAAATCCCACATAGCACCCTGGCTAACCACAGAGACCAAAGCCAAAATAAATTGCAGGGACAAAGCATGGACCAAGTGGTGTACCACCAAGTTACCATTAGATCGAGTCATCTTCCAACAAATAAGAAACAAAACTAAAAAGGCCACTGCTCTAGATAATAAAAACTACTTTCACCACCTACAAAACAAAAACCAAAAGAACCCCAAAAAATTCTGGGCAGGATTGAACAAACTTCTCCAACCAGGAAAATCCACCACTCCCATCCCAGAAACTCTATCTGATAAGAACCAAGAAGAAGTAGCTAACAACTTTAATACATTCTTCACCGAAACCATTCAGTCACTAGCTAGCCAGCTACCTGCTCCCTCCACCACCCCCAAAAACACCACACCCAAAACCCCACTATCATTCAATCTACAACCCATATCTACCACTTACATTCGATCCCGACTAAAAAAATTAAAGCCAACTACCCTCTCAGCTGATCTTCTACCAGCAGAACACCTGCAAATTGCTGCAGATGTCATTGCCTACCCCATATCAATCTTAATAAACAGAACCATTACTGAGTCCACAATCCCAGCAATATGGAAAATATCTCATGTCATACCTCTTCATAAAGGTGGAACATCCACTGAACTTTCTAACTACAGGCCAATAGCCATCTTATCACCACTTGCCAAAATAATGGAAAAGTGTGTGCATAAACAACTAATGTCCTATCTCATCCATAACAAGCTATTAACTGACTGTCAGCATGGATTTAGACCCCATCATAGCACAACAACTGCCCTTCTCTCTTTTACCGAAAAAATCAACCATCATCGGAACAACAAAAATATCTCCTCTGCACTCTTTCTAGATATGTCGAAAGCCTTCGACATGGTAAACCACCAGCTCCTTCTCAAAACCCTAGAAACCTTTCACCTAGACACCCATGTCCTAAACTGGTTTCAGGCCTACCTCGTAGGCAGACAGCAAGCAGTTATGTGGCAGAACAAGCTCTCATCCCTACTACCAAACAGCATAGGCGTACCCCAAGGGTCCATATTAGGACCTCTTCTCTTCTCAATATTCATAAACGACCTGCACTCAGCCATCCCCGACGCCACCTGCATCCAATATGCAGATGACTCTACTCTCATCTGTTCCAATCCCATACTTGACAACCTTCTAAAAACCACCCAACACTGCTTTACTATAGTTGAAAATTGGCTAACTGACCATCACCTCATATTAAACCCAAAAAAAACCCAACTACTTCTCTTTCACCCAACTAACCCTACACCTTTCACACAATTTACTATCCAATCCAATAATGGAACTATTATCTCTCCTACTACCAACACTAAACTACTAGGAGTAATTATAGACAATAAACTCCGATTTGACACCCACATTAACCAAACTATTAAAATGGTAAACAAAAAATTAGGGTCTTTGTATAGATTAAAAACCTTCCTAACTCCAGCCGCTAGACTAGCCACTGCCCGCTCACACCTTCTATCCACCCTACTCTATGCCTCCCCCATCCTCACTAACCTTAACAAATCAGACCTAAATCATCTCTCCACTTGTTATAACCACATTGCTAGATTCATCACTGCCCTGCCCTACAGAACACACCATTGTATTAACCTGAAAAAACTTGACTGGCTAGAACTCCCGAATCTTCTCCAGAAATATCAACTTTTAGAAGCCTTTAAAATCCTGAAACACCCAGAGAACACCCCTGCTCTAAAAAACATACTAACCCCCTACACCAACCTTAGTTCTCTACGCTCATCTGACAAACTCCTAATACAAACCAGCAAGGCCCATAACATAGGTGGGGATAGACTGTACTCTAATGTCATTGGAAAGGTGTGGAACTGTCTTTCAAATAAATTAACGTCTTTACCATCACTTGCTTTATTCAAAAAAGAACTTGAAATCCACCTTAAATCGCATTGGATATGTCCTTGTATGAACCTGGACTAAGATTACCATGAGCAATTCTGCACAGATATGGGCAATTTTTGACCTAGTCAACCAAGGGTCTACTAACCTGAATACAATGAATGTAATCAAATGTAACTTCTATTACTGCACTGTTATCTCTCCAAAAACTATGTATATGTTTTCTGTCCTTTGGTGTGCTGTCTTTCTGTCTTTTATTATATGTCATTTTAACCCTGTTGGAGCTTTTCTCCCCGGGACTCTGCTGAAAATGGACATGTATCCAGTCGGACTATCCCGGTCAACAAATGTAAAATAAAAATAAAATAAATGTATAGTTGACTGTTGTGTATACTGGTAGTTAATGCATGTGTGAGGTGTGTCCTTGGTTTGTAGCTGTCACCATAGTATTTAATGTGCAAGTGTGATATCCTCAGTATTAGCAGCTGACCTGTGAAAGGCGACTGTTGTACTACTAACCTGTATCATACTCAGTAACAATGGCACAGTTGTGCCCACTGACATTAGTTTCTTCACGTCTGCAGGTCCTTCCGGTGTAACAGCAATGCAGCCTATCCATGCTGGTGAGTGTGTATTAACAATACCTGTAATAGTCTTGATAGTAATAGTAATATTAGGCTCACTTAGTAGTGCTCTTTGTATGCATGTAGGTGTGTCTGTGTGTTGATATCATGCATACTGAGTACTGTACAATTGTGTAAAACTGTGTGCATGTGTGCATGTGTGCACCTGTGCATGTGTGCATGTGTGCATGTGCGCATGTATGCATGTGTGCATGTGTGCACGTGTGCATGTGTGCAACTGTGCATGTGTGCAACTGTGCATGTGTGCATTTGTGCACCTGTGCATGTGCGCATGTGTGCATGTGTGCACCTGTGCATGTGTGCATGTGTGCATGTGCACATGTGTGCATGTGTGCATGTGTGCATGTGTGCACCTGTGCATGTGTGCATGTGGGCATGTGTGCACCTGTGCATGTGTGCATGTGTGCATGTGCACATGTGTACACCTGTGCATGTGTGCACCTGTGCATCTGTGCATGTGTGCATGTCAGGACCTGTGCATGTGTGGATGTGTGCATCACTGGTAATGTGTAGACATTGTAAACTGTGTTTCCTGTTTCCCTCCCACAGGTTCTGGTGCTGCTCTGGTGTCATGTAGCAGGGAACCTGAATCAGGTGCCATGGGTACTGATAATGATGACATCTGTGTAATGGCACAGGAAGGTATGCCAGGGTCCGCCATTGGTCCACCGATTGACAGTACACAGCTGTCGACCTCATCAATGCACACAGTTATCCTGCCAATACACCCTTTGTCACCAATGTCCCTAGGTGATGGACAGCATACAGTGGGCATTGACCAGGGTAATGTGGTATCTGTGGCACATGCCTCCCCACACAGCAGCCATGGGCATGGCCCAGAGATGGTACCACACAGACAGATGTCCAGGGGTTCTCATGGGAGCATCCATGGTCGTACTGCCCCTGTCAGACGTGCCCACAGAGGTCATACAACCTCAGCTATGTTCCCGGCTGTCATGCAGGCACAGTCATGTATGGAACGGTACACCAGACAGGGTCTGAGGGAGCTGACAGCATGTTGCACAGCCATGACTGACAGTATGCATGACATTGCGGCTGCCATCCGTAATTTCACCGATGTCATCGACAGACGTTGTGGGGACATATTAGACCGGTTCCACAACTACATGTCCATGAGCCAGGGCGATAGTGGATGGTTGAGGCATCAACGTGGGCATATGCCAGCAACAGCAGCAGCTGGCAGTCGTCGTGGACGACAACAGGGCCATGGCCACCCCCATAGTGCCAGCAACTGTCCCGGCAATGCTGGGTCTGTGCTGTCATCAGACCGCCCCAGGAGACCACGTGCACGTGGCTCTGGCCAGGCCTGACAGGGATCTGTGTCCAGTCAATGAACACCTGCTTCTGATGACAGTACCCAGTCTGGGCTGGTACCGGATACGGTCCGTAGCACCCCTGCAAGGCACAGGTACCATGTCCGTGGCCAGAGACACTGATCTGTATGACCTGGCAGGTACAGTCTGTGGCTGTCCACAAACACCAGTATATGGCAGCCATGAGGTGGAACTGTGTGCATCCATACACACACATGCGAATTGACAACACCTAGGGCTACCACTTACATGCACACACTGCATCAACATTGCCCCACCTTCTACTGCTGTCCCTCACCAACACACATACACATACATGTCAATCGGTGGTATCGGTGGCTGACTCAGGCATACCAAGTTCACACCCTGTGCATATGATGAAACTGTGCCACCTCCTGCAATCTGTAACAACTGTGCAGGTACAGGTTAACATGTTGCTGATGCACAGGGTGACCACATAGACATGTAGTAATAGTATCATGTTGTTAACAGTACTGTGTGCTGAATTAATTGTGGGTATATCACAGCATGCCTGATGCAGTAAGGGTGTGATTGTCATGTACTGTTGTCTACACCCATGGTAAGTACCATAGTGTATCATCTGCACATGTTGACATACTGGTGGTAAGGATGTCAACAGAAGGCTACATACATAGGTAGCACAGGGGATAAGGTAATGAATGTAGTAATACACGATGATGGACATGTAAACTGCAAGTGGCATATTGCCCACACTGGACTCTGCAATGCGGATGTTTGGGGATGTTAATATGTGTGCAGTACTGCACGACTGGTACAGGACACACAGGAGCACCCTAGCACTGCAAGCTCACATCTCATACCATGCTAGACAGCCCCAACACACAAAACTAACTGTCACAGGAGGAAGAGTCCCCATATATGTCAGGGATACTGTGGTGGCAGGCCAGGTAGCATACATCCTACTAAGTATGGAACCACTGAGTGAAGGCTCAGTGTCTGTTATTTGACATGTGTATTACTGCAGGTATGAGCACATGGGTTTCCATCCAGTTATTGTACATCCTGACAGTGCATGGTCTGTACACTTGTGTGTGCTGAGACTGGACCCTAGACATCTGACCCGTGTATTCCCATGTACATGTGCATAGTGCCTGCATATTTGCAGTGTTACCTACTGGAAGTGGTACAGCTTATTTGTTGTACAATGGACTACATGCCACCCTGCTTACTGTAGCTTTGTTTGCATGCATGTTTGCTTGCAATTACCCTGGAATACTGATCCCACCTGCAATGCATAGTTATAGAGTTTCTGTGGACTCCTAGTGCCATCTGCATAGCTTACTATATGTATGTCCATGTCTCACTTGACAGAATGTCACTGTTTGTCCTGTTCACATGTACGTTGCTTGTGACACATTGCATATGACTTACCTGGCATGTGTCCACGTGAGCAGTCATATATGCTACTGCTAACTAATCACAGGCACTACACCCTCACATATTCATCTTCTGTTGAACCACCTGCTTCGCTAGTGGCGGCCTGCACCTGTCACCCCTGGGCTTTCAGATATTAGCAAAGGCTCTTGCTATCCCCATAGTGCCTATGTTAGGCAAGGCTCAGATGACAAACCCACCTTCATAGGTATCACAAGGGATAAGAAACTAAGAGTAATGCTACCCAATGCCAGAAGTCTAAACGTCAAGATGCATGCACCCAAAACTCTCCTTGGCATGGAGAACATCGATATCTATGCAGTAACATATGTCTGGTTCAGGGCTACCGAGAGCACACCAGCACTACCAGGTTTAACCTCATACCATGCTTTTCAGCCCCAAAACTTGGAACGAACCACAAATGGAGGGGGAGTATTGATATTCATCAAAGATACCCACACCTCCAGGTTGGTGGCAAAGCACCAAGCATCAGAGACTAGCCATGTGCAACTAACAATGGGTGAAACTGCCTTCCAGGTTATAGCCTGCTACAGACCACACTCCCAAACCCAAGAACTGCACTCGGCCATCCTGTGAACAGTGGAAATATGAAGATCTCTCCAAACAACATTATATTGGGTGACGTCAACTACCCAAACATGGACTGGGAGCATGACTCTAGCTCTGACACCCTAGGCCAAAGATTCCTAGAATATATGAGCTCAAATGCTATGGAACAACTTGTTACCACTCCCACAAGAAGGGGAAACATACTGGACCTGATCATCACCAACATGGGGACTCTATGCTCCAGACCAGAAGTGTATCCGTCACTGGTAAGATCGGACCATAAACTAATCTCACTGGATATTCACATCCCGACCACACTCCCTGCCCAGAACACCACAGTGAACAACTTCTCTAAAGCAAATCCACACTCCTCAAAACTGAGGTGGAAACCTTCAAAGCCCCCGGGCCTGTGGAAACTACAGACCAGACCACAGATCCCTCTATAAACGCATTCTATGGACACCTTCAGGAATGCATGGATCATGTGATCCTGAATAAAACCAAGACCCAATCCTCCAAAGGCAGACGTCCTGTCTGGTGGACCCCAGCCATAATCAAACTACACAATAGAAAGAGGAAGCTACTAAATGATACAGCAAATTCCCAAATAGGGAAGGCATCACTGATCAGTATTAGCAAATAACTACAGGCACTCATAAGATTGTCTAAGGCCAGCTTCGAGAGAAATTGCACAGGGCACTAAGGATAATCACAAGGCTTTCTTTAGTTATGTTGGGAGCCTGGGTGGTAATTCCCAGATATGCTCAGAGGTAGTCCACAATGTCAATAGAAACAACAAACCCACAGACATTGGCAACATTCTAGCTGACAGGTTCAATGCAAACCTCTCACCCCCCTCCACACTGAAAGGGCAAATATGTATCCCAACAGAGTGCTGCCCCCTGACATCTCAGATGCTCAGGTAAGAGCCGCTCTCTCCAAAGCAATACACACTGCATCAATGGGATGAGACAGTGTCCCGGGCTGTATCCTACATGACCTCCAAGATGTGCTACAACCAAACATAAACCTACTGTTCAATCCCAGCCTTACTACAGGATATGTGTCCAAAGTGTGGTGTACAGCAACAGTGGTCCCTCTACAGAAAGGTGGTGCCTCAACGGATCCTGGACACTATCACCCCATAAGCCACACTAGCTTGGTCTGCAGAGCTATGGAAAGGATCATCATGGACCACATATATATAGATATTGCGGACCTACAGACACTGGTTCATACCCAGTTTGGCTTTGTTAAGGGCAGATCCTGCCTCTCAAACCTGGTTGATTTCTTTGAAACAGTCACCAAGGCCATTGACGAGGGGAAGGTGGTTCACACAGCCTACCTGGACCTCGCAAAAGCCTTCAAAACAATACCCCACTCGGGCATTCTAGAGAAGCTCACCAGCTTAAATATAAGCCCCTATGTCACTAGATGGATTGCACACTGGCTCAAGGACAGAACCCACATGGTTAGAATTGCTGGAGCCATGCCAGACTCCACACCAGTTACGAGTGGTGTCCCACAAGGCTCAAGTTCTGGGAAATCTCTTGTTTGGTATATATTTATCAGAGGTTCAGGCCAACACGGAAGGACTGTGGCTGACCAAATATGCAGATGACTGTAAACTGGCCACCATAATCGACTCTCCAGCCGACACAAGCATCTTCCAAAGGGGCATCATAGAAACATACAACTTTTGCCAGAGCCATGGCCTCCAGCTGAATGCAAAAGTGTGTATAGTCATCCCCTTTGGCAAAAACAAAGTGCCCACAAAGTACCACATAGGTGGTACTCCATTATGTACAGAAGAAGTAATTAGGGACCTGGGGACCCAAGTTGATAGCTATCTCTCATTTGACAACAACATGGCCAAAGTGGTTAGAAAGAAATTGTATATAGCCCACCCCATCATGAAGGGATTCACATCTACATCAGGGGAGGACATTGTGCCTCTGTACTCATCCCTCATCAGGCCCATAATTGAGTATAATCCCCCTGTCGGGATGTACCTTAGCAGACACCTGCAGCAACTGTTAAGACCCCACAAGTACCTCACCAAGAGGATCAAAGGGCTCAAACAGATGCCATATGCTAAACCCCAGCTCTTCTCAGTGGCATACCGCCTGTTCAGAGGTGATCTGTGCCTAATGTATAACACCATGTCAAACCCGGAATTAATGGGCATGCTGCACCTGAGAATATCCAAATCCCATTGGGATACACGCTTGAGAGACCTGAGCCTCAGCAATGAAATCAATATGACATGCTGGAGGGACAGATTCATAACCCAGAGGCTCACTTCACTGTGGAATAAACTCCCAGTCCAGGTTAGGCAGAGTCCCTCATTGACTCTCTTCAAGAGGAATCTTGATGAGTGGATGGGACATTGTAGGTTTACCCCGGGTATCACTTCTGTGTCACTGTTAGACAGAGGCACAGTATACTAACCTTGGAAAAGGGCATGGCAAGATATATTTACAATGGATGGCGACAGCCAAACACATTCTGGCTAGGTTCTTAAATGCCCTAGGGCAGATTGCCTAGTATGACACTATGAACCTATGAACCTATGTACCTTGTTCCCCATTGGCCCTATGTGCTGTTAATCACCATGGCAATCACAATACTATGGTAGCATGTTCAAAGGTCAGTTGTCAGTCACCTCTATGCTACAGTTGTGGAATATGTGGGTCATGTGGCAATGTCACAGCTGCAACATGTACACAGTCAACCCTCTCCACTACACATGGACGTACAACACATGTATGAGATGGAACCACATAGCCAAACTGGGGACTAAGCATTCTGAACCCAGTACTGGCATAACCGGTCAGGTGGCATGCAATACTACAGTGACTACAATACCAGTCTGATGTAGACCTACACTGACAGCAATACAAGCACGTGAACACACTGGGCCATTTGTGGAGCCTTAGAATAGCATCCTGCCTAAGCGGCACACTCCTCTGCAGCTGGCACACAGGCATACATTATGCCTGAACACATCACACATAACACATAGCACACAAATCCTGTGTGCCAGTCACAGCCTGTACAGCTAGACAACACACCTGCCACAGTTGTGTTAGCTACCTTTATTGTCCGGTACAGTGTGGTCACACTCACCAGGCTGAACAAGGTGAAGGTCACAGTGATATGCCTGTGGGGCACTATGGTCCACCACATAACACAAGCATACAGGTCAGTCAGAGGCATGGACACATATGACTCAGTCATTGTCCATGCCACATACCTTCTCCTGCTGTACTTGTAGGGTGCTGACATCATCAGTGTTTAGAAAGGGGAATGTGCATCCTGTATTGTTTTTTCCCAGTTGCCAAAACAGACATTTCCCTCACATACACACTTGCAGGATTCAAACCCCTACATAACTATGTTTAAACACTCAAAACGGACACATTAGCGGAGCACGCTATTTGCATTACTGTGAGGTTTTCCTTCTCCTGCTGTACTTATAGGGTGCTGACATCATCAGTGTTTAGAAAGGGGAATGTGCATCCTGTAGTGTGTTCTCCTAGTTGCCAAAAGGGACATTTCCCCCCCGTCAAGCACACACACCAGCCATTTGCAGGATTCAAACCCCTACCTAATTATGTTATGACACTTGAGACGGATGCATTAGCAGAGCACGCTATTCACATTATTGGGAGGTTTCCTTTCTCCTGCTGTACTTATAGGGTGCTGACATCATCAGTGTTTAGAAAGGGGAATGTGCATCCTGTAGTGTGTTCTACTAGTTGCCAAAAGGGACATTTCCTTTACATTAGCCCCCCCCTCAATCAAACACACACATTGCAGTATTCAAACCCCTACGCAACTATGTTATGACACTTGAAACAGACACATTAGCAGAGTGCACTATTTGCATTACTGGGAGGTTTTCTTTCTCCTGCTGTACTTATAGGGTGCTGACATCATCAGTGTTTAGAAAGGGGAATGTGCATCCTGTAATGTGTTCTCCTAGTTGCCAAAAGGGAAATTTCCATCATGCACACACTAACCCCCCTCGGTCAAACACACACACTTGCAGGATTCAAACTCCTACCTAATTATGGTATGATACTTGAAACAGACGCATTAGCGGAGCATGCTATTTGCATAGCTGAGAGGTTTCCCTTCTCCTGCTGTACTTATAGGGTGCTGACATCATCAGTGTTTAGAAAGGGGACTATGCATCCTGTAGTGTGTTCTAGTTGCCAAAAGGGACATTTCCCTCACACACACACTAACCCCTCTCAGCCAAACACATACACTTGCCATTTGCAGGATTCAAGCTCCTACCTAACTATGTTATGATACCAGAGAGGGACGCATTAGCAGAGTGCATTATTCGCATTACTGGGAGGTTTCCCTTCTCCTGCTGTACTTATAGGGTGCTGACATCATCAGTGTTTAGAAAGGGGAATGTGCATCCTGTAGTGTGTTTTCACAGTTGCCAAAAGGGACATTTCCTTCACACAGACTGACCCCCCTCCACACACACTGAGCATTTGCAAGATTTAAACCACTATCTAACTATGACACTTGAGACAGATGCATTAGCAGAGCGCGCTATTCACATTATTGGGAGGTTTGTCTTCTACTGCTGTACTTATAGGGTGCTGACATCATCAGTGTTTAGAAAGGGGAATGTGCATCCTGTGGGGAGGCAGACTCCAAGCACACTCTGGCTAAGCTGTCATTCACTGGGGCAAACAGCCTAGTGTTGACCTCTACACCCATATGTTTAATTGTCAAATGCACATTATTTGTTGCTGATAGACTGTTTGCAGGTCTTTTTTGCCATAGCATTCCCTGTTTGTATGAACAACTTCTGTATCTGTGGAAGATGCTTGCATATGGGAGGGATCCACTATATCACGTATGTCTCTGTAGTCATTTAACTGTGTGCACTGGGCAGATTGCTGTAATGTGGTTGGTTCCTGGAATAACACGTACAAATACCAGATATGTGTGGCCAACTGCTAAACTGAGATTTGGCCTAAGTGTGTGAGCATGCCCAGTTCAGCCTTGCCATGGCATGTTGTCTGACATATGTCTCATTTATCTAAGTGTGTGAGCATGCCCAGTGTGAGCTTTCCATATGTTGAACTCTGCAGCCCACCACATATGTGGATGAGTGTGAACTTCAACAAATATCTCCCGTTTATGGTTGTGTGTTGTGTGTCATATTGTGTAGTTACTGTACAACTGCTTTGTGTGTGAACACAACAGGATTATACTGTGCCTGCAGGGTTTGCATGGGATACTTTGCATACAGTTGTCAACATCCTTTCACACTGACCTAACACTGTAGTACTGTGTAGTGTACTGGTTCAGTACTTTGACTGTGGTGGACAGTATCCTGGGCTTTAGTCCTATCACTGCTTTGCATTTCCATAGTGAGCACAACAGCCTGGTTAGGGGCCAGTTGTGCACATCTGACCATGTTGCATTATGTTCAGATATGAAATACTTAAACCAGGCTTGTCCAACATTGGTAGTGTATTCCACAACATAGGTGTACATTTGCAAACACTAGCGATGTGCCCTAGGCCATTTCTAATGCTAGTCGGAGAGTGTGTTTGTCCCTCGACACACATTGTAAGTGGAGTTTGCCATGACATATGTCATGGTTAGTATACTGTGCCTCTGTCTACCTGTGACATGACAGTGATACCCAGGATAAAGCTACCATCTCCCATCCACTCATCAAGATTCCTCTTGAGGAGAATCGATAAGTGACTCTATGGGTAGCCTGTACTGGGAGTTTACTCATGGGTGGGGGTGGCTTCTGTGTTATGGATCATGCAGTACAGCTTGTCCTATGTAAGTCAGTGCTGGGGTTCAGGTGTCTCATGTGCATAGCTCACTGCCATTCAGATTGTACAAGGTGCAGCATGTTTATTGATACCAGCTTGGACATGGCTTTATACATCAGGCACAGCTTGACTCTGGGTGGGCAGTATGGCAGTGTGTGTAGCTGCAGTTTGTTTAATCAGGCAACACATGGCATCTGTGCAAGCTCTTTGATACTCCTGGTGAGGTACTGTTGGGGACTTTACAGTTGATGGAGGTGTCTGCTGAGGTACATCCCACAGGGGCTATTGTAGTCAATTGTAACGCTGATGAAGGATGACTGCAGAGCCACAATGACCTCCCCTTATCTAGATCTGACAACCTTCATGATTAGGTGGGTATATGGTATGTTTCTGTTAACACTACAGCACATGTTTGTCCAATGCAGGATATCTATCACCTTGTGTCCCCAGGTCTTTCATTACATGTTAAGTACGTAATGGGTTAACACCTATGTGGTAATTGGTGGGCACTTACTGTATATCCATGGGGATTGACTATACACTTTTCTGCAATTAGCTTGCTGACATGGCTATGGCACCAGTTGTCTGTTTCTATGTGGCCCTTTTGTGGGATACTTGTGTCAGCTGGTGGATCATATATGCTGAGCAGTTTGTAGTCCTCTGCAAACATGTTCAGACACAGTCCTTCCCTGTTGGCCTGTACCTATGGAACATATATACCAGACGAGGGAGATCCCAGGACCACGCCTTGTGGGATGCCAGTTATATCTGGTTTGTAGTCTGACATGGCTGCAGCATGTCTGACCATGTCTCTTCTGTCCTTGGTCTGGTTTGCAACCCCTCTACTGACATAGGGGTTTAGCTTTAAGCTGGTGAGAATATCTATAATGAACACGTAGGGTATTGTATAGAAGCCTTTGCAAGGTCCAGCTACGCTGTGTGGACCACATTGCCCTCATCAATGACCTTAATGACTGTTTCAATTGAGTCAAACATGTTTAGGGGCAGGATCTACACTTAAGAAAGCCACACTGGGTAGGGTTTGGTGTCAGTAGGTCCACAATATCTTTATGTCTGTGGTACATGCTGATCCTTTCCATAGCTGTGCAGACCGAGCTTCTCAGGATTCTGGGGTGGTAGTTTTCAGTATCCATTCAGGCAACACCTTTGTTGAGAAGGACCACTGTTGTTGTACACTGCCCTTTGGGTACATATCATGTGGTAAGGCTGACACTGAGCAGTAGTGTGATATGGCATTCCATTCGTCTTGGAGTCCATTTTGGACTCAGCCCAGGACACCATCTCATACCATTGTTGCTGTGTGTTTTGCTTTGTAGATGCTGGCTGTTACCTCAGCATCTGCAATGTCAGGGGGCCAGCAGTCTGCTGGGATAGATATTTTGCATTCGGGGGGGGGGGTTGCACTGCACCTGTCAGGATGTATGTTGGCAATATGTGTGTGTGTTTGGTATGTTTGTGATATTTGTGTGATTCAGAGCGTATCTGTGAATTCCCAACACGGTTCCTACCATCAGTTGTGAAAGCCTTGGCATTATCCTTAGTGTCCTGTACAATTTGTATCTTCATAGGTTCATAGGTTCATACTAGGGTATCCACCCTAGGGCATTTGTTAGCCTAGCCAGAGTGTGTGTGGCTTTCGCCACCCCTTGCTATGTGAATATTATGGCCATTTTTGATTTGCTTTGCTGTACCTCTGTCTGGACATGACACAGTGAAGACCCCAGTGTAACTCTATGATCATCCATCCACTTGGAAAGATTCATGTTGAAGAGTGTCAGTGAGGGGCTCTGCCTAACATGGAGTGGGATTCTGGTCCAGGGTGTGGGGAGCCTCTGGATTATGTATCTGTCCCTCCAGCACATCCTATTTCATTATGTGTTGAGGTTGACATCTCTCACTCTCACAGCTCCGATGGCTTTGAGTTTTCTGGGGTGGAACATGTCCATTACTCCTGTGTTGGGCATGGCCTTGTACAACAGGCATGCAATGCCTCTGTGTAGGCAGTATGTGACTGCATTCAACTGGGGTGTCTACAGCCAGGCAGCATATGACATATATTTGAGACCCTTTATCCTCTTAGTGAGGTACCTTTGAGGTCTTTCTAACTGCTGCAGGTGTCAGGTAAGGTACATCCCATATGAGGCATTGTACTAGATTATGGGTGTGATAAGAGAACAGTATAGGGGCACAATGATCTCTGTTGATGTAGATGTGAATCCTTTCATGATACGGTGTCCAATGTAAACAGTCTTCCTAGCCACATTGGCAATGTGAGTGTCACATAACAGGTTACTGCCCACTTGTGTCCCTTGGTCCCTGATTACTCCTTCCATACATAATGGATTACCACCTATGTGGTAATTTGTGGTATCTTGTTTGGTATTTGGTGGGACATTCATACTTTCCAGTGTCTTCAGGATGGCTGGGTGGGGTTCCTGTGTGTGAGAGTGTGGTCTGTAGCATGCTACAGACTGTACAGCAGTCTTGCCTACAGTTAGTTTCACATGGGTGGACTCCAATGCCTTGTTCATTGTCAGTTACATGGACATATGGGTGTCTGTGCTGAATATGGATACTCACCCTCGTTCTATGCTTTGTTCCAGGTTTTGGGACCATGACGCATGATATGTGGTATAACCTGGTGGTGCTGGTGTGCTGTCAGGAGGCTTGCAGCAGGTTTCTGTCACTGCACATACATCGATGTTCTCCATACTGGGGATGGCCTCGGGAGCATGCATATTGGGGTTTACACATCTGGCATTGGTCAGCATTACCCTTATGTTTCTTTCCACTTATATTTTCTAGGGTGGTGGGTTAGTCTTTTCAGCCTTGCCTATGAAAGGCTCTATGGAGGTGGCAAAAGCCTTATCCAATATCCAGACGTCCAGGGGTAACAGGTTCAAGCCATCCCTGGAACAGCTGAGTGGCTTGTCCAGCATGACATCCCAAGCAGACAGACATTGGATCCCCTTGGAATGACACCAGTAAGTGTGCCACTTGTTATAACTGATCATTCCGTGTTTGTACTGTGGCATCATTCTTGGTAAGGGTAGGATGCTGCAAATGGTGAGTGTCATACCGGCCTGGACTACATAATCAGTGAGCTCATCTATGTCTCTTATCTTGTGGTCCAGGGAGGTACATCTAAGGTCATTCACACCAGCATGGACTATGACTGCATCATATTTCTACTTGCTTTGGGGTGACCTGCATACTTGTGTTATGTGGCATATTGTGGCAGCCTACAGGCAGCTTACTG
Source organism: Protopterus annectens (assembly GCF_019279795.1). NCBI lineage: Eukaryota > Metazoa > Chordata > Ceratodontiformes > Protopteridae > Protopterus > Protopterus annectens. Next base: position 1,054,259,205 of record NC_056741.1, on the reverse strand, counting down.
TACCCTTTCCCTTGGTCAGTCTGGTGTGCGGGACAGCAGCATGTCTCACTATGGAGTCACCTATTACAACTGTATCAGGCATGTTGTTTCTCCTTCTGGCCTGTGACTGTTTGGCACACCAGCTTTGTGTACTATGTGTTGCATGTGTTATGTTTGGAAGTTGTTTGATTGGGTGTCTGCTTTGAAGGCCTCTGTTGGTGTGCTGTGTTTGTAATTTGTGCCTCCGGGAATGTTTTTCTGTGTTTATGTCTTTGGTTTGCAGTTGTGATAGGTCTATGTGGGACTGTGTTTGTGGTGTGTGTGGTTACCTTCTCCTCCTGACTAGTTTTGGGAGTACTGAGTTGAGGGAGCTCAGCCTCCAGTTTGGATAGATGGTTGCATCTCTCACATATATTTGTATTTCTTGGGGGGAGTTGGGGGTTGTCTGTGTACTTGGGGCAGGTGTAACATTGCCTCAAGATTCACAGATTCAACTTGTTTTGGCTGGCCTTAGTGGATTGTATGTGTGGACATATTTTATTGCCATACTACTGATCAGTGATTACTTCATTGTTTATGTTTGATCTATCATGTAGTAGCTTCCTCATTGTCTTGCATGGTTTGGTTATGGCTGGTGTCCACCATGCCAGATGCCTGCATGTATGGCATTGTGTCTTGTTTTAATTTAGGATTGCATAATCCAAGCATCCCTGGCAGCGTTCATGGAATGGCTGTATTACAGGTTCTGAGGTGTGGCCCATATTTTGCACCTGTACAGGACCTTTAATGGATTCCACATCAGTTTGGAGGAGTGCAAATATTGCTTTACACATGTTTTCCACTGTGGTTTTCTGGCCAGTGACTGTGGTCAGGATTTGTATATCCAGTGTGATCACTCTATGGTCTGGTTTTACCAGTGAGCAATACACTTCTCGCCTTGCCATCCAGTACCCATGTTGCTGATTATCACATCCAGTATGCTTACCCCTCTTGTGGGAGTGGTACATTGTTCCTGGGCATTTTGGTTTATGGATTCTATGAACTTTTGTCCTACAGTGTTGGAGCTAGTATAATGCTCCCAGTCTATGTCTGGGTATTTAACAGTCACCCAATATAATGTGGTTTGGAGGACTTGATATATTCATGTATTCCAGCATAGGCCAGGTGCAGTTCCTGGTGTTGGGACAGTAGTCTGTAGCAGGCTATAAACTGGGGGGCAGTTTTAGCCACTGTTACTTGACCATGGCTAGTCCATGCTGCTTCTTGTTGTGGTACCAACATGGAGGTGTGGTTATCCTTGACAATTATTGCTAGTCACCCTCCTTTTGTAGCTTGTTCCATGTTTTGAGGCTGTACAGCACAGTATGAGGTATAACCTGGTAGTGTTAGGGTGCTGTTGTGAGCCTTGACCCATTTTTCTGTTACAGCACAGATATCAACATTCTCCATACTGGGTGAGTTTAGATTGCATGCATCTTGCTGTTTCGACTTATCACTTAACTTATTCTTATCCCTTCTGATACCTATGGAGGTAGGTTTGTGTATTGAGCCTTACCTATTCAGGGCACGCTGTGGGTAACAACAGCCTTTGCCAGTATCCATATGGCCTGCACTGATAGGTGCATGCCAGTCCTAGCACATGGAGCATCATGTCATGCTCAGCATGTCATCCCAGGCTGGCACACATTGGATCCCCTTTGACTAACTGCGATACTTCAGTCAATTATTGCATTTGATCATCTCATTGTCATATTGTGGCATGATGCTTGGTGAGGGTAGGATGTTAGTCAGGGTCCTCAGGTGTGCATATAGTACATGGTGTTACATTACTTAACACATGGCATTCATGCCTCAGGTGTTGCTGCAGGGCTGCCTCTGTTGGATGCACATATTACACTCCCTGTACATGTTTGTGAGCAGGTCATGTCATTTTAAGCATCACTGTTATTATCTGAATGAGTCAGAGGGGGTATCATTCCCAGGGTTCCTACTGAGCCAGTGTATGTGCTATGCGTTGCCTCTTTGCCAAGGCCAGGGCATACTGGGCATGCCTCCTTCTGCCTACTGGGGCAGGCTCAGGTTGTTCCTCCTCCGAGTCACGCTCTGCCTGTGATGGCCTTGGCAATGGTGGGGGGCTGTTTGGCCCAGCCCTATGCTGGTCCTGCTGCAGCTGTTTTCGCAAGATCATATTATGTAGCATAGCCCATACCATGACAATTTGGGTACATGTAGTTGGTGTGTACTGCAAGGCTCCACCAGATGTGTCCAGACACCGGAACCATGACTTGAGCAGCCCAAACACACGCTCTATTACATTACGTGTTTGTGCGTGTGCCTCATTATGGCATTCCTGTTCAGGTGTGTGTGCGTTTCTGATGGGTGTCATCAGCCACGGCTCCAGTGCATAACCTGCATCCCCCACTAGGTGTCCGTGTGGGATGTCCCCATTGGCAAATGTCTGGTACAGCTGCATCAAATGCCAGATGTGGGAATCATGGTAGCTCCCAGGGCAGCCAGCACACACATTCATTATTATGCCCTGGGCATCACACACGACCTTGCAGTTGATGGAGGGGAAGCCCTTGCAGTTAATGTAGGCCCTAACCCACTCACCGGCTGGTGCTTTGATGCATATGTGCGTGCAGTCTATTGTACCAACTACCTCAGGGTATTCCGCTATTTGCTGGAAGAGACGCATATTGCTGGCCAATATCTCACGGGCATTGAGGAAATATACATAATCACCGACATGTGCTGACATGGCATCCAGGAACTGGTGCAGTACCCTGGAGGCTGATGCCTGTGATATCCCCATCATATCACCAGTTGGTCTCTGGAAGGTACCTGTTGCTAGTATTCTTAGGCCAACACATACCTTGGTTTCCACTGGGATGGGTTCCCCTTTGTTGGTTCTGTGTGTGAGGCATGGCCTGCACAGCTCAACTATTTGCTGCAGGAGCTCTCTGTCCACTCTATAGCGCTCTACTATCTCCAGCTCATGTAACCCATGGTAGGTGACCCTGGGCCTGTACACTCTTCTCCGTCTCCTCACTGTGGGTTGTCTGGCACCATCTGCATTGTCACCACCCTCAGCAAGTCGCCTATGTCTCATTATGACAGCTATGGCAGCCCCTAACATTTCTGCTCTGAGTTCAGCTTTTTCAGTTTTCACTTCTAATAGCTTACTCCTGTCTTGCAGTGTCTCTTGAGAGAAACATCTTGCACTGCTGTTTGCAGATTTATAAGTGTTGGGCTGAGCTACTATTCTGCCTGTGTAATTTCCTGCTTCTAATTGTTTTCACCTGCTAGCTCCAGCAATATTCCCTGGTAGCTTCCTACTAATTATGTTGCTTCCTTTTTCCTTTCTGTTTCCTCAGGGGGGAGCAGCGTGTATACCAGCAGAAACACGCTCACAGTGGCTTACACACGCGCACACATGCTTACACAGCTCAGAATCATCTTATTCGGGTTAAAACGCGCGCACACCAGCTCAAATAGTGTTACAGGTCTGCCAACGGGCTTCTACATGCTAAGTCTGCCCTACACATGCACACACCCATGAAAACAGTGTTAAACAGCTACCAACACGCTCCCACATGCTCAGTCTGCCTTGCATCCGCGCACACTGTCTTACTCGCACTTCATGACGTGCACACGTGCGCATGCACGTCCAGGAAGAAACTTTGGTGTAGGCAACAGTGTACACCTTCCATTTCTTGACTTTCCCATGCTTGTCTAGTGGCACACCTTTTTCCATGATATCTGTCTGACATCTGTCATGTAACTCTGACCTCCAATGAACTGCATTTCTTTATACCATTCAATGTCAGCTATCTCCTACTATGTTCCTCCCCCTTCTGTAACTCTTACACTACTCAGAATGTGCTCATTTGCTATGTGACAGTGGAATTCAGTATCCTAACACTCATTTGCATCAGATTGCTTACTAATGCTTAGTTACATCTCTTAGACTCAGCTTCCCCCCTTAGCAACCACTATATGGTGGCCATGTTGTTTTTGGTCTGCTGGTCCCTGCATTGTAAATCCATGTATTGCATAAAACCCACATTTGTGGGTTTATAACCTTCATTTTTATGTTTTATACAGTGCAGCCCATTTTTAATATATTTGCATCGGGTTACCTTGCCAATGGCTACATATTTGGTCATTGGCATGCTGCCTGACACATATGCACCCTTTATTTGGAAATGACATGGCTCCATTGTGGTTTTTGCAGAAATGTACTCAGTTGTCAACTGAGTACATTTATGCAGCTAAAACGGCTCTTACACAGGCGGTTCTGGGCTTCCTGGATCGCTAATCATCCTCATTTGCATGCTATTCGGCTGCAAGTGAGGTGATTAGCTTACCCACGCCCACTCCGTGTAAGAGACGTTTTAGCTTGTCTCTTACATGGACTTTGAGCTGTTCCTGGATCGCGAAGGCTGCATGGAGTCTTACACGTCTCTTAGACTCCGTGCAAGCCTTCATGAATCCTGCCCATTATTTCTTTGGATATACCTCCTGTTTCTTTAGCAGGCTCTCAAAGGAGTAGTAGTAAAATTGGTACTCCTGACTTCACATTTCATTTCTCATTTGGTGATGTTAATGAAGAAGCTTATCGTATAGGCACTAAGCCTAAAAGAATGAAGTCACATTTCACTTATGGTACTACAGCAAAGGGTTTGGACACAGATGGTACTACAGCAAAGGGTATGGACACTAATATTGACACTGTTGACAATGGTATGATGGATAATATTGATGTTAGTAGGCACAGCAAAAGCAAACATTTGAAACATGTAAATTCAGACCTGTTTAAAACATTTATTGAAAAGAACTGTTATTTTGATACTGATCTGACTGCAGACATCAGTGACAAAAGACACACTTCAAAGGAGAAGTCTAAAGGTACCTTAAAGGATTTCATATATGATTTGGGTAAAAAGTTGGTTTTAATAAACAGTATTAAACTGGACAATGCCTATCTTTCCAGATGTATAGAGTTAAAGGTAGTCCTGATGGGACTTAGATTTTTTAAATTACCTATGGGTGTGAATATTACTGAAAATGTTAAGTCAGATTTTAATAGTTTATTTGACCAATGTGGTTTTAAGTATATGTATGTGTTGATGAAATTTAATGATGAGAAGCTGGTTTATTTAATTAAGGAGGTGGAAGAATTAAATACTTTGATTAAAAATGACTTACTTTTTTCTCAGTGGGAGAATTTGTATGTCAAACAATTCTCCTATGCTGAATCTAATATTTCAAAAATATATGAATGTAAGATGAAAAAACTATATAGGGACTTGGACCAATACAAAAGAGGTACAGCATATTTATGGGAAAAAGATCATAGTAAGTACCCTAAGTATGTGAGGGGGGATCAAAAGACAGGAATTGTAAATACCTACAAACAATCTAGTTCTGATGGAAATGCTAACTCTGATTTTTTTATACGGATAACACAAGGGGAGGGAGAGAAAGTGGACGAGGGGTTACAGAAGAGATTCTCACTACCATCCATATCCAAGGACCCCACGTTAAATTCTGGTTCAGTTGTTACTGAGCCAATAGGTGAGTCCAGTAATAATAATGTAGGCATCCTACAGGATGGTGTTACTTACACCTATAGGAACTTTAATATATACAACTATACTAACTATATTTTAAATACTGGACACTTTGATTTACTATCTAAGGGGATTAAATTTATTCCCACTAAAAGATTCAATCTAGTGGATTGTATTTGTGAAATAAAAAGATATGTGAGAAAGCTTAACCTGGCTATTTTATTTAAAGATAAAAAAACAGTGGGTGACATTTCTCATGCAGAGCCGTTCATTCCAGTAGTCAAAAAAAATAGTACATATATACCCCCCATGCACCCCACCATTTCTATCTTTGATAAAGTAGTGACTAAACAGATTTACAAGTTGGATAGACAAATCGATGGACATCAGATCAGTTCCAATTTAACAAAAGAAGAGAGCAGGATACTACATGAATTAAGATGTGCTAGTAACATCAGAATCATGAAACCAGATAAAGAGGGGGGCACAGTCATCTATGATAGTTTTTTATACACTTGTAAGATACATGAAATATTACACAATTCTGGAAATTATTCTATGTTGTCCTTGAATGAGATCAACATAGAGTATAGAAAAATAGACACATATATTGAAGAATACTCACTAGACAACACGATCAATAATGACATCTATACTTATATTAAGGTTGAACATCCTATATTAGCTTCTATAGTGGGTATTCCTAAAATTCACAAGAATATAGATGAACCGCTCTTTAGACCCATTATATCAGGGAGTAGGTCTAAGACGTTTAATATAGGTAAGGTTATTGATACCTACTTGAAACATATATACGCCACTATTCCACATATAGCTTAGGACTCATGGGATTTTCTGAAACAGTATCCTATTTACCTATCCAGTTCAGATCTGATATTTGTGACTATCGATGTCATAGATTTATTTTCTTGTACATCAAAAGAAGATGGTCTATCAGCTTTTGCTACGAGTATAAGAAAACATACAGATATCCAATGGGACACCATCTGTCTTCTCACAGATATGTTGTCCCTGGTTCTCGAACATAATTACATTATATTTGAGGGAGAATATTACAAGCAGACCAAAGGCGTAGCTATGGGAGCAGCTTGTGCTCCCATATACGCCAACTTGGTCATTCTTGAATGGGAAGAGAGGACTATTTTAGACAGTCACTTTATGACATAGATAAAATATTATGTCAGATACCTTGATGACATATATTTGATTTGGGATGGTGGAGAACAACAGCTAGCATCATTTTTACAATACATCAATAGTAGCAGTATTTTTTTTAAATTTACCTCCTCTAGTAGTCACGAAGGTGTGGCTTATTCAGACACATTTGTGTCAAAAACAGGGGATGAGTTTAAATCCAAACTTTATAGAAAGAACACTTTTTCGAATAGTTATTTGGAATATTCTAGCTACCAGCCGAAGAAACAATTCACGAATATATACAAGGGTCAGCTTATTAGAGCAGTTAGGATGACCTCACGGTAAGAGGACATGTTGGATGAGGTGAAATTTATAACGTCCTTATTTAAGGACAGAGGCTATGATGTTAGAGTTATGGAAAATGTAAGTAATTATGTTGTGAGGAAATGGGGTAACCAGTACAAGCCTTTTTTGGGTGAAAAATATAGGACAGCTATTGTTTCAACTGTGGATATATTGCATGATATGAAGTCTGAAACTTGCATTTTTGCATTTTGGGATTTGGCATATATTCAGGTAAAGTTAAGAAGATTTTAATGAACAACTGGCATATAATATCTGCTGATCAAGATATAGCACCCACATTAGGTGAATTGTTTATAAGGTAGGGGCCAACATAAAATCTATTTTAGAGAAGGGTATCTTTATTAAGAAGACAGACTACATGAAAACTGCAAAATGTGGGGCATGTAAACAATGTCACACTATATTCCAGGGAGACAGTGTGAAATTAGATAATTGCAAACACACTAGAATTAAATTCTGTGGGGGCAACTGTACAACTAAAATGGTGGTGTATATTGCCATCTGCAGAACATGTTCAGGATTCTATATAGTTAAGACTCAAAGGAGTTTAAATAAACGTATATACTCTCACCTTTATAGCATCAGAAGGAAGGATGAAAAAAATGCTTTGTATAAACATATTAAACAATATGGTGACAAACATTATTTTAATTTTGGTATAGTGGACATTGTGCACACCAATAACAGAGGGGGTGACTTTAATAATTTATTAATTTATTATTATATAAAGAATTTTGGTGGCAAATATATACAGATGCTTCCACTATACCAGGTTTAAATGACACTGTGTCTGTCAAACCACTATTGGTCTTAAAATGAACTATCTATCAGGCACATTGTTATATGTTTTTAAACATGTTTTGATATGATCTAAATGTAAATGTTTTTGTTAACATTTTTTCAGTTTTTTAACTTGTTTACTTTATCAAGACATATTATATGTAACATTGCTTTTAGAAATAACATGAATATTATTTAATATTTTATGAATAGAGAACAATGGTCAAGAATGTGTGTATAGCTTTAAAATTTCAAACTGAATTTTGGCGCCAAAAATGTTATTTAAACAGCTGTGATGCAAGCTATGGTGTTCTGAGGAAGCTTGTTTTATTCAAGTGAAAGCGCTTACCATTCTTTGTTTGTTGGCATTGCAATAAACTTTTGTTCACTTCTACTTGGTTTCATTGAAGGTGTTGTGGACTGTTATGAGTGTTGAATAGAGGTGAACTCCCAAGACACAGACGGAATTTTGCACACAGTGCATTTGCTGCTTTTTCTTTTCTAGTTGAACTTTTATGGTTGCTGCACTGTTTGCTTCAGTTGAGTTCTAAATATAATAAGTAAAAACTAAACATTAACCTTTTATTCTAATGTCTTGCTGCTACAAGGTAAAATACTAGTCTACTAATCTGAAGCAAGTGAAACTGTAAAATGACATAATAAAATGAGAAGTTAGCAAGCAAACTGGCAAAGTCAAGTTAACTGGACGAATAATGTAACAGTCTGGTTTTAACCACGTTTTTTTAAATAAAATTCAGAAAGAGTGGTTTTCTTTTTTTTTCAATAATCGTTTTTATTGTTTTGCAAAACCATTATACATTTCACACACGATTTACATTATGTACAATACTGCTTCCAATGTTTTAGTTCCATTTTGAATTTCCCTATTATACATTAAGAATAAATATCATTTTAACCAAGTACAGGAAAATAAAATAACAAAAAATGAAACATAAAAGCATCTACTATAGACAATTATAAACCAACTCAAGCCAATAATTTGTATTATTTCTACATTTTCTATGTAATCCAAGAATGTGTTGATACACATACAGAATGTCCTGAAGGAAAGTGGATAGGAACCGCTACGCCAAAATAATATTAAAGATTTGTTCCCAAATTTTTATGCTGTTTATACTTTTCTTATTATTTCTAATTAACAATTTGTGCGCTAATATATGCTTAATCGCTAACAGCCTGAAATTTTGCCACGACACCTGTGCTGGGTTCAACCAATTTGTGGCTATATATAATTTCATTAGTAAACTAATATTCATAATTACAATCTTTTTTGTTTTGTCCAAATTCTCCGGTGGAATATGTAAAATCAGAAATTCCCAGGAGAGTGTTGAGTTTTGGTAACCCATTTTTTGTAGCTGTAACTTTAATGAATTCCATAATTTATAAATGCACTTGCAACTCCAGAACATGTGTAACAGGTCTGCTGTCTGATCTACACACTGTGGGCATTTAGGTGGCTTTTTTGAATCAAATTTATGAAGTGTTAGATGGGTATAATATGCATTGTTAAATATCATCATTTGAGTAAAGACCAGTTTTTGAAGTGATACGGATTTTAATGTTAAGTTAAACACCTCTACTATTTTACTGTCATCTAGGGATGGCAATTTCTCTCTCCAGTATTTCGATAACAGAATATGATTATTATATTTTCTCTCTTTTGCCATTTTATACGCTGAGGATATATATTTTCTGTCGTGTTGCAATGCTTCCCACAGATGACATGAAATAACTAGTTCCTCTTTTTTAATTTCAGAACTGGTAAAATAATTTATGGCCAAATCTTTTAACTGCCTCATTATAATTAAATAAGAAATGGGAAGATTCATCTCTTTTAAGATATCATGTACCGCTACTCCTAAGAAGGGGTATAAATCCCTTACAGTTAATTCCTTAATAAATGGATATTTCTTTAAGTCTATCAGTTGATTACCAATAGTCATATTAGGATTCCCATCAAACGGTTGAAACATCATCATATATTTTAAAAGGTTCAAGGAGGCAAACAGAGTTTGAGTCGCCATTGCCCATACCTTGATGTGCTCCATTAACTCATATTTACTCAATGTTCTTATATTCAAAAATGGTACAGCTTTAACATTAATTCCCTTCCCTTTTATATGTTTATAATTTAGCAGTACCCATTTGGGTATCCATTTTCTATTTTCACTGTCCAAGTAAGACACCCTTAAAATCCTATTGGCCTGAATCACTGTATAATACATCTCAAAATCCGATAAATCCAACCCCCCCCCTCGTTTTAGGAGCCATCAGTTTCTCATAGGATATTCTCGTTTTTCCTGGGTTCCCACAGAAATTTCCCCAATCCTATCTGAAACTGCTTAAAAAGGATTTTGTGATTTTAAGTTGTGCTGCTCTAAAAATATATAGCATTCTGGGGAGAACATTCATTTTTATTATCGCTGCTCTTGCCATCATCGGTAGCTTCAACTTACTCCATCTTTTCAAATCCATTGTTATTCGGTCTCCAGTTGCCTTAATATTGTTGATAAAAAATTCTCTATTTTCAGTTGAGAAGTCAATCCCCAAATATTTTATTCTTTCTTCTGTCCTTACTCGTCCTATCAATGGTAGCATTGAAAAAGGTGCAGGTGTCTTTAGAGGGAATATTTTGTTTTTTTTTAAATTTAGTTTGTAATTAGCAATTTTCTCAAAGGTTTGTATTGCTGTTAGTATTTTTCCGTATCCGACACCGGTGTGGTACTGTATATATTTAGATCATCTGCAAAAGCAGTCATCCTAACCTTTATCCCAAGAAGTACAGGAAAATTATAAAAAACATTTTGTTTCATATGAAGAAATAAAGGTTCCAAATACAGATTAAACAGTATGGGAGACAATGGGCATCCCTGTCGAGTTCCATTTTTAATTTGAATCCTTTTGGAGCATTCATGATTTATATATAAACTAGTGTATGCATTCTTGTATAAATTTCTTAACATAGAAATAAAGAGCTGAGGTATATTGAAATATGATAATGTTTCAAATAAATATGCCAAATTAACTCTATCAATGCTTTTGAGCATCAATTATTAAAGCATATATGTTCATATTTTTATACTTCGCATAAGATATTAAAGTATGAAGAGTTAATGTATTGTCTGTAGTCTGTCTCCCATCTATAAACCCCACCTGTTCTTCTGATATTATCAAGTTTATTATTTTTTTTAATCTACTAGCTAGAATAGATGTCATGATTTTCATATCAATATTCAACAGTGATATGGCCCTATAATTGTCTGGATTTTTGGGATCACTATTCTCTTTCAATATCAGAATTGTTCTTGAGGCATTAAAATGAAGATCATTGCTGCCATTCAAAATGATATAATTAAAGGTCTGTGAAAGTACAGTGCTCAGAATCCCACTAAAAGATTTATAAAATTCAGATGTCATACCATCTGGTCCTGGGGCTTTATGTGGCTTTAATTTCTTAATTGCCTCTAGGACTTCATCAACTGTAATCAATGCAGTCAATTCTCCATGAGAATCCTTGTCAATCTTGGGAAAATTCATTTTCTGTAAGAACTCTTTTCTCTCTTCATCATGCCCATGAGTTTGTTTCTCACCATATATCTGATTAAAAATTGATTCAAAAATCTTCATGACATCTGACTTATCAGTATATAACGTATTGTTATGATTTATTTCGGTAATTAATCGTGTCGATTTCGTCTGATTAATAATACGGGCTAATGCTTTCGAGGGAGTTTGAATGTGATTTGCATATTTAACTAAACTTCTTTGTTCATACAGTGTCAATTTTCTGTTGTGCATAAGAAACAGCTCTTTCTGACATCTTAACAACTCAGTTTCTGTTTGTTCAGTGTAGTTACTCATCAGCTCCTTGTCCAATAATTGTATTTTAGTTTCCAGATCCAGTTGTTCTTTATTTTGGAGTTTTTTATAATAAGTGGCTTTCTGAATAAATAATCCTCTTAACAAAGTTTTAGTTGTAGCCCATTCTATATCTAATGGATGTTCATTACGTGGTATATTGTATACAAATTGTTTAAGTATCTCCTTAACTTCCTGTACTATATCTACTTTGGTTAATAGGTATGAGTTTAAGGACCAATTATATCCACCATGATTTTTAGTATTCAAAATATCGGTCTTTAAAGTTAAAGTTATTTTAGAATGGTCTGAGAGCTGTCTAGCTTGATTAGAAACCCTAGGGTCAAGTGAAATGAACACTTCTGGAATTAAAAAAAAATCAATTCTTGACCACATTTTATGGCAGCTAGAATAGAAAGTAAAGTTTTCTGCCTTTGCTTGTATGTGTTTGTGTTTAAAAGGGTCATACAGTTTGAAGTCTGTTCTCAGTTCTTTCAACGCTACCATTGCCTGCTTATTAAAAGCAGTCGAAGCTCCCAACTTATCAGTTTTAGAATCTTGGTATGCATTCCAATCCCCCCCCATCACTATGTAACAGTTGTTATATGACTGTAGAATAGAGTAAATTGAAGCTATATAATAATGTTGGTTCACATTTGGGGCATACACACATATAAGTACTATCGGCTTATCCAAACTTTCAGATTTGAGAACCACCAAACACCATCTGCCTTCTTTGTCTATTTTATCCTCCAAAATTTCTCCTTGAAACTGATACTTGATTATAATTGCCACCCCAGCACTATTCGTAGTCCCTTCCACCTTTACAACCTTCCTAATCCATTTCTTGTCCTTCATTGTTTCCCACTGGTCATTAGTCAAATGTGTTTCTTGTAATAGAATAAAACCTGCTTTTGATTTAAAAAACAGATGCAGAAACAGCTTTCTTTTTTTCATGTTCTGGAGTCCTTTAACGTTCCAGGAATCTATTATCCACATTCTAGACTATGAATTGATGAATAATGGTATCTATTTTTTGTTTTCCACCTTAAACTGACAAGTGTTGGTATTACGTGAATTTTTTGGAAGCAAAACATCCATCCCATCCCTACCCAGTGCCTATCCACTATTCCTCCGGACCAGGATGAACATAGGTTTTTCACATTGGATAACATTCCCCAAGTAGCTAATCTTCTAATTCTATTAACTAACAATAAAATAGCATGCAAAAAACCTATCTATGTCTACAAAGCCTAACCCAGACATTCCCTACTAAACACCGCACTCAAGTAACTACAGCTCTGAACATTTCCCTAATATTCATGTAAACTAATTGTACCTGACATGTCAAATAATTCACTTTTAACAAACTTTAAATTCAGCAATAATATATTAGCATTATAATTACTTGTTCCAAAACCTTTTAACTAACAGTTCACCTAATAAACACACAGTTGTTATACATTTGTTTAAAACAAGCCATTATTTAGGTCAGCTATTTATCTTCAAAACATTCCTACAATATTGCATGTAATTTTTATAGATCATTACAGTTAAACATCACCTATAATACACCTTTACTACTACTGTTTCTAATTATGCTATATATATATATTTTTTTCTTTTCCCCTAAACTGATCAAAGTTAAAAGATACTTATTTATTCACTTATTTATTCACTAAATAAAACACAGTAAATTAAAAGACAAGCATGCAAAGGAGGAGAAAAAAAAAAAAAAAAAAAAGAGAGAAAAAAAATAACAAAAAATGGACTGCATTATCTGGATTTACCACTAAGCCATAGACTCTTATACAGCAACAGCCAAACCATACAGTCTTATCTATACATGACACACTTTACCTCATTGATCGTTTTACAGTCATTTTAGCATCAAATGAGTCCCAAAAAGCTTCGTTTTCGATTTATAGCAGCTCTTCTTGCTTCCCAGCAGTTGCAGCAGTCCAGACAGTTCATTTTTCGAATTTTCGCGCTCGCGACGGGGGAACCAATTCGCGAATGGACCTCTGAGCTGCACCACGCTCAAAACGGTCCCCCTGCTTCCTTTACCTTGTTTCCTGCTGCCTCATGGGTCAGGAGCGCTCGTTGAAGCCATAAAACTTCATGGAATCTTCGTGTTTCAACTAGGAAGACGAGATTAAAAGATAAAACGGAGAATTACCAGGCCTGCTGAAGAAAGAAGAACACACAAAGGATTTTGAAGCCTCGGATCCTCGTAAATGAAGTCTCCCATTCACTCTAATGCAGGAAGAAGTCAGGATGGACTGTTCAATTTTCAGACAGTGGCACAGCCTTGAAAAGCTTCAAAAAGGTGGGTCTGGCTTCTTTTTTTGTATTTACAGTGTATTTAATGCCATCAAGAGTAAAAATTAAACTGTTAGGATATTTCATTTGGAATCTAATGTTTTTGTCAATTAGAAACTTACAGTATGGAGCCAGCATTTGTCTAGACTGTCTTATTTGTGTAGGTAAATCCTGTGTTATAGAAACTTTATAACTTTGCCACATTATAGATCCACCAGATTTTTTTATGGTTAGAAATATTTTATTCACATCCTGGAAGTTTAATATTTTGACATACACAGGTCTTGGTGTATTTGAAGCTTGGGACTCCCTGTAAGCTCTATGTGCTCTTTTGATGACAATTTGCTGAACAACCACAGCGTCCTTAAGTAATGTTTCAAATATTTGTGTGATAGAAGTGGTCAGATCATTATATTGGATTGATTCTGGGATCCCTCTGATGATTATGTTGTTGCGTCTTGATCTTGCTTCCAGGTCCAGAATTTTGTTTTGCATCATTTGAATATCAGCCTCATGTGATTCAGATCTTTTAGTGAGCAATGTTATATTGTCTTCATTTACTGCTATTCTGGTTTCTGCTTTCTCCATTCTTGTTAGAATCCGATTACATGTCTCACTAAATGTTTGTGTTTGGGATGTTAGGTCTTTTAAGGCATCTTGTATAGGTAATAATGCAGACTTAATTTCTTCCATCGTAACCTGTTGATCAGATTTCGCTGATGCCCCTGTTTTTGCAGTCTCTTGCTGTTTAAATGTTTTCTGTCTCTTAAATATGGATTCCTTCTCTGGAGACTGTAATGCTGACAGTTTAGTTTTAGTAGTTGTAGTGTCCATATTTTTATCTTCTTTTGACATTTTGAAATGCTGCAGATAGAGATAATTACCAAGTAAAGGTTTCAGTAATGAGGTAGTTCAGTCTTTTGTTTGGTGCTCTGTTCAGAATCAACCAAGCAATCAGTTCCAATCCTGTTGTCACCAAGTATTTTTTTTCAATTTTTTTTCCTCGATAAGATCGCTGACTTCTAGTAGTTTATTAGTTGCTGTCAATTAGTTGATTAACTCCAAATGTACATCCGCAGAGTTGATTTTTGTTTCTGGTCTTTGGAGAGCTGAAGTACTGCAGTGCTTATAGAATGGCGGCCATCTTTGAATCCAGAAAGAGTGGTTTTCATCTTGGCACATACTAGCACGAGAGTGACTGTTATCAGTTGTCATGCATGCAAACTAATACATCGCATACAAAATAGATTTAAGAAAATAATAAAGCATAATTAGTCAAATCAGTACATATGTAAAATTTAAATTGCAAATATAAAACTAAATAAAATTGTGTGCGCTATAAAGATTTGCGTACTTGTTATTTTTTCTTTCTTTAGACTGAAGCTGTGTGCTCAAAAGCTAAACTGCAAAAGGACAGCAGAAACAATGTTTGAATATGGATAATATAGAAAGCTGCAGAGAACATACAAATAAAGACATATAAGGTCTTCCTCAATGTATCTTCTTGCTGTATAATGAGAGACCAAAACTGGATAATTTTTATAATAAACTGCAAATACAAATGTCAAGGAATAAGTAAAAGTATAAATAAGCAAATGCATACATCCACAGATAAGCTGTGATTAAATACCTATGGAAACAAAAAAGCACAAAATGTGCACAATAATAACATTGAAATGGTATGCAATCACAGAAGAAACAGTTATATTGTATGAGGGGTACAAAGCCCCAGTATCTTTTATATTAGTACTTCACCTGCATAGCATCTGAATTAATTTACTAACTACATGTCAGTATAATCATGGATAAAGTAGCACCAGGGGTGGCCCATGCTATAGGACTGCCGGACTGCAGCCCCCTCAACTTTAAAATAAAAAAATAAAAAGAAATACATAGAAAAATTAAAAAAAAAAATCGTGGACTTCCCACATGTGCACTAGTCCAGAGATTGTCTCAGAAGCAATCCTGACTGGGAAACATGGAGAACAGAGCTCCCAGAAGTCTATGCAGTTTTAAACTGCATAGACTGTCCTGGGAACTTGCTGGGGAAACGCGTCAGGGTCGGACTGCAACATCAGCAGTCAGGAATTTAGGATTTCACGACAGGCAAGGTCTGGAATGGAATTTGCTGCAGTCTCATCAGAGGAAGATCTTGCGACAGGTGGGGTCAGCTGTGCACAGGTTTTGGATAGAGATTGGATGTGGTGGTTTACAGGCAGGATTTATTTTATTTTGGATTTGCGGTGGTGCACTTTGGAGTTATGGACTACAGGTAAGTGTGTGTGTGTGTGTATATATATATATATATATATATATATATATATATATATATATATATATATATATATATATACAGGTGGTTAGACTCATGGTGGTGTGGTAGGGAATACCTCAGGCTTGAACCCTGTACCTTATATGCAGGTGTTAAAGACCTGAATTCCCTACCCACCACCATTTGTAAAAAAAATTGCAGATTTTTGCCTCATATTTGATCTGATCTATTCCTCATAATATCTCTGGTTTGTAAATATTGCAATGCTTGATATTTGATGGTGCAGTGGTAGCATTGTTGCCTCACAGCTGCAGGTTCTTGGGTTTGATTCTTGACTGGGGTGCCTTCTTTGTGGGGGGGGGTCTGTCTCTTCTCCCTGTGTTTGTGTGGGTTTGCTTTTGTGTCCTCCCATGTTACAAAGACATGTCTGCATTATTTCTTCCTGGGCCTCTGCTGAAAATTGTTTTTTTTTTTTTGTTCCAAGTCAGACTGTCCTGATTAACAAATGTTAAATAAAATTGACAGGCATTTGAATTTCAGACTTCAGGTTTCTGAATGTTTACTTCCTTGCATATTTGATGGTGCAGTAGCAGTATTGTTGCCTCACAGCTGTAGGTTTTCTGGTTTGATTCTTGGCTGGGGTGCCTTCTGTGTGGAGTCTGCATCTTATCCCTGTGTTTGTGTGGATTTGCTCTGGTGTCCTGCCATTTTACAAAGACATGTGTCTACAGTATTTCTCCCTGGGCCTCTGCTGAAAATTATTTTTGTTTTGAATTTCAGACTTCATATTCTTCAGAAAATACATAGTAAAACAACTTTTTATTCTAGCAATAAATATATAGTAACACAACCTTTTACTATAGCAATTTTTTAAGTTTATAAGATGACTATTTGAAATGTGTCCTTATTTTTTGGGACTGTAATACCCTGTTATTGGCTTTGTCCAGGTTTTTTGTGCAAAGGTTGACATCTATGGCAAGAACTGAATTCACTGAATATGCTTGAGGGCTGTATTCCCTCATTACTGGGTTTGTCCAGGTGTTTTGTGCTAAGTGGTTGACAGCTATGGTGAGAACTGAATTCATTAAATGATAGCCATTTAAGTTTCAGTCTTCCTCTTTCACAAAGCAGCTGATTTGGCATAGTGGTATGTTGCTCTTGACTGTTTTGCACAGGGACCTTGGCAGTAAAATGTACGGTGGTAACACAGCATTTTTCTTTCACAAAGCAGGTGATTTGGCATAGTGGTATGTTGTTCTGACTCTTTTGCACGGGGACCTTGGCAGTAAAATGTATGGTGGTAACACAGCATTTTATTCTAGCAGCTTTCCAAGATTATACAAGCAATGTTTAATGTGTCCCTGGTTTTTGCCCTTTTGACCCACCCCAATAAATTTGGCTTTTTCCAGACTTCTTGTGCTGCGAAGTTGAGATGCAGTTGAGTATTGAGTAGATTTTACAAGGAGCTGAGAGCTGCAGGGGAAGAGAAGTTTAGTGCTGATTATGCTAAGTCAGCTCATATTGCTAATAGCACAACAGGTTGTGTACTTACTTTTGATGCAGAAGGTTGTTGGTTCTACTCCCATAAGGGGTGAATGCTGCTGTTACTGAAAGTTAACATGCTAACTATGAGCCTGTTATCAGTTTGCCATCCATTTCCTATTGCAATATTACTAGCTTATTTTTAATGTAATTTAGGCAATTTATTCCTCAGGGGCATCAGACACTTTATTTTTCGATAAAAACATGAAATATAAAGGTGATTGCTAGCAGCAACCTCTTCATTACAAATTTATTTAACGTGGATTTATTTAGATTACTTTTTTACTACTTTAGAGATTGTGCATATTTACTGTTAATGGTGGACTGTAGAATTGTGCATATTTACTGATAATAGTGGACTGTAGAAGTTTGAGTAGACTTTTATGATGGAAATGTTCTGAATTGGGCAGTTTTGTTTCATTGTTTACTGGAACAATGTTCAAAGCAATAGGAAGGTGTATCAAAGAGCACATGTATGTTTCATATGCAAGGGGCCTATGATTTGAAAACAGCCCAGAATTAATTTTTATCTGCCATGGGTAAAATGTATTTTCTTTGAATGTGGGTTTTAATGTTGTTTCAATGAATGTGAGTTTCAAAGGCAGAGAAGCTTTAATGCCAAGTTTGTTCCCCCAATATATTTGGCCTTGTTCAGATTTACTGCATTAACAGGTTGAGAGGTACATGCAAATAAATTGCTTTATAGAATTAGGCATAGCCAACCTCTCAACTGTCCCCGATTTTGGCTCAAAATGTTGCTCTTCTCCCTAATAATCCCTCTACAAAATAGCAATTTTGGAAGAAAACATGGAGGGTTTACAATTAAGAAATAACTGTAATAATCAAAGTTATAGATTACTTGAAATGCATGCAGATTCTTTTATTTTGTCAGCTGCTCAAGTTAGCAGTACTAATATTAAAGTGTCTCTTCTTTGACAGGTTCCCAGCTGTATTGTGTGGCTATTTTATATTTTTGCATCACATTTTTGGTCCATTTTTCATAAAATTGTGTTTTTTGGCAAATTAGTGACAAATCACTAAAGACTGAAGTTAGAAAATAATGACAGACATTTGAGTTTCAGATTTTATACCCTTCAGAAAATTCATACTAATGCAAGACCTATTCTATTATCTTTCTAGGTTTATTAGAGCAATATTTAAAATTGTCCTTATTTTTGGGCTTTTGTCCTACTTCTGTGTATGGCTTTGTCCAGATTTCTTGCTCTGAGGTTGAGAGGTATGACAAATGTGTCAGGGCCATCACAGTCAGCCAGAGACATTTTAAATTGTGACTTACTTGTTGCACCCCACTCCCCCATGTAGTGACTCTGGATGTGTCCAAGCAAGGCAAGGAGTAGTTATGCAGTGTAAATGTGCAGTGTGTCCCCCTATCCAAGGTAGACACAAGTACTACAGTGGCTTTTCATCTGTCCTTGATTTTGCAGAACGGTCTGGTTTCTGTCATATTTTTTGTACTGTTGATTTATGCTTATTACTCAGATTTATGCTTATTACTCAGAAAGCACCTGTTGCTCTGTGTTTAAGTAGCAATGCTTTAATGACCATAAGGTAAGCTTGTCTGAGATTGTAAGATACAAGTAAGCTTTAATAAGCATACTGTTAAAGAATTGCCAACATTGAAAGCCTTTCTGTTGTTGCCATGCAGAGAATACTTGACTAGATAATGTATAAACCTTGGGTATTAAAGGACAAGATTCCACTATTTTAAAAAGCTCATTACACTTGTTGGAGACTTCCATTAATCTCTACAGACTTTACCCGTAAACTAAACAGAATGCCAATCATGTGTGGTCCATAACCTGTACAGTAATCCTTTAAGCAATGTATCTTGAGCTTGTTTCTTGTTTGCTTTTCATTTTTTACTTTGATCATGTTTTTCCCCATGAAACAAGTAGATAGTTGTCAGGCAGCAGGTCTTTTTTGGATAAGAAACATTTTTAAAAGTAGGGGCATCACAGAGATTTCTACTTTCAGCATGTTACTTGGTACTTTATTAAAGCTGAATATAAATTATAATTAGAACTGCAGTGCAAGGAGAAGTGGTTTGAGTTGAGTGCTTCTTGTTTTTCTTATACTTGATTTTGACTGGCATTCCAGTAATGTATTTAAAAAGTAATTAATTTTTTCATGCCTCACAATCTTTTGTTTCCATCTAGATATTAAGTAAGCTGTCATGCAGCCAATGCATTGAAATATTTTTATTCTTCTAGACTTATTTTCGTCTTGATTGGACTTTCATTATGCTGGTTTGACACCCAGGGCAGCGTATTTAATTAAAGTTAGTTTTTGTGGTTTTGAGCATAGCTCCTGCCCTTTCTAGTTGGCCACACCCCTTCCCCTTGACCCCCACCCATTCAGCTGTCTCCTGCAGCCCCCCTTTGATTTGAAGTCACCAGCCGCCACTGAGTAGCACCACTGCAAGAAGGAAAAAGGTTTCCTACATTCTATCCTTCCACATTCATCTCCAGAAAGCAATGCACTCAAACTTCACTAACAGTTTAAAAGTCATAGATAACATTGAACATCCTGCTCCACTACTCTTCTTTACAGAAAACCACAAGAAAAGTAAAATTTTACTGAAAAAAAAAAAAAAAACTAAAGTCATGTTAAAACCATGGCAGTCACTGTTACTGACCTGCTGTGTAAACAGTATGATCTTTGCTTACTTGTTTATAGAGACTTTAAACAAATGGCATGTCAATTAAAATATAAATGATTGACCAAATCATTTTTTCCAGATATCAAACTAATCCAGATTATGCAATAGCTGGGAGAAATGGCAAATGGGTTCTGTCATTCAAGCTTGTGGATAAGGCCTTTCTCAGCCTCTGTGGAAGAACAGAAAGCTGCTGCAACTTTAATAGCAATAACAACCCTGGGAATAACTCACATTTGACTGTGGTAATGTGAGTGATATGGGATTCACTTATGAAAAGTGTTGTTTAATTACAGGGCTAAGTTCAAAAACACATGCAATGACACACAAAGCACAAATTAACACAGATGTACAAAAAATGTGACTTGATAACTACCATCTTTTATTGCTACTTACACACACACACACACACACACACACACACACACACACACACACACACACACACACACACACACATATATATATGTGTGTGTGTGTGTGTGTGTATGTGTATATATATATATATATATATATATATATATATATATATATATATATATATATATATATATATATGGGTCTAGGACACATGCTCAACCAGCATGTGTCCGAATCACAAAACGTCGAAAACACATACACGAAAGCGCTTAACATCGAAAAGCACTTCCGTGTATGTGTAGCTCAAAAAAAATCTACATTTCTGCAGGGGGAGCTTTGCCTCCCCACACGTGGTGCTGTGCCCCGCACCCCCCCCACTTTAATATTTTCACTCCAAGATCGCACTACAGTGGGGAAAAGGGAATTTTCTCTTATAAACACTGTAGTTCGATCTACGAAACAGGCACACATTCACGGAAGCACTTTTCGAAGTTAAGAGCTTCCGTGTATATATGTATGTATGTGTTTGTGTATAATTGTATATAATTTCATTGAAGTAGCTTTGACTGAATTACAAATGGTAAAAAAAATGACTGAAGTTACATTATTGCATGTACATTTGAAAGAATAGTCATTTTGTCAAAAGTCTTCTGCACAACATACACACCTCAAGAAAAGATTTTTACAGGGGAGACGCCCCCCTGTACATTAAATCCCACACCTTCTTAATTATATATTCTAACTCCACGGTTACACACCAGTGGAGAAAAGGAAAAAAAAACATATACAGTAGGTCATTGCTGGCACACAAACACAATTTCTACAAATCTGGGTTTACAAAGTAACATTGGGTATTACTGCTTAACACAAAATCTTCTAAATTAAGACCTCCAACAATTCCTATGTGAAAAAGTGACACCTGGAATACCATTTAACAGTTTATACACTTTTCAATAAAATGGATGGTCAGATTATCTGCAATCAAATATTCTTTCCCCCTGGGATTCAGTAATCTCTGTGTAGGCTTTGCATGAACCCTACACAAGTTTACATGTTTGCATGGTGAGCAGCAGCACTCATTGCATAGTCATGCCACACACCACGTTTAAACATAAATAAGCAAGATTTCATGGCTGGCAACAGTATTGCAGCCAGGAAACCGTATAAGCTAACAGGGATACAACTGTTTAATTCAGAGAACTGAAGGTCTGAAGTTTTGCGCTGAATGCCACAGTGATCACCAGGGCTTAACAGATAGTTCTCAATATCTTAGTGCAAGACATCTGGAGAAAGGCCAACATAATGGGGAGGGGGGGCAATGACCCAGAAATAGGGAAAGATTTGACATAAATGCTTTATAGATGTGTGCTACAATAACAAGAGGTTTATGTGAAGATACATTTCTGAGGATTTGTAATCTGAAACTCAAATGTATGTAATTATCACATCACAACACTCCTCAGATCATCCTAGTGATACGGCAGAAAACCACACATCTGATAAAGAGCACACCAAAGGATATATAAGGCTTAAATCTGGACATTCAGTGAAAATCTGGATAGTTGAGAGGTCTGATTATTATCTGGTCCAGCATAGTACGGGACAGTGAATACAGTGCAGAGTGCTGTGAATTCCCATTTCTGGCATTCTGTACTAAAGTTGTGTACATGCTCTGTGAGGGTAAATGGACTGCCATGTAAAATAAGAACTCGGGGGAAGTGTGTGTGTATTGAATAGGGACACAGATGAATTGTAGAAATGACCGCAGGGAAAGAGGACAGGTGAAACAACCTAATGTACAGCAGATGAGGGAATGTCAATGGAAGACAGTTGTAGTAGCAACACCAATCACATATCAATATGGTACAGTAGCGATTGCGCAGTGAAAATGTATATTATGTGCCTCTCACACAAGATGACATAACAATGGGGAAGATGTCTGTGTGAGATTAGCATCCTTACTTGAACAATGCAGAGGACATCTCTCAGAGATGCTATATACAATTTGGGTATGGCACATATTGCAAACTGATTTATTTGAATATGAGTGTAATCTCAGCAGAGGTCTCCAGCAAATGGGACACAGGTATAGGCTCATGGACAGCATGTAAAGAAGCAAGCACAATCATAGGCAATATCAGAATAATACCACCAGTAATTCCTTATCTTTGACATAACATATGTAATTTAGAGTGATCAGAGATGATTTAGCACAAACACACTTGTACAACTATTATGACATGTTCACACTCTATGAGGGTAATCATACACATTGTCCTGGCACCACATCAGCTGCTGGAGGTGTTAGGAGGGACACTGCTATAGCCATATGTGAGTGCATGACATAGATATAAATATATATATATATATATAGATAGATAGATAGATAGATAGATGTACAGCACAATACACACTGTCATGAATATTGCTCATGCCATTAATGTTGTCATACAGCTATATATGTACTGTGTGCATCACTGGAACAGGTAGCAGACATGCATCTGGTCTAATAACTTGATGGGGTTCTGCACCCTCAGTCAGTAATGCTCATGCCACAAGAACAATACCTAGGTATGTCCAATAAGATGTGTCACAGCTCACTGTACAAAAGTCTTATACTTCAGTTACACATCACTGGAAGATGTATACAGAGGTACATGAAGAAGAGTCATTGTACTCATTTCCTAGTGTGATGAAGGCTGTGAAGGTATTATGGCTTTACCTTCTAGCCCAAGTCCAGGAGTCCACTCTCTATACAAAAAAAACCTTTGTTCCAGTATATAGACTCCCCTCTTCCTTGAGCCTCAGGTGCCTCCTTAGCCATCGCCCTTAAGCTTTGTAATGTAGGATCCATATGCTGAGCCTGTCTCAAGTCAACCTTTGTGACCTTGCCCAGCTCCTCTAGTCACCTCCAACAGCTGTGCTTTGTTGTAACAACTGGGTACCACCACTTATCTCCATTCTCACAGTCACAATGTCCAAAGGGAACATCAGTACCCACTAGCAGCTGTGGCTCACATTCAGACTTATTGCTACCAGATAGCACCTTCTCTGAAACAGCCACCACACCAGTCCCAGATTCAGGTATGAGATCTTTCTGGGTCTCTCCCAGACAATTGGACCTACATGCCTTTCTCCAATGCTGACCGTCTGTCACTGCACGTACACAAGGTACTGCATTATCAAAGTCATTCCCTATCAGGACATCTGCAGGAATATCCTCGAACACACCTACTTGCTTGATTCCTCTTCCACTCTCTCAGTAAAGATAAACCCTAGCCAGTAGTATTTGGAATGAGTCCCTCCCAATGCTCTGATTGGAGTGGACTTTCCAAGCAAGTACTGCTGTTCTCTAAGCACTGCAGGCCTCACAATGGTTATTTCAAAAGCTGTGTCACTCTTAGCAGTTACCTGTTTACTAACTGTTAAGATAGGATATATAGTTTGGTGATAATTTGGCACCCCAGTTGTTTCTAATCAACTTGCCATGGGCAGTTTGTCATCCACACTTACTGGCTCCCTCACTTTCTGTTTCTCACCTTGCCTCTATGGACATTTGACTGCTATGTGTCCCCTCTGGTTACACTTGAAACATCTAATACCTAACCATGCACTTGGATTAGTAGTTTCCCCCATTACTGGTGTACACTGCTGCAGTGATTTAGACTGTCCCCCATGGGTTTCCTTATGTCCATGTGCAGCACTGGGTATCCCTTTCTTATGCAGTGGTGTTCTGCTTGCCATGTACAAATCTCCTTTTTCTCCCCAACGCCTCTGAAGAGTTACACTGACAGTCTGCTAACCAGACTCTCATGTCATAAGGCAAAGTACTGAAGGCTTGTTCCATCAACAAAAGGTCTGCAAGTCCCTCAAAAGTGGTGACCTGACACACACTCACCCATCTGTGAAAGCAAGTACTTAAGTCAGCAATATAATCACCTACACTTTCATCTGCCTTGCGTCTATGTTCATTAAACTTTTCTCTATATGCCTCAGGTGTAGCTTTGAAACAGTTAAGAAAGCAACATTTAATTTTGTCATAATTCAAACAATCTACATCATTTAACTTTGCTACAGTCTAAACAGCATTGCCATGGTATAAGGGAGTTAGGAGCCAAACCCAGACCTTATGGTCAACATCATATTGTCTACACACCCTCTCAAAATATGAATAAAACTATCAAAGTCATCCCCATCCCTCTACTGAGGAAACATTTTACTGACTTTTATGGCTTCTGGGGTCTGGTTATTCCCTTCTCCGTTACTTTCATGACCTTATGAAATAGTTTGAAGTTCCATTTCATGCCAGTGCTTTGTCTTATTGTCCTCAGCTTCTAAATGCCTCAGTCTCTCTTCGGTCTCCAGCAGTTTAGTCTCCAGTTCATACTGACACTGCTTCTCCCCAGCCTCAAGTTCATATCAGCGCTGCTTCTTCTCAGTGTCCAGTTCATGTCGGCGCTGCTTCTCCCTTCTCTCAGCCTCCAGGTGTTGCACTGTCTCCCTTTCTTCAGCCACCAGTTCCAGTTTCTTTAACTCCAGATGGATTCTCTGGTCCTGCAAAGAAAATATGGACTGCTCTGTCCAGCAGGCTGCACATCACCAACACCAAACTGGATATCCTTTGAATGGCTGGTCTTAACTGCAGCTGTAACCAAGGCTAAAATCATTGTTTTCTTGGTCAGGTTGCCATGCACCATTCCTCTAGCTTCACACTCCTTAGCCAACTGGATCTTTTCCAACTTGCTAAGATCTTCTGCTGACATCATTGCCTGTTATCCCTGACTATCTAACTAAAAAAAAATAAAATAAATAAATAAATAAAACTGCGGTGAATTGAAATTCTGAATGTTTATCTTGCGGCTGTCAAGAGGGGTCTATACTATGTTATTGACCACTTAGCTTGTCGAACACCTAAACATCAACAGCTAAGGGTAGAACACTGAAAATCTCAAATGGACAGTTAAGCAAATTCTTTCACTGGGAAAGAATTCGCTTGACTATGCTAAACTAACATAAACTTCTAACCTGGTGAAAGAATTCACTTAACTGGCCATTCAAGATTTTCAGTTTTCAACCCTTAGCTTGTCACCGTTTAGGCAATGGACAAGCAAAGTGGTCAATAATGTAATATGGACCCCTCAAGAGTGACACCTTAATGACCACTACCCACAGAGTACTGAAATCCAATTAAAATCCCACACCTCTGGCACCAATTAATGTGACGTCTGGCCAATACTTCACCAGACTGCCAACAGTAATGTGACATCTCCCACATAAAAGCCAGGTCAGTAATTAAGGAGACGTAATCCTCACCACTGACTGCAGTGCAGGAGCATCATGGAAGACACCAGAGCACAGTGCACACAAGAGTAAAATTCCATATTTTCTGTTAAGAGCACAACAGGAACATGCTCTATTTTCCTTGGACAGGACTATATACCTCTGTCCACCCCAAATGTAATCTCTTATTATACACCTCAGAGCAATGTGTTCCAGTTTAAGACCCTGGCTCACTCACTCTCAAACCAAATTTAAATCTCACAAGCTCAAAACACTTATGGGAAGCCTGAAACAGATTTCTAGCTGTGTCCCCTCCCCATTACAAATGGTAAATGCTGCCACCAGAGACAGACAAGTCTAAACTCCCTTCAAAGGGTGATCAATTATTAAAAAATTAAATATCAGAATAAATGATAACTATGACCAGAAATGCCAGGCATTCTAGGTAACCTGGGGAATATGAAACAAGTATAAACACTGCGTAATCTCTAAAGATCACACTGATTGTCCAGCCACAATGTAAAGTAATGAAAAACATTTAATAATAAATTGAATGATTACAAGAATGAAATTAATAACTTTCAATAAACACCAGAATTCAATAACCAGAAACATAAAATTAAACTGTAGGATAGAAGTCCATCATCTTAGAAAAACTATCTGAATAACTAAACTTTCCTAATCTAACTAGAGAATACTGTCCCTGATCTAATCTAAAGCATAACAGGAAGGCAAAGGCAGGCTTACAGTTCTGGTGGGTCCTTTATCTGGGTATTTTCTGCACAGCACTGAAACTGACTTTAACTCTCAACTAACTGCTGCTCTTAACTAACTGCCCTTCAACTGACTTCAGCAGTCTCTTTTATAATCCAGGTTAATAGCCTCAACTGTCTTATTTTAAAAAATAACAACCGATTAAAAAGTTATTTTTCCTGTCAGTCATCTCTTCAAATAATTTCCCAGCAGCCAGGAACATTCTAATGACATCACCTATAGAACAGCTGATTCTTCTAAGACAGTTTGCACTTTAGAATCTCCTTTCAAACATGCACAATTAGAAATGTATCAAAACAGTGAGATTTTTTAAACATTCTGTGTAAACTGGGAAACACTCAACATTTTAACAACTTATGTACATTTTCACAATTAGACATGCTGGCATAGAATACAAGTTAATCTGAGCATATACACAAATCTCCTACCAGACATGGTAACACAAATGAGGGTTTTCATTGTCATCAGAACTAGTACAAAAAACAAAAAACCCAGTATTCATTAAAATAAAGATTGATCAGTGACCCATTTAACTGCATTGCACACTTTATAGGTTGTTTGATCACCATCAAATTGGGGGTTATAATCATGGGTCTTTGACATCAGTTTATAAGCAGTTTCCTTGATGGTGATTAAATTGTATTCAACTAGTCAAAAAATTAAAAAGCATTTAATTAGTATACCCATTCACTGAAAATGCTGCCATTCACTTCAAATGTAAAAATCACAATAACACACATAATTATGCACATTTTTTGCAGAGACAGTATACCATACCCCAAGTGGCAGAAATACCCTTACCCTAATTTTTACCCTATCTGTAAACATAAATCATAATCTATCTTAAAATGTACTATGAAACTCACCCCCATTCTTAGGTTAGCCAAAACATATAACTCTCAGTCCTAACCCCAGTGTGAATACCATTGGTAATGTAAAGGTACCATCTATGATTCAAAAATATTATGCATTGAGAGCTGATTAATGAGCTGATTAATGGCAATACCATACAAGCCAAGTAGCAACATGTAGCAAAAGGTTAGCAACAATGTAAAACAGGAACCGACTAGGGTTGCAAAAGTGAACTATGTAAGGAATTTACTGGAGAAAAATGCATTTCACATAAAAAAGGTTAATTGCTTTACCATAATCACATGATCCAGTCAGTCTAGTAGTCTACATGTGAAATGATTAAGATAATGTGCATTCACACAAAGAATGATGTGTCAGTACTGAAACAGCTAAGAGACATAATAAAGGCTTCTCATCAAAGTATCTACTAATGTTATCATCATAAATGGAAAGGTAATGGATATACAGGACCATCAGAAATGAGGGAGAGCAAGCAGAGGAACACATAGAGGTCAAAACAGAAGGGAAGACTGGGATGAGGGCAGAGAAGGAACAGAGCTTTTTTTCCATGGGACAGATGCTTTTTTTTTTTTCAAGAATGGTGGAAAACGAGTTAGTAAGAGGAAGGTGTAATTAGTAAGGAAGGTATAGGGGAGGTAGCAGTAGCAGATAAACATTCACAGAACATGTGCAGTGACCATCTTGGGAGGCACTGACACAAAAGGTGGGGGAATAAAACAAGAGACGAAAACAGACAAAAGGAGGACAATTGGTGAAACGGAGAATGGGAGGATGGAACTGTAAACTAAGGAGAAAAGTGAAACACAATGAAGTGAAATGCCATGATTGACATTAGGGTAGAGCTTACAGCAGACATTTGTGATACCTAATGCCACATTCAGGTAGAGGTCATTCACCACTGAGACTGTCTTCCAAGTTAGGCTCAGCCTGTATTGTCCTAATCGGGTCTATGTTAGATGAATGAATAATCAAAATGTCGAGTACAACATGCTCGACACACTTTGATCGAACATTCACATCTAATCGAACCTTTAAATTAATGAAAACCAGAGTTCCGACATTTTTTGGTTGTCCTACACCTTCCCTAAATTAACATGCAACACACACACATACAACTAGTACAAATAAACACACACATTCTCACATCATTCAACAACATTCAAACCTAAACACACTCTTCTACTTTTAAAAGAAAGTGGGGGGCTTCGCACCCCACACCCCAACTTTATATACTAACTCCGCGATCAATCAACATTGGGGAAAGGGCAATTACCTACTAATCACAGCACACACAAGTATGGCATTCACTTACCTTGCCATTCCAGACAACGTAGCATCCTTACGTCACAAGCTACACTCACCACCAGGGCCGACAAAAACATTTTGGAAAGCTGTTTTTCATCTTTTAGGGTTTTCAAATAGATGAACAATAGATCAAAATGCTTTGAGCATGTTGTACTCGACATTTTGATTGTTCATTCATCTAACAGGAACCTGTCCTAATCAGCAGGACCAGACAAGTGTGTGACTCTAGTCACAAAAGGATATGCACTGGGAGGGTGATTCAGGCATCATGGCACCCATCCATTACCCCTGCCACCACATCTTCCAACAATTGCCAGATTACATGTTCTAACCTACTGGAAGTATCATCAGATAGAGATGCTAAACCACCTACTAGTGACAGACCACTGGAGACCACTGTGGAACTATCCATGCTCACTTCCACTGGATGATCTTTGTTACATTTCAGAGAGGCAGATGTGGAGGCAGTTGCAGACACAGCAGGAGATGGGAGGCAGGTCCACAGTGAAGTAACCACTGCAGCACCAAGGCCATAGCAGTAATAGAAACTACATTACACTGCAACATAGATGGAGAGAAACAAAGAGTAAACAAATACCACAGATGGAGAGCAAATAAGACAAAGAACAAGGAAACACATTAGCAGTTCTCCATGTTACACTGACAAAAAAGTGCCTGGAAGAGTACAGTGTTTTTAGGTATGCAGTATTAATGTAGAAGATAGACATCCCTGATCAAAGTATACTATTTTAGGCAGTGTGACACAACAACAGAAACAGATGATTGGTGCCAGAGCCATGGGCTTAAGCTCAATGCCAAGAAATGTATAGTTATCCCCTTTGGGAAAAAACATGTATCCATGAATTACCACATAGGTGGCAGTACACTAAACACCAAAAGTGTGATAAGAAACTTAGGGACACAGGTGGACAGTGGTCTCACCTTTAATAACTACATCGCCACAACAGTCAGGAAATCCTTCTATGTGGCACACCTCATCACTAAGGGCTTTTCATCCAGAAAAAAGGAGGTCGTTGTCCACTGTACTCATCCCTCATTAGACCCATTATAGAATACAGCGCCTTATTTGGTATGTACCTCTCAAAACAT
This sequence comes from Protopterus annectens, assembly GCF_019279795.1. NCBI lineage: Eukaryota > Metazoa > Chordata > Ceratodontiformes > Protopteridae > Protopterus > Protopterus annectens. The sequence continues at coordinate 1,054,228,952 of NC_056741.1, read as the reverse complement.
CTGCAACAACTGGAAAGGCCGCAGAAATACCTCACTAAAAGAATCACAGGCCTAAAGCAGATGCCCTATGCTGACCACCTTAAAAAACTCCAGCTATACTCTGTCGCATATCGTCTACTCTGAGGCGATCTCTGCTTAACATACAAGGCCATGTCAAACCAAGAGCTGTTGGACATGCTACACTTAAAGAAACCCCAATCCCTTAGAGCCACATGCTCCAGGCATCTTAACCTTGTCATCACAATAAACAAAACATGCTGGAGGGATAGGTTTCTGACAAAGAGACTCCCCAGACTCTGGAATAGACTGCTCATACATGTCAAGCAGAGCGCCTCTTTGGCCCTCTTCAAAAGGAACCTTGATGATTGGATGGGAGAAAGGAAATTCACCCTGGGGATCACATCAGTCACCCTGCTAGTCAGGAATCCAGGGAAGTAAATAGTGTGGGAAGAAATAACCAGGGAATTGTTATGGCTAGACTTGTATAGGCACTAGGGCCGATAGCCCAGTACCAACCTATGAATCTATAAGAAGAATGACAACAGTCCTATGATGTCTCCTGTTTATATGCAAGGAGAACAATGCATTCAGAACACTGAATTATCACAAGGCCAAGAAGAGTGGAATTACAATCTGTAATCCACTGTTGTAGAGCAAATAGACATACTATGGATTGGCAGACATGGGTAGGTATGCAGGAAACATGTAGGTATGCAGGGTATCATGTTGGCTATGCCAACAGGACACAACCTCAACTACAAAAACAGTGGCCAAATCAGGGTCCCCATACAATGTTTGGGGGCTACTTACTAAAATATATGCCAGCCACCAGTAGATGACAAAGTTCATTACTGTGGGGCATGCCAAGTTTATGGCAGGTGGTACTGGTACTAGCATATAAGACAAACACGGCTGAATACTTGCAGTTTGATGGACAGGCAGACCAGTGCACCTTGAATGGAATGAATGGCTATAGCACAGATCATAGTATTGTAGTGTGCCAAACCCACAGGTATGATATAGAGGATAGCATAAGGTATATTGGAGAGATGACCAGATGATAGGCCACTGATTATACCCTGACAGTACTGGCAGTTCACAGAGGTTAAGAGGGAAGAATATCAAGGCAGGCTGCATGTACCATTCATGCGTATCAGGAAGCATGTATTACTGATAGGATGGTATCCACTACAAGCCAGCAGGGACAGCTTGTGGTACTGGCTGCTAGACTACATTCCAGCCAGCTAAAAACAGAAAAAGTTGAATACAAAAATTCAACTTTTATTTTTAAACGAGTTGACTTTGTGACTTTCTGCTTTGTTCCGGGTCATTGGAACTCACACATAGTACTCCAAGAAGATAAAAAAAAAAGAAACAATCTGCTTTCAAAACAGCCTAACATTAATCTTATTCCACCATCAATCAGGTTTCATTGGCACCAGAAGTAGAAACAGGCTGCTATCTGAAGGAGTTAGGAGCTCTCCTATTACCTCAGGCTGCCTCAGGTGAGTGAGACAGTCTAAGACAGGAAGAATGAAGCAGTTAACATGAAACAGGAGGCACAGGATGAGAGCAAGTTTTTTTTTTAAGCATATTGCTAGTATGCAGGAAAAAGGTAGGTTCTTTGTGTGTGTGTGTGTGTGTGTGTGTGTGTGTGTGTGTGTGTGTGTGTGTGTGTGTGTGTGTGTGTGTGTGTGTATGTCAGAATGTATGCATGTATGTAAGCATAGAAGCTCTCAACTATCCCTATATATGCATCATACTGTGGTTTGTTTCTTGTATATATGTATGAGATGGGAATATTAAATTCTTAACTGTCCCTGATTTTGCATTTTATATACATGCATTCACATGCATATACATATATATGTGTTTATATTGGTCTACAAAATAATATCAAAACCTGACATCATCAAAGACGGAGCCATCAAGATGACATCTACAAAAAAAAACCACTTAATCGACAGACTGGATGAACAAAATCCTTCCCATGGTAAGTACTAAGTCACCCAAACATAACAAAATGAACACCAGAACAATGAAAATCCACCCAGTTGGGGGTCTGTGCCCTTCCCAATTAAATATACCAATTTTGAGATTGCACTTCAGTTTGGGAAAAGGCAAAGTTCACCTTCAGGGCCAACAAGTTACTTACCCTGGGAAGGATTTCGTTCTGCCGATGAAGTGGGTTTTCATGGATGTCATCTTGATGAATCCATCTTCGACGATGTCAGGTTTTGATATTATCAGGTAGACCCCTCTCTCTCTCTTTATATATATATATATATATATATATATATATATATATATATATATATATATATATATAAATCCCAAAAAACAGCACTCAAGGAATAAATCCACCAAGCCCTATATTGTTATATTAGAGCAAGAAAACGGCTACATGCATAAATATAGTGTGTTTAAATTCAACGATTTGGCTGTTACACAGACTGGTTCGCCCTCTGGCTTAATCAATGTGAATAACAGCAACCTAACCCATCACCTTCTTATAATCAAAACTTAAAGTGATACTATCTATAATATACACAATAAAAATAAATAATAATAACAAAAAACAATAAAGTGATGCATAAAATATATCAAACTACATCTAAAATGTTATCTAAGGAAAGAATATGGATTATCAATTTAGGTTCCCTATATAAACCTGGGTTGAATGAACATTGGTAATATAATAATTTGAATTAGACACAGTGGTTAAGATGTTTAAAGTTATAATGATTTATTGCTCCATTTTAGATGTAGTTTGATATATTTTAAGCATCACTTTATTGTTTTTTGTTATTATTTTTTATTGTTATTGTGTATATTATGGACAGTGTCACTTTAAGTTTTGATTATAAGAAGGTGATGGGTTAGGTTGCTGTTATTCACATTGACTATGCCAGAGGGCGAACCCGGTCTGTGTTACAGCCAGATTGTTGCTTTCTTTATACTACCCAGATGTTTGTTCTGCAGTAAAGGAATTTAAACACACTATAATTATGTGTATATCCTTTTTCTGGCTCTAATATAACAATATAGGGCTTGGTGGATTTATTTCTTGAGTTCTGGATTTTGGGATTGTGTATCTGTTTTTTATCCGTGCACAGTTTGGGTAGTTGCATGCACCAGCTGATGTGTTTGAAGTATACACACACACACACACATATATATATATATAAAATATGTGTGTGTGTGTATATATATATATATATATATATATATATATATATATATATATCTACTTTCATTCACTGAAAACACATTTCACTGAATTTCATTTCACCCACACCAAATCGCTGAAAGGTTATATCACTGAAAGCTCATTTCAATTTCACTGAATGTAAGCACTGTAATTCAATTAAAATGTATATACCAGTTTTCCCAACGTAGTACGATCCTGGGGTGTGTGGGGGGGCTTTTATATTTATGAATCTAATTTCACTGAAAGCTAATGACTGTGTGTGTGTGTGTGTGTGTGTGTGTGTGTGTGTGTGTGTGTGTGTGTGTGTGTGTGTGTGTGTGTGTGTGTATTAATTTCTTGAAAATTTGTAGTATGGCAAATCAGTGGAGGTTGCAGCTTAATTCTTTACTGCCCAGAATTTTACAGAATGCCCAGATTTTTACCTTATATTTCTGGTCTGCTCCTCATCAAAGATCTGGTTTTCTGTCAAATCATTAAAGACTGAGATCACTAAATAAAGGGAAAGTTGAGGTTCAGACTTGATATCCTTCAGAAAATGCAAGCTAATGCTCAACCTGATACTCTAGCAACTTTGGTACTGATTGTAGTCAGTAAATAATAGTAACAAATGTTTGAGTTCACACTTCAAAAAACATGCCAATGCAAAACCTTTCTAGCAAGCATGTTTCTAAATACATGAAGGGAATAGCTGTCCCTGATTTTCATCCTTTGTCACCATTATATTTACATATCTCTTTGATTCTTGAAATAACAGGCAAAGCATCCTAAATGGGTTCCAACAAGAATTAGCAACACCACTAGGTACTCTTTTCAATTATAATCTAAGCACTGGCTTCGTCCCATCTGAATGGAAAATGGCCACCCTTTTTTCCTTTGCACAAAGGTGATGTTTCCACTGACCCCAGGAACTAGAGACCTATTAGTCTGACTAGCCTTATCTGCAGGACCATGGAGCAAATCCTCATAGAGCTTATTAACAATGATATAGGTAATTTCCAAACACTTGACCTTACTCAGTTTGGATTTGTCAAAGGGAGATCATGCCTGTTAAATGTAGTGGACTTCTATGAGACAGTCTCCAAGACCCTAGATGAGGTGAAATCTGTGCATACAGCCTACCTAGACTTAGCCATGGCTGTTGACACTATCCTCCACTCAGGCATCATTGACAAATTCACCCAGCATGCCAAATGATTTATAAAAATCATTGCATACCAAGATTATATATTTCCCATTCCAAAGGAGGGATGGGCCTCCTTGAAATTGATTACATGTATAGATCTGCAATTGTGGGACTGCACACATATCTGCTGACCTCACAAGACCCAAACATAGTGAAAGTTTTGAAACATGAGGAAAATAAATCTAAGATGACGTCTCTGCTTAGTCTAGCAGAAGCGTATCAGCAACAAGCAGGAATGGAAATGAAACTTGAAGTAGATAAAAAGCAGGAAGCAACTGAATGTGCCAAAGAACAAAAGAACGAACATAAGGAGAATGACCAGATGAAAATGCAAGAAATGTGGAAAATGCATAAATATAGTTGCAATTATAGTAAACTTCTGGAAGAACCTCATGTTGATCTGGATCGAACAAAGCAATGGTTAAGGAGAGGCAAATTCAAACCAATAGATGACAGGTTAATATTGGTGGCCCAAGACAGTGGGCTATATACATGTTGGTTTACAAAGTCCATTGAACATGTGGGAGAAACAGACAAATGTAGATTTTGTAAAACAGAATTTGAAACAGCTGCACACCTTGTTGCTGGTTGTGACATACTAATGGCAAAAGGACTGTATACAGAAAGGCATAATAATGTGGCAAGACTGTTACACTGGGGATTGTGCAAACATTATGGTACTGAAGTGGTTGAAAAACAGTAGAAACATGAGCCACAAAGCATCATAGAAAATGAAGTCTACATCACATGGGACCACCCATTACCAACATTTCAAAAGATAGATGCTAGAAACCAGATATAGCAGTCCATGAAAAGAAGACAAAAATAGCATTTATCATTGAAATCGCCACACTCAGTGAATCCAGTGTCTTGCGTACAGAGCAACACAAAGTCATAAAATGTCAGGATTTGCAAGCAGAAATAAGACCATTGTGGAAGAAAGATACCCAAACACTTCCAATAGTAGTAGGAGCAATGGGTCTTTTCATATTTACTTTTATTGCCAATACAGGGAACCCTGTATGAATTGCAGAAGGAGTCATTACTGGGCACATTGCAGGTGCTGCAAGGAGCACTTCTGGCTGACATCAAAGATTAAAACAATACTAATTTCATGAACATTAATCGTACTTTGACTTAGGAATGGGGTCCATTCCCATCATGGTATTAGAAACCCAAAAGACTTGGAGAAATTATGAAAGGGACTAGGTATCAACCCTTATATCATTAGATGGGTCACTAATGGGCTTACTGATAGAACACATATAATCAAAATAGGGGAATCCACCTCCAACAGCAGACCTGTAACCAATGGTTTTCCACAGGGATTAGTCCTGAGACCTCTATATTTTGGAATCTATTTCTTTGAAGTACAAGCAAAAACTAAAGGTCTGTGGCTGACAAAGTTTGCTGATGACTGCAAACTGGGAGCAGTCATAGAATCTCCAAATGATGTCAACATCCTACAAGAGAGTCTTACACAAACAAGTGATTGGTGCTAAAGTCATGGCCTTAAACTCAATCCAAAAAATGTATCATCATCCATTTTGATAAGAGTGATGCTCCTGCTAACTACCACATCAATAACAACACCCTAAGTATGCACTTAGTCGACCTGGGCACACAGGTTGTTAGCAATCTTACCTTTGATCACCATGCCTCCACAGTGGTAAGAAGGGCATTCTTTATTGCTTGTCTCATAAGGAAGGGCATTGCCTCCAGAAAAAAAGAGCAGTTATAACCTTCCTGTACTCTTCCCTCATAAAGCCAATAATTGAGTACAATGCCCCTTTTTGTATGTACCTTTCCAAGCACCTGCAGCAATTGGAGAAACCACAAACGTTCCTCGCAATGAAAATTGAAGGTCTTCAGCATCCATTCTATGTGAATCATCTGAAATCACTGTAAATGTATTCTGTTTCATACAGACCACTCAGAGGCAATCTCTGCCTTGCATATAAGGCAATCCCTGCACTGCTTTATTGGAAATGCTGCATATCCACAAGTCAAATGGTACACAGGTTATTCACTCTAAAGCCGTAAACCTGGTATATGACATTAATGAAACCTGCTGGAGGGACAGATTTGTCTCCTAGATGTTACCACACCTTTGGAAAAGACTCCCAATTCATGTTAAAAAAACATCTCACTGGACCTCTTCAAATGCAATTTGGATGATTGGATTGGTAACCATAAATTCACCTTGGGAGATCCACCTGTGTCCTTCTTGGACAAAAGCATTAGGTGCTGATCGTAGAAATAAGCATAGAATTTGGCTAGGCTTGTAAGGGCCCTAGGGCCATTAGTGTAGTAACTTCCTATAATCAGGTCTGTATCAAAAGCTCGAATGGTTAAAAGAGCGAATGCTCTTTGATCGAGTTATAAATATCGAATGTGCTAAATAGCAAACACAAGGAACAGTGATGTTTTTCCAGGGAAAAAAATCACTGTGCCATTGTCAAGAGTTTGCCATTTCCTCCACTGTGGTGCAATCTCAGAGTTGGTATATTTAAGGGGGGGGGGGCTCGTCCCTCACTTTATGTTGTTTTTGCATTTGTTTTTTTTTTTGTTTGTTTTTGTTTGTTTGTTTGTTTTTTACGGAGCTGAGATTTTTTTCCCCTGGGAAAAAAATCAGTGTTCCGTGTCTTCGCTATTTAATATGTTCAAAATTTACAGCTCGACCAAAGAGCGCTCTCTCTTTTCAGCTTTCAAGCTTCTAATATAGAGTCCCTATGATCCTATGATCCTATGAAAGCTTTAGGATTGCCGAGTGTATTTTGACAGCAGTGCACTTGGAAGATAAATTCCTGCATGGCAGTTATTTCTGTAATTATTCATCTGACGCAACCAGACACCTGAGCTATACAATCGAATCATATACATGGCTGTAATTGTTGGTTACATCTTTGGTCTCAACTGCACCTAATTTTGCTGTATAGTTCTGATGTTTTGGATCATATTTGGTCTGCTTCTCATAAAGTCTGTCTTTTTTTCCTGGCAAATCATTTGGGATTACAGCCTTAATAATATATAAAAAACTAAAGGAATATTAATACAAAGCCTGATACTCTAGTGAATTTCTATGTATATAAAAGCAATAGCTGTTCCTGATTTTAATCATAAGTCCACCATTATTTCTAGCTTTCCTCTTGACTCAGGAAATTAAAGGTTGAGAAGTATGGGGTGCTTGAACACTATTCTGACAGCGGTGAGCTGAGAAGATAAATTCCTTTGTGGCAGTTTTTATGTATTTATTAACTTTTTTGCTGCAGCCAAATACCTGAGGAACATAGTGACAGTCCAGTAAGTGGCTGTAAATGGTGGCCAGATCTCTATGTCTGCCTGAGGGTGGGGGGGCATGTGTGTGTGTGTGCTTGAGTATGTGTAGATGGTTAAAATAAATTGCTGTTGCAAGTTGGTATTATTTTTATTTTATTACAATCTGGTATCTGAGGTATATGCAGTCAACAAAATTGGCTTTAATTGTTGGTTATAGGGCTTGCCCAGAGGAAGGTGACTGACACTGCAATCATTCATTCAAGTTAAGCAATCATTATTTTAACTTTGCAGAGACAGTGTGCATTTGTGTGAAGACATTTAGTGGCAATTTTGAGACAACTGGATATCTGAGGTGTGTTGGTTTAATAAAGTAGTTGTAATTAATTTGTATGGGTATTGCCTGTGATAAAAAGGACAGCATTTGTGAGAGTTAAGGGTTGCAGTAGGTCTAAAAGTAGCATGTTAGTCAGAAAATTATTACTATCCATCACAGTCAACCATCACCATTGTACTCAATAAGTGGATACCTTTTGTGGTCTGGGCAGGATGCATTTGATAGTTAAGCAATAATCCATGGCCAAATGTGGGTAATGTTTGATTTACCCACAATTTGTGGTATATGGTCATGAGGGTGAAACACAAATAGCTAAACAAAGCCAACCTTGGGTAAATCAAGCATTACCCACACTCAGACATGCATTATTGTTATTATGCAATTGCATTATGTTGTATTATGTTTAGTGTCTATTGGAATTTTTTTTTTTTTTGTGTGTTTCATGGTGCGTTCATCCACTTTATTTTGAGAGGAAAAAATAGTTCCTCTAGGTTTATTCAAATTATGCATTTATGTACTTGTTATATTATTTTTATTTAGTAACATTTAATAAATGTATATAGGAAAAAGTTAAGAAATTATATTTTTGTTTTGTAATTATTCATATGTGTTTGTCATGTTGCATTTTATTGTTGTATTGTTCTTCTGTTTGTTTTATCATACATACTGTCTTCTTAGCTTGTTTTCTTCTTCGTGTAGTACATGTAATAAATAATGGGTTTATGTTAATTGTGTTGTATGTGTATGTCACCAGTAGGTTTTGACATACAGAAATGAAGATTTTTACTTATTTGTTTTGCTGGTACTCTGTGGTGTATATGTTAACTGTTCTGTAGTTTATGTTTTCTATGTGTTCCTTCAGTTTGAGACATGTTTTCATTGTCTGTGTTTTCTTTGTTGTGCAGTTTCATTTTTTTTTCTTGTAGTGAGGTGGGTTTTTGTTTAGTCATTTGAAGTATGTTCAGTTTTTACATTTGAAGGATTTTGTGTGTCTGATGTTATTTTTCCCCATATATTGAAAGTCATTCCCCAGGATTTAATAAAATCCATGTAGGCTCTGTGTAGAGCCTACACAAAATGTACTGGTGGACATAGACATGGTTCCCCCTCGGCAGTGCTTCATGAATATTAACCATGGTGCATTGCAAATGGAGAGCATAGTAACAGGGACATTGAATTCATGCAGGCATTCATGTACAGGCTTTCATGGTTGTGGATTGGCCAGGGAATTCCTGGACAGATCTTATTGGGTAATATTCTTTGTAATGTGGATAATATTGTCTGTAATGTACCTTGTTAGAGTTGAAATGTGTGTGACTTTATATTTTGTTTTAATTTTCTTCATTTTTTTTTTTTATAATGTCTGTGTGGCACTGAGCAGAGCACAGCAGTGCTGAGCTACACTTACATCTATACAGCTGACACCTGCTAGACATCCAAAAATAGAAACCTGATGTTGTTAAGTATATGAGTTTTTATTTATTTTCTTTTTAATTGTCCGTTTGCTCAGCATTGGCATGGAGTGCAGCAATGCTGAGCTGTGCTTTCACATACAAAGCTGACTCCTGCCAGACATTTTAAAATAGAAACCAGAAGTAATTATTTAATTCTGTTTATGTTTAAGCCTGTTTGCATGGCATGATGTGGTGCTTAGCAATGCTAACAGGTGTCTTACTAGTGCATGTGAAGGTATACTAGCTTATGTAATATCCAAGTAGTTAAATGGGTAGAGTCATGGCCTAAAACTTAGTAGGACCTGAGTTCAAGTCCTCAGCAGTCATACCTTTCATTTAATTTAATGTAATGTTTTGTTTAATTTAAAAACAAATTTGTTACATTAGGAAAAGCTGTGTGGTGCTAAGCACTGCTTAAACATGTGTAATGGCTAATGCTGTTTGTGCATTTCTAAGCTTTGCTAAAACACGTTTGTTCGAGTTTATATGATGGTCAGCTCTGCTTAGCTGGTTTACACGATGCTAAACAATACAAAGCTTTTTTTGAATGTTTCAGTATGACGTGTAAGGGGAGGAAAACACTATATATTAAGGCCAATAGGCAGGAATTCTGCACCATTCGTTGGAGTCTTATCATCTGCTGATATGCCAGGCAGTATTGATGAGGGTGCATGCTTTCAGGAGCAGAGGTTGGGTGTGCAGGAGTCCAGAATGTTTGTTGGGCTCCTGGTCCAGAATTATGCACCTCGGCTATTTAGGGCAATTACCAGAGCTCAGAATGTAAAGCTGAGCCATGGGATCAGTTGGCTAAGGATCTTACTAGTGCTGCTGGTATTCCCGCACTGGTGAGCAGTGTCATCACCACTAAGACAACCTGAAGCAAAGGAAGAGAGGAACTTTGACACCTGGGTCCAAGAGGTGAGCATGCCCTGCAGATATGTAAGTATATTTGTCACTACTTTACTAAAATACAAGCTGAAACTGTGCAAAACTGGTATGCATAATGGTGTGCTTCTTTTCCAACAGCTGCAGCTTAATGGGCTTGCAATGTGCAATCTCATGCCGGATGCCTGGTAAGGATGCATTGTGAGTGTGATAAGTAAGGATATTATAAGATAGCTGTAGTGCAATACAAAATAAACAATAAACAATAAAAAATACCAATAGCAGTAACTAATAAGGTATAAAGCAGAATTGTGGTTTGATAACTACTGTGTGTAAATAAATGCTGTTGGGCTGTTTTCAGTGCATGTGTGTTCTACTTTCACTGCAGTCAGCTGTAACACTGAAATAAATCAAATAATTCAATAGTACTCGCTGTTAAATGTATTGCACAACCCACAGTCGGGTTCAAGGCTGTCTGCAAGCCGCTTTCAGTCACATAATACTCTCTTTTCCTCCCACAACAGGAACAAAGTATATTGGTGAGCTAGCTCACTTTATGGGCAGCTATCATGTGTATACATCACTGATTCTAAGCAGCAAAACCAATAAAGTATAAAGCAAGACTGTGCCTTCATAACTAATGGTTAAAAAAACTTGCAGTAGGGCTATATTAATTGCATGTCTGTTCTAATGTTGCTGCAGTCAATTGTTACATTATTTGCAGATGTCCCCTGTAGTCATAGCGTTTGGGTTCTACTCCCATACCTGCCAACTAAGACATGGCGACTGTCTAGTCTACTTAATATACACAAACATACCTCTCTACTGTCATGATTTTTCATAATGTGATTACAACTGTCAAATCTGTCTGGTCCGTGATTAGCAGATACATGATTACTTGGAATTCAATGTTTTTTGACATCCTTTTACAGAACACCTTATGTGAAACAGTTCCATGTAGTTGTATACCTGCATTTGTTAGTGACTGGCCCATACTGTCCCATGCCAACAGCTTGAGAGGTATGTACAAATGTGCTACATCGTTTATAGAGGAATTGTAGTAACTGTAATCATAACTGGCAGTGCACTCCTGTAGAAGTATGCATTAGTAGTCTGTGTATAAATATCATCTGCAACATCACTAATGATATGTTTTTCTCTTTCTCTCCACCCCTTATCTTCTTTAATTTATTATTATTATTTATTATTATAATTGAATATTAATATATTCTGTTAAACTAACTGTTTTGTTGGCCTTATGGGTTATTTCATTCTGGCTTGCTGTTAACATACTTACTGTTATGTTATTTAATGTTGTGTTCCACATAATGTATCTTAGCATGTATTTGGATTAATCAAGATTATGTTCCATTATATTAATACTAACATTGGTTTGGTTATTACTAATCATAACTTATTGTTTTAACTACTTTACTACAGCAAGATGAGGTAGGCCAGTTACAGGTGATCCACATACCTTGCCTCCTCCAGCTGTGGCACTAGGCCCCAGCATGTCTGGGACCCAGCCTGGTGGTATCCCCTCTGCTGCCCCTTCACTACCTGTGGCATTGGGTAGTTCCAACCCACAGGTTGGCACTGGGCCCTCCTCTGGGAGTGGTGGTGGAGGGGAGGTGTCACCCATGATGAGCTGCCAGGTTTGGTATGCAGGATTGTGTACCAAGGTTGTGGATGTTACCTGCACTGGATGAAGGGCATGCTGGAGCCCAGCCTCCACCACTGCCAACCCCAGGCAGTGACAGAGCAGTGCCGACAGTCCCATGGGTGGAGACTTGAGTCATACTGCTACCTTGTGGAGGCACATGAGACTGCAATTCCACAACTATCTCCCCATCCAAGGTGTTCACCCCCCTCTTGTGTCACACACCACCTCTGTCTGCTGTCTTGTCTGTCTTGAATGTCTGCAAAAGCTTTCTCACCTTCCAAACTTAGCTCTGTCACCTGTACTTATGTCCCTTCCCTAACATTCCACTCTCACCATAAAAAGATGGGCATCTGTCCCTCAAAAAAATATTGTTCCATCCACAGCTCTCCATTTCTCACACGTATCCACTGGACACACTTAATTTGGTCCAATTGGCTTTACAATACACTTCTGTTGTCCTCACCTCTCTCTCTGGGGGTGTGGGGTGAGAGTCCAAATTCATCTACAAATTCTGTCAAAGTGTGCAGTTGTTGCTGTACAAGAAATTGATAGCTATGGTTCTTTCCTATACCCTTTCTGCACATCCCTGCTTGCCTTTCACTCTGTTTATCCCCCTGCTTGCACCCCATTTCACCACTTTCCTATCTCCCCATTTTTCTTTTCTTTAAAGATTTTTGAGCAACGCTGCACAATGTGTCACGTCATGTAGCATTGCTAAGTTCAGCTAAATGGAGCTATATTGATATATGTTTTTTAAATGGTAATAAACACCTACAAAATAAACACCTGTCCCCTATTTCGAAACCAAGATAATCACACATGCAAACAACTGCATTAACCTGCCACGCCAAACAGCTGTTAATTAAAACAGGTGGTTAAGCAAAATATAGTAACTGCAAGTTACAGTCATTAAGTGTGTTTAATAGAGCTGTGCATCACGGCACTTCACTCAAACATTCTAAATGTTTAATGGAAAAAAATGGGACTGTAACTTGGAGTCTGGTGAAAGATTACACCATTAAAAAGCTAGACATGGAATAATGGATGTAAGTGAGGTCTCTAGTAGCAGGGACATTCACTTTTATCAGCAACACTTAGAAATACATTTGCTAAAACATTAATGGCAACATACCTGTTCAAGTGGGACTCTGGTGGAGAAATATATCCATATAAAGCCACGGGCATAATGATGGATCTAAAAAAAAGTATGTCATAGCCTGTATGTGTGCACTTATATCTTGACAAATACACCTGATATAACAGTGACTCAGTAGCTCAGTCTGTTAAATGCTTTGCAACAGTAAGTTTTGCAGCACACAGTCCTGGGTTCAAAATATTACAGATTAGCATGGCTGCACAAGTAACATACACTTATGAAGCACTTCCTAGTAACAAGGACTGCCAGCATACACGTTCCAAATATGTTCCAGACTGTAACATATGACCTGACAGTTGCTCAAATGGTTGGCATAATGTTATATTTACCCAATGTTGCTCAAGGATGCAACAAACTTGTTGCCTAGTACTCTATTAGTAATATATTACCTGACATACTTACCTTAAACACATGCCTTAATTTAAGTGGAATGGGTACCCTCACCCTGGTTGTTCCTCTAAAACAAGGCTGCCACAGCTCCCACAGTTACTCTTACAGCTTGTTATCCTCCAAAGTGTTTACACTCTCTGCCTATCTGCAGCCTGTATTTCACACATTTGTATGTAAAAGTAGCTGCTACAGACATACTGTCTGCGATGACATAGCATCCTAACTCCAGGAATGTCCATCACAACATATCAGAAAAGGCTTCTAATTTACATGAAGGTTTTATATCTTGTTCAGTGGTTGCATGTCATTGGTTGATGATACTGCAAATTACCTGTGTTGGCTGCAATTAGGATTTCAGAACCAAAGACTGGTTAAAAGCCAATCACCTGGTAATGAGAACCATGTTGAAAAAGCAAACAGCTGTCAGTGAGGAACCAGTCTGTATGTCACTTTCTTCACACAGAAAATGCATTGCCTAAAACTTCATATATCTGCACATATCAACAGAGGAGTATTGTACACCCTCAGGTATGTAACCTTTTTGTTTACAACATGATGCATATGTGTGAATATATTTAGGGGGAATGACAATTATAGCATGAACCCTGTCTTAGAACTGTGATAATGACATGTCATTGATCACCAGATTTGTTACACCAGCAGAGGACATACAATATATCAAAGGTGGAATGTTTTTTGTCAATGTGGCACACTGGTCTTGTGGGGCTATCCCTTTTATAGTGGTTGTAATAGCACACTGCTATTTGTTTGGCACTGTTGTTTTGACATATTATGAGGGGGTTACCCGTACGGGATACATTATAATGGGTTCCAGTGTTGGGTGTATGATCATACAGCAGCATCTGTCATGGTGCACACAGGAATAGCTGACTATCACTAGTATCTTATTTGTATCCACATGCTTAGTATGTTTGCACACTGTGGAATATGACATGTGTGAGCAAGCAGTGGATCCTGCCAGCCATTCTGTTCTTGCTGTATGCCTACATAGTGTACTTCCATCTATGTGATCCTGACATATGTTCCCATTTTGTTGTCTTTCAGGAAATATGTATGCCAGACAATGTGACCCTTTTATGGATCCAGAGAATATCATCCCGGAAGGCCACCATCAACAACATGAACTCCTATTGTTCAGGGGAGGCAGAACAGTGAACAGTGGGCAGCATTGTGGGCTGACCTTGTCTGTGATGTGAATGCCATAGGTCATCAGAGCAGGACATATGAGCAGGTTCGACAGTAAGCAAAAAACATGATTAATGCCACATGCAGAAGAGCCACAGATGTAGCCAGGGATTGTGGTGTCACCAGTAGAGGGCCTGAAGCAGAACAACCTCTCTCAGTCACTGAGGAATTCCTGGTGAACCTAGGAACACACAACAGCTCCAAGGCATCCATCACACCATATATTGTGGATTGGGGTTCCACAGTTTCCATGACAGATGAGCGTGCACGTAGGCTTAGTTTGATCAGCACTGGAATACTGTAGCATTCAGTGTATGAGGGTGTACATACTTTTATGTGGGTATCAAGTCTTTGTTCTTTGGGGGGGTTACCTGCAGTTTGAATCACATGCTCAGATTTTGACCAACATAATTTACAAAGCAGCTACTGTAAATTTGAGATATATGAATATATTACCTTGTTATAGTGTAATATGCAGTGGTACTTGCATTATCTCTCACTCAACTTTTCACAAATCCATCGGGAATCGGACAAGGCTGCGGTCCTGCTCATGGTAAGCACAACACTATTTTGTTACAGATGTAGATTTTACAGCAATGTATTCCCTAAAGTGTCATTCTAGGCCTGCTTGCTGGATTGCTGTACTGCCGACATGATTGCCAGCTGCACGTGTATTTTCTGACTGTACACACTTTGAGTCATATCTATGCTTTATAAGTGTGACCACTCTGATAGGTGTAACAGTATTGTCAGTACATTACAGAGCATCATATGTGTCAACTGTACAGTCTTCACAAATGTCAGCTGTGTACCTCATTGCTGCTGATGACATTGTTGTGTAAAGAGCATTTATTTAAAAGTTATGATGACCGTGCCCTGGCCCAGCAATCAAGGAGCCTCAATCCTCACCACTAACACCAAGGAGGTCATCTCCTAGAAGAGAAAAGAATAACTAATACACACAGTAATGTACAATTTCCCTTAAGTGCACACAGAGATCACAGTCTGGGGCAGGTTGCTCCCTTGCTGTTCAGGTCCCCAATAAGACTCCCCACTGGCACAGCTATAGGGTCCAGATCTCAACCTAGCTGGAAAGCTAACCTCCAGTACCCTCTCTGCCCAACCAGTGCTTTGTGTCCCTGCCCAGGTAGCTGACACACACCCACACTTTGAGATAAGTATTTATACAACTTCACAGACACTCCTGGGAAAGGCTGACACAGATTTTCCAGCTATGCCCCTTTACCCAGACTATATAGTAGTAATTACTGCCACTACCACCTTAATAATTATCAGCTATGCAAAGGTCCTTGAAAGGGTGTCCAATTATTACTGTGCAATATTAGTGTCCAATTGGTAATGTGACTATTCAGTCTAAGGCTTATTAGAGTGGCCTATTATAATGAACTCTATAAATATGCAATGTACTCTAGAGCCTATCTCTACACAAACCAGCCACAGGTAAAGGTTTTTAAAATATTTAATAATAGATAATTAAAACACAAGGCAATACTACTACACCACAGAGATATTTAAGAGTTCAGAGATCAGACAGAAACATAAAGTAATACCGTAGGACAGATCTGATGTCAAAGAAAAACACTTTAACTTTCTAATGTTTAGCTATTCTTAAGAGAAAACAGTGCTATAATCCTACTTACAGACATAAAGAGCATAAGCAGTGCTGGGTTATTGGTCCAAGACAAATGCTTTTAGTCTCTCACTGAACAATAGTTTTTAAAACACTAACAAACAACTCTGCTAAGGCCCTCCCAAATTACATCATTTTGACACTTAGGTTTTCCCAGTATTCATATTACATCATTTTGACACTTAGTCTGGAGTTTCCAGGCAAACAAACTGCATTATTTAGCAAGCTAACACCTGCTCAGGAAACTACAATAATAAAAGACATTTCACATGTATACTCTAACAATTACTCCTTAAGTAAAGACAATAGAAAGAATGTGTTCAGCCAGATGCTCTGGGACCACTTTTTAGATAATTGTAACTTCAAAGAACATTTGAAATGCTTGGCTTGATTTTCCTTACAGCAGATGGCAATGTTGCAACAATCTTGAAGTTCACATTTTACAGTGTTTTCTTTCATTTAAAAACACAAGCCTGTATTTTACATTTATTTATACAAGTGATAGAATTATTTATAAAATTCTATTTGACTAGGCTGGCAGCCTTCACCCATCTTTCCTCAATCTTCACATCTCTTTCCCCCTTGGGGAACTCAAGCTAGTTTTTCAAGTGGCCCCTGAGAAATGCGGCTTGAGAGGGTAAGGTCTATATGGGTGTACCTCACCCCATTCCCTGTCTTAAGAGCCCATCTACATTGGCATTGCTACTCTCATTGCGGTGCTGCACTGACATATCATATGCTTACAACCCCAGGCTCTATCTTATAAATTTGGCATTTTGCTGACTGGTTTTGTTTAACTATATTAGAGGGTTGTGATCTGTCATTACAATGAATTTTCTTCCATACAGATAAGGCTGAAGTTTCTGCAATACCCACACTATTGCTAGACATTCCTTTTCTAGAGCTGCATAGCATTCCTCCTTGGGTTGGAGCCTATGACAGAGATAAACCACTGGGTGCTCTTCTCCCTCTGAAGAAATCTGGCTAAGTACAGCTTCCACCCCATGGCCTGAAGCATCCACCTGTACAACAAATTATTTGCTGTAATCTGGACTGGCTAACACAGGGGGTCCTCCCAAAGCTTCTTTAAGCTTCTGAAATGCCTGCACACATTCTGGGGTCCACACTACCTTATCTCACCTGTTCTTCCTTGTCAGGTCTGTGAGGGGAGAAGCTATGGTACTATAACTAGGGACGGACTTTCTGTAGTACCCTGCTGTCCCTAATAATGCCCTCACCTGCTTTTTGGTAAAAGGTTCAGGCCATGCCTGAATAGCTTCCACTTTGGCAGTTTCTGGCCTTATCTTACCACTCCCCATTCTATGTCCTAGGTAGGAGACCACTGCCATACGCACCTGTCATTTCCGCGGCTTAATGGTCAACCCTGCCCTCTGTAGTCTTCCCAGCACCTCCCTGACATGCTGAAGGTGCTCTGCTCAGGAATGGCTGTAGATGGCAATATCATCTAGGTATGCAAGGGCAAACCTGCCTGCTAGGATATTATCCACCAGCCTCTGGAAAGTCACTGTGGCATTCTTCATCCCAAAGAGCATCTTTGTGAACTCGTACAAGCCAAAAGGATTCACAAAAGCTGACTTCTCTTTAGCACTGGGAGTCAAGGGCACCTGCCAGTAACCCTTGGTAAGATCAATGGTTGTAAGATACTTAGCCCTACCCAGCTGCTCTAGGGCCTCATCTGTCCTAGGCATTGGGAAAGCATCCGACTCTGTGTGACCATTCATTTTCCTGTAATCCACTCAGAACCTGGTGCTGCCATCCTTCTTTGACACCAGTACCACTGGTGAGGCCCAGGGACCATTGGACTCTTGAATCACCCCTAGGCCTGCCTAATAGGCCTTTGGGGTCCTGTATCCACTTGGTGCTGCATCAGGTGGGTGCACCCTGGTTTGCCATTGAAAACATCCCCAAATCTGTGCAACACAGCTTGGATTTCTCGAATCTGGGTAGGAGATAGCTGCTGGGATACTGCTACTCCTTCCACCGAAGGTGTCAGCCCGAGCCTCACTGAGGAGATCAGTCCCCAGATCTCCCTCAGACTCCTCCTGCAATCCACTGCAAATGCTCAGCACAAGGGCCTCCCTATCACGGTAAGGTTTCAAAATGTTAACATGGTACAATTTGTGCCCTTGCTATCTGCCTAGCACTTCCACCATGCAGTTAACATCACTTACCTTTCTTACCACCTTGTATGGTACCTTCCAAGCTGTTTGCAGCTTGTTGTGTCTGACAGTAAGGAGAACCATTACCTGCTGCCCCACAGCATATTCCCTAGCTCGAGCATTCCTGTCATATCACACCTTTTTCTGTTGTTGGGCTTCTGACAGGTTCTCCTGGGCCAAGCCCATGAGTTCCCTGAGCCTTGTTCTGAGGTTTAGGACGTATGCCACAATAGACTCCTTGTGAGACTCACACTCACCTTCCCACTTATCTCAAATTAAATCTAGAGGTCCCCTCACCCTATGCCCATACAGCAACTCAAAGGGTGAAAAACCTGTGGATTCCTAGGGAACCTCTCTGTAAGCAAACAACAGATGGGGCAAATATTTGTCCAACTCCCTCTTAAACAGATCTGCAAATGCCCGTAGCATGGACTTGATTGTAGATTATATCCTCTCAACAAGACCATTAGTCTGGGGATGGTAGGGGGTGGTCTTCATGTGCTTCAGCCCACAGGACTTCCACAGACAAGCCATCAGGTCTGACATGAAATTGGCACTTCAGTCAGTCAGTATTTCTTTTGGGAAACCCACCCTGCTGAAAATCTCTAACAAAGCATTTGCCACCTTCTCTGCCTCAATGGAGGACAAAGACACTGTCTCAGGGTATTGTGTAGCATAATCCACTATCACTAGGATATACTTTTTCCCTGTGGAACTTGGGGTACTCAGACAACTCACAATATCCATAGCTACCCTCTGAAATGGCTCCTCAGTCACAGGCAAAGGCATCAAAGGAGATCTCACCTTGTGTCTTGCCTTGCCTACCTTTTGGCACTGCTCACAGGTCCTGCAGTACCCTGTTGCATCTCTGGAAATTCCAGGCCAATAGAAGTTTTGCATAATATGCCTCTTTGTACATTTTATGCTCATATGACCTTCAAAGAGAATATCATGGGCTATGGCTAGAAGCGCCAGGTGGTAAGCTCTAGGCACTACCAACTGCTGTACTCTCTCACCTTCTAGCTCTCCCTCAGGGGTCCACTCTCTGAATAGTAACCTTTTGTCCCAGTCTACAGATTCCTACTTCCCTTGAGAATCAGGTGCCCTCCTAGCTACCTGCTTCAGGCCTTGCGATGTAGGGTCTGAGAGTTGAGCCTGTCGCAACTCTCACTTTGGAACCCTTCCCAGCTCCCCTTCCACAGGAAGTCTGGCATCCTCTGACAGTGGTGCCTCACTGTCAGCCTGGGTACTACTACTCACCTCTACCTTTGCAGTTACCCTGTCCAAGGGAACACCAGTACCCACAAGCAGCTGTGGCTCACATTCAGTCTCACTGCTGCAGCATAGCTCACTCCCTGAAGTGACCCCCTCACCAGTCCTGGCTGCAAGTATGCAGTCTGTTTGGGTCTCCCCAGGCTACCAGACCCACATGCTTGTCTTCTAGCCTCACTGCGTATAACTGCATAAGTACATGGTACTGCCTCATCCGAATTCTTCCCTCTCAGGATATCTGCAGGATGGTATTTCCATATCCTGGTTGTCTCAAGATAACCTACTATTGGCATTTTGTCTTTCCCACTTACTGGCTCCCTCAACTTTGGCTCACTACCTTGCCTCCGTGGACACCTGTATACCACATGGCCCCACTGGTTGCATTCAAAACATTTCACCCAAGGTCCTGGACATCTACCTGGACTAGTGGCTTCCCCTACTACTGGCAGATTCTGTTGGGGCAGTCTGGGCTGCCCACCATAGATTCCTTTAGACCCATGAGCAGTACTGGGGGTCCCCTTCCTGTGCAAGGCTACCCTGCTTGCCAGGTATAGGTCTCCCTTCTTCCCCAACTCATCTGAAGTAGCACATTGTCTACCAGCTAACCAGATCCTCATGTCCTCAGGCAAAGTCCTAAGGGCTTGTTCCCTCACCAAAAGGTCTGCCAGCCCTTCAAAAGTGGTGACATGACATCCACTCACCCAGCTATGAAAATAAGTGCTCAGTTCAACAACATATTAACATACATTTTCATCTGCCTTGCCTCTATGCTCACAAAACTTTTTCCTTTACATTTTAGGTGTTATCTTAAAACATTGTAACAGACATTTCTTTATCGCAGTGTAATCAAAACAAAGTCAGGCATTTGTGATATACAAGTTACAGCTTTCACATGGAGTAAGTTACAGCTTTCACATGGAGTAAGGGGGTCAGGAACCGTACCCAGAGCCTTTGGTCAACACTATACTATTTGCATACCCTTTCAAACATGTGAATGAAACTATCAAAATTATCCCCCTCTTTAAATTGCGGAAGAAATTTACTGACCTGTTGTGCTTCTGGGGTCCAGTTACTCCCTCCCCCATTACCTCTATGATTCTGGTGAAGAGTCAGCATTTCCGTCTCATTCTTCCTCTGATGTTCCTTTTCTTCGGCTTCTATCTCCCAGCGTCTGGCCTCCAACTCAAGTCTCTTTAGCTCCAGATGGATTTTTAAGTCCACTGCAGAAAGGTTGAGCTGTCCATTCCTCAAGGATATTGTATCTCCACTGCCAGTCCAATAGTCCTTCACAGAATGGCTGAGCTGTCCATTCTCTGAGGATATTGTATCTCCACTGCCAGTCTGATTGCCCTCCTGGATGCTGTTTTCTGATGCAGCTGTAAGCAAGGCTGCAATCAGGTCTGCCTCAATCAGTTTTCCATGCACCAGTCCCCTAGCCTGGCACATCTCCAACAGCTGGCTCCTTGTCAGCTTTCCATATTCCTGTGCTGACATGCTGCCTGCTCACCCTAACTAACTAAGCTAACAAAAGAAATGAAACAATTGTGATCTGAATTCTGAGTATACACTGAGTGGCTGATTTAGAGTACAAAACACTTTCAGAGATCACTGTACATAAGCTACAGGATTCACTCTACCCACACCACTGCCAAACACTTGTGAGGATATCTTATCCCAACCACTGCCACCACTTGCGATGACCATGCCCTGGCCCAGCAATCAAGGAGCCTCAATCCTCACCACTAACACCAGGGAGGTTGTCTCCTAGAAGAGGAAAGGATAACTAATACACACAGTAAAGTACAATTTCCCTTAAGTGCACACATAAATCACAGTCAGTCTGGGGTAGGTTGCTCCCTTGCTCTCCAGGTCCCCAATAAGACTCCCCACTGGCACAGCTATAAGGTCCAGATCTCAGCCTAACTGGCAAGCTAACCTCCAGTACCCTCTCTGCCCAAACAGTGCTTCGTATCCCTGCACAGGTAGCTGACACACACCCACACTTTTAGATAAGTATTTATACAACTTCACAGACACTCCTGGGAAAGGCTGACACAGATTCTCCAGCTATGCCCCTTTACCCAGACTAAATGGTAGTAATTACTGCCACTACCAGCTTAATAATTATCAGCTACGCAAAGGCCCTTGAAAGGGTGTCCAATTATTACTGTGCAATATTAGTATCCAATTGGTAATGTGACTATTCAGTCTAAGGCTTATTAGAGTGGCCCATTACAATGAACTCTATAAATATGCAATGTACTCTAGAGCCTATCTCTACACAAACCAGCCACAGGTAAAGGTTTTTAAAATATTTAATAATAAATAATTAAAACAGATGGCAATACTACTATACCTCAGAGATATCTAAGAGTTCAGAGATCAGACAGAAACTTAAAGTAATACTGTAGGACAGGTCTGATGTCAAAGAAAAACACTTTAACTTTCTAATCTTTAGCTATTCTTAAGAGAAAACACAGTGCTATAATCCTACTTACAGACATAAAGAGCATAAGCAGTGCTGGGTTGATGGTCCAAAGCAAATGCTTTTAGTCTCTCACTGAACAATAGTTTTTAAAACACTAAAAAACAGCTCTGCTAAGGGCCTCCCAAATTACATCATTTTGACACTTAGGTTTTCCCAGTATTCACATTACATGATTTTGACACTTAGTCTGGAGTTCCCAGGCAAACAAACTGCATTATTTAGCAAGCTAACACCTGCTCAGGAAACTACAACAATAAAAGACATTTCACATGTATACTCTAACAATTATTCCTTAAGTTAAGACAATAGAAAGAATGTGTTCAGCCAGATGCTTCGGCACCACATTTTAGATAATTGTAACTTCAAAGAACATTTGAAATGTTTGGCTTGATTTTCCTTACAGCAGATGGCAATGTTGCAACAATCTTCAAGTTCACATTTTATAGTGTTTTCTTTCATTTAAAAACACAAGCCTATATTTTACATTTATTTATTCAAATGATAGAATTATGTATCAAATTCTATTTGACTAGGCAGGCAGCCTTTGCCCATTTTCCCCAATTTTCACACAAGTAACTACAGCTGTTTTGGGGAAAGTAATGTCCTCATATCCTGCTATATGAGGTTGGCTTTTAAATTGGTCATAAAAAATGACAACACTGTACAGAGCTTTACATGTATTGCAACATAGTACTGCAAAGCATAATAATGCATGTATTAATGTACTGTTTTTCCCTTTCTTATCACAGGTGACCAACGGGGGTGGTTTCTGTCCCCTCCCCAACCTGATGCCACTTTCTCTTCAGACTCTGATGATGATAGTGGCCAAACTGAGGCACAGGTTGGGGTTTCAAGGGTTGAATCTGTCCCAGAGGTTGACATCCCTCTTCTACTCTCATTCTCACTGCACACAGTTACTGTGCCTACACATAGTCCCCTGAGGCCACACATATTGGACAGTCAGGCAGTGGGGACATTGAACAGGAAACTGTGGCAACTATGGCTCCAGTGAGTGTAGACACTGGTCATAGCCAGAGAGTTGGTGAGGTTCCACACAGGCAGATTGATAGGGGTGCTCAAAGGAGGCCTGCTGTCCTTCCACCACATGTTGCAGGTGTCACATCACAGGTCACTTGGCATGTGTTGGGCCATCATGGAGGCACAGGCCTGTTTTGAAAGGAACTCCAGATGTATATTCAGGGTTATGGATGCAGCACAGTCTGCCATCCATGACTGCTTCCACTGCATTGGTGACACCCTGAACTGGTTCACTGATGCAGTGGAAAGAAGGTGGTCTGAGACAGATCGCAGAATATCTGTCTTGGAAAGCACCTTATCTGTTTTGGAACATCTGGTTGGAGATTAGCTTCAGACTCACAGACTTAGTTCAGCGTCCCCATCTGCTGAGAGTTCATGTGGCAATGCACAATCTTGCTTCTATAGTGGCAGTACATCCAGTGCTCCAGAGGGGAGTGTGCTGTCCACACCAAAACATAGCAAGCCATGTGTTCATGGTCCTGGGTGTTCCTGTGGAGGAACAGTCACTGTCAGGTACTAGCAATGCTTCTGACCTTGAGCATGAAGGTGCCAGTGCAACTTCTGGCAGAGCCAGTTCCCATGTTCAGAGGAGGAGAAGGTGAACTGTCAACTCTAACATGCATGGTTCAAAGCTGTCCAACATATACACATGTAGGGCTAGCACTGAGCTTGACTATGGTCATGCACACACTCACACACCACTTTCACATTCAGGTCACCTACAGACACACACGGCACATTTCCATGGTCCATCTTACCTGCTTCCCTTCCTGACCCACAGACATGCTTTCAACCTATTAGGTCAACCTAGGCCTCCTGCATCCCCACACAACACCCTGTGCAACTGATGATATCTGTGCCACATCCCTGTCATTCTCGTCATCAATGCAGGGAAAATGAAGCTGTGTGTCTGATGCACAGGGTTACTATATAAATTAATATGTAGTTGTGTAATGCAGTGTCACTTTGCCATGCCATCTAAACAATTCAACCTTGTTTTGTGATTTACTGTAGAGTTGACACAACGTTTTATTTGAATTTGTATTTTATTTGTTATCACTGTTTTTCACTGTGTAAGTAGGAAGGGATAGCTTGTTAACAAGATTTACTTTGATTCATATTTTGGTGTTTTTACCTTTAATTTCACTGTTGGTTATTACAAAGGGATAGGTTTTCGACAGGCAAGCTCTAGCCACCATAAGGGGCCTAGACAGCTATAAATTCACACAGACTGCAGAGAAGAAAATCCTAAGCATATCTAAATAATCCTTCCCTGGTTTGTGATTTATTGATCTTTACTGTTAAAAAGAAGTGCAAGTGGGATCAACAGTGAGCAAAAGCTACTGTACACCTTTGATTGTGACATAAAGGAATTACAACTTTTGTCTGGCTTGCAGAACTTTTATGGTCAGATCTACTTTGCTGTACTTACTTTAGTATTTAGTTGTATATTGCTGATGTGACTTTTTTGTCATAAGTTTAAGTTCTCTTTGAATTTCTGTGGTTACTGATTTTGATTATTCTTTTCTTTTACAATATTTTATTCATTTAAAGCAGAATATGGATCCTTAAATGAGTATGCAATTAATGATTTGCTAATGCACAAATATCTTGAACAGTGTAATAAATGCTATGTATATTTAAAGGTAACAGCCAATAACACTGATAATCTGTGTTCCTCATGTCAAAAGTTGAATGATTTGCTTACCATTGTTAGAAGTAAATCTAGACTTAATGATGATCATTGCACTTGTATAATTGGCATGGCTTGGCGGACTGTTATTTCATACATTAATGACTGGACTCATGAAATAAATAATGTTAGGCAAAGAACAAACAGAACACATTTAGGAAATGATGCATCTATTGTCTGCAAACATCATTCAACCCCTATGAGACAGGATGATGCCCCTGACAACTTTAGAATTCTGGATGCAAGCATTCAATGATCTGAGGGTCTAGTTTACTTAGAAGGAAACAAAAAAAAAGAAAGAAAGGAAGTTTACAACAACTAACAGGGAAGAAAAATAAACTGATTAATGACTGTAAAGAAAAGAGAATACGTACTGAAAAGGACACTGCTTTGTTATGTTACAAACAGGTTACAGGAAATGGTAATATTTTTCTATCGGAAAACCTTCAATCTACAGAAAAAAGGTATAATTTTCCAAAAAAGAAGGTAGAAAAAAGAGGCAAGGGGCAGGAGTAAAGGAAGAAATCAAAACTGAATGTGGACGGATTGAAGAACATTACTGTAAGGAAAATGAAGAGAAAGACAGATGCTGACTACATGGCTTAAGCTGTGGATTTGCAATACCAGCTGGAGGAGAATTTAATACACAATAAAAGCAGTGGGATTAATAAGACTAACAGTGATGAAGATATATGCTTTATAACAATTAACAGAGCAGAAATTACTGTGTTTGAAGCTGAAGATTCTTCAGTGCTGGCCGGCAAAGATATTCTCATAATTGGAGATTCAGTTATTAGATGAACTAATACTTATATTTGCAGAGAAGATAATGAATATTGAATGGTGTTATGCTTGCCAGGAGCAAAAATAGAAGATGTGAGATAAGCCTTGGAACCACCTCAATGTAAGTACAGATCCATTTTTATTAATGTCAGTACAAATTATGTCATCCCCAAGGATTCTCTGAATGTTAGTAGGGCACTGACACCCCTCTTAGATACTATACCTTGTACTGATGTTAGGACATATTTTTCACAAATCACCTATAGAAAGGATAGTTAGGTCACAGTAAACAAAAAGATTGTTTGGATAATTACCTACATGAAAAAAATGTCCTGTTTTAAAAAATGGAAATGTATAGAGCATCCAAGCCTAGTTTTGGACACACGTGTTCAGACAGGATGGCATGCATTTATCAAGAAAGAGAATTTTTGCAGCAGATATTTTGCAATATTTGACAAACTCTAGGCAGGATTTTTGCCAGTTAAAAATTTTAACAGCTCACAGATAGCAACATTCGAAGCATCTCTTATAGTTGTTAATGCCAGGAGCATTAATAGGTTCATAGGTTCATAGGTGTGTACTAGGCTAATTGTCCTGGAGCCTTTACAAGCCTAGCCCATAGAAGTGCCCTTTTTTATTGGAATCATTGCTATGTTCCCACAAGATTGATGCTGTTATTGTTTATGAAACATGGTTAAAGAACAATGACTGGAAACCAGTTCTGTCAGGGTATAAATGTTTTTACTGTAACAGGCATTTTAACAAAAAATCAGTGGTGGTTATGATAGGGATTAAAGATAGTTATTAGACCTGTGATTATTACATGTTCAATAATAACCCCAATACTACAGACTGTGTAACTCTGACAATAAAGACAACCCTGGAACAAATAACATTTGTTGGAGTGTATAGACTACCAAAGTCAAGTGCAGATGACCTAGAGGAATTCATACATTTCTTGCATGAATCACAGGAGGGAAGAATACTATTAGCTGGGGGCTTAAATTTGCCAGAAACAGACTGGAATAATATTGATTCTACAACATTAGTAAGAAAATTATTCATAACGTATATTCAGGAACAACAATTGTTTCAGATTGAAAAAAAAAACTATCAGGGAACGGAACATACTAGACATTGTTTGTGTTCTTAAAGAAATTACTTACTTCAAGTCAAGTTTTACCATTGTTGATGTGTAGTGATCATGGTGTTATAAAGGTTAATTTGTTGCTAGAAAATTCTACCAAACTGAAATCTAAACCAGTGCACAGAAGGTTAATTGTAGACTATATGGAAGCAAGAGTCACTATGTAAAACTAACTGGAGTGAGGTGTTCAGTGGAAAAACTTCAGATGGAATGTGGAAAGTTTTGAAAGAGAAATTGAGTGGAAAAAATAAAAAAATGTTTAACATCAGGATCTAGCATACAACATCAGGGGGATATATTTCCATAAGAACAAGAGGCGAGAGACAAAAATGGAAGCGAGGTCAAATTACAACTTTTAAAACTGAAATAAACTAGCTGGAGAAACAGATTAAGCATAGTGTGAGACAAGATCAAGAAAAATTTGAAGAAAATGTATATAAAGATATTGAGCATAACAGGAAACCTTTTTATAGATACATAAGATGTGCAAGGAGTAAAGGCACACAAATCGATAAACTATGTACAGATTCTAAAATTTATTCTCGGACACAACAGATTATAGATATATTTACAAAATCTTAAGCAAAACAGTTTGGTTCAACAAAAGGGGTGATAAGGTGACCTAGTGGCATCCAGGTAACCCCAGATAATGAAACCAAATTAGATTATATTGAAAAAGAACTTCACAAACTGGATCCAAACAAAGCACAGGGAGGAGATGGAATTAGTAACAATGCCCTCAGAACACTTCAGTAAGAACTTATGGTACCATTATATTTATTATTCACTAGGTGATATAAATATGGAGAGATTCCTCAAGATTGGAGACATGCACTTATTAAAACTGTCTTTAAGGGAAAGGGGAGTAGGACAAACCCAGAGTCATATAGACCCTTAAGTCTACTTTCATGTTGTGGCAAAATAATGGAGAAGGTCATATTGGATAGATTATTGTCAGAACTGGAAATGTTGGGACTTGAAAGCATATATCAGCATGCATATGCTGAAAATATATCTATTACCACTTGTGACATTATGTTGTATAAAGCAGGCTCCCGAGCAAATTTGCGCTTCAAACACTCAAGGTTTTCTCTTGATTCTGGCTGTACAACAGTATGATGACTTGCCCCTTCACCTTCATATACTGCTGGTGCATATACAAATGAACTTTCTCTTTTAATAGCCTCTGTCCCAGCTAGGTTTAGCAAAATGAATGCCCTAGTACATGCATCTTTGTCAGAATAAGCTGCTTGTATGAATTCATTGTATTCTTGCTCAAATATTCTCCAGTTCTCTGCAATATTCTAATCAAATGCAAATGGTGATGGTTTTCAAAATCCATCTGCTATGCCAACAAATTATAGTAAACACAATGCAACCAAGTCCCCTTGTAACTATATGAATATGCCAGAAATGTATGCCAGTAAATGTAACTATGCCCAATAGTACAACAAGCCTCATATGAATAACTGAACTTTGCAAAATACGTTCCTCGGGTACTGTAATACTCTTGAAATCACTGTACTGTAAAAGTCACATAATTTTTAAGAAACATTTCATATAACTGCACTGTGCACATAAACTGGGCAGAAGAAGCTCAAAGTAAGAAACATTTCAAATTAATTGTACTTTGTGAATAAACAGTACATGGCAGACAGAAAATTCCACAAAATGTCTGTACTTTGCAAATGACTGTATAGTGCAATAAACACTCTGTAATTGTGGGATTTTTGCAAATAGACACACCCAGCACAAGAGACTTTTCAAAATGGCTGTAAGTTGAATGCACTTTATGAAATAGTTGCACTTTGCACACAGCAAATTCTTCGGAATAAATGCACCATATTAAAGATTCACTATAAGCACTTTTACACACATTGAGATGCTTCGAGTAACTCTAGTTATGCTATTCAGAGCTTTGATGAATGCAAGATAGTAGTTTATGCCAAAACACAGTAGTTTGCCAAAAAACATACATTTGCTTTACTTTATTTATGCTTAATGTGCCCATTTGGCCCTTATTCATATTCATTTTGCTCATTTAATCTCTTTTCATGCTCATTATACTTTATTGTGCTCGTTTTAACTGTAAACAAGCATGTTTTACTTTAAACATGCTTGTTTTGCAATTCTGACGTAATTCTGAGTCTTTAATATGCTTTTCTGAAAATCATTTTGTCGAATAGCTTAATTTTGAACATTTTGTTTAATAAACTTTTTTATGCTACCCGTTTGCTTAATAAGGGCAGCCACGGTGGTGCAGTGGTTAGCATTGCCGCCTCACAGCAAGAGGTTCTCCGGTTCGATCCTCAGCTGGGGTGCCTTCTGTGCGGAGTCTGCATGTCCTCCCTGTGGTCGCATGGGTTTCCTCCGGGTGCTCCGGTTTCCTCCCACATCCCAAAGACATGCTGCAGGTGGATTGGATACTCTAAATTGGCCCTAGGTGTGCGTGTGAGTGTTCCTTCTGTGGAAGGTTGGGCGCCGGGCTGGCAACTCGACACCGTAAAACTCCACTGCCATTCAATGTGCGGACAAGGTGATCCACTGTGGCGACCCCTAACCGGGAAAAAGCCGAAAGAAGAAGAAGATGCTACCCGTTTTCTTAATAAATGTTTCTGTGCTATTTGTTTGCTTAGTAATGCATTCTGTTCCCTTGTAATGCTCCGTTTTATCTTTTTTATAAAATAAATAGTTCGTGCAAGTTTTCATTTCTTTTAATTTGTTTCTGGTCCTTTTTTTGCATTCGTTTCACTTAGTTCATCTTCACTGTTAACTCTGCACCTAATGGCTCTGAAAAGCAATTTTTGAAATCCGGTTCTGAGACCATGTCACTCGTCTAGTCAGGATGAAGAAGATGAACATTCTGGGGGGGGGGGTCGTGTTCAAGCAGCTTTATTATATACAAATACATAAGAAATGAGGCTAAGTAGCATTAACTTATATACAAATTAGCTAACATACATGTAATTGTTCACAATCTGGCTGCACTTCTCAAAATGGCACTAAAGCTAGCACGTGGCTGCTATTTATATGCATGTTTGGTCCTTGGAAATGCTTCTTAAAGACAAAAAAATAGCTCACTATTCTACAGGTAATAAACCAGAGGTGAATTTAAGGTTTTCCATCCATTTATTCACATTATATTTGAATAGAGTAAGGAAGGTACTTCGCTTTATGTGAAAAGGAAGGTGATTCCAACGAGATGGCATCTTCTGTTGTACATATCTGTCCTTACAACATATCCTGTTTATGTTGCAGAAGACAGTAACATCTCTTGAGAGGTTGTTAATTCCACCACTAGGCTTCCAGATGTGTAGTACATCAGACTGGTAAGGTCTGCTGAGGCTCTGTATGTGTAGCAGGTACTGCTTCTCAATAGCTTGTAAGATACTGAAAAGAAGGCCAAGGCTTTGAGATGCTCACTATAGTTTTTATGATCTAGATCTTTGATTTTCTTGAAGGGAAAACACAGTGGTCATTCAAGTATTCTTAAGTGTTTGGATAAGTACATACTAAAGGAGTTATACTGAATGATTAGCCTAATAAGTGCTGAGTAGTCAAATGATCACATCACTGGACCTTCACACCAATCCCTTATTAATAAACTGCAATGAAAAAAAACTTCTTCCAATAGTAGATACATATTGATGGAATTCAGTTTATTACCCAAATAGTTCATAGACAGTTTTCTGCACCAGTGAACCCTGCAGTTGTTGGGGGGGGGGGGGCACCAACCACAGCAAGTTATCATATTTTAATTTTGTTACATGTCTGTCAACCCAACAAGAGCTAGTACAGTGATGTGTACCTAATAAACCAGGTGAGTAGTAATAATAATTTAGGATGATGAATCCTAAGTATAGAGCAATATGCATGTGTATATACCTTTAAGAAGCTATCCAAGAGGTTGCACTAGAGTATAAATACTGAGCACGTGTGAGCCTGACTGCCATTTTATAATTATCTGTTGAGATGTGAGCATGTATTTAGGTAAGCTCTATTTGTTAACTCGTTTTTTTCTTATTTAAAGATGCTGCTATCCATCCCGATGTGTTTGTACATAGTATCTGAACAAAACCTCAAGCCTTATTATTTGTAACAGAGATGATCGAGTTATGTGGTGTCAGAAGGTGGATGTCTTAAAGGGCATAGTGACAGAAACAACATATCCAAAGGGCCCGAAATCAGAAGCTGCATACTAAAAGGGGCATGAAGCTTAAAATGGATTGGTGAAAACTGTTTAAGGCACTTATGCAGATGCTGGTAGAATGTACAGCAATGGACCATCCCAAAACTCGACATACTTCATAAAACAGGTCAGAAATTAATTTCAGGTATGAATCTTGCTCAGCACTATTTGTTATGCACATAATATGAAACAATATTGATAAAATATTCAAATTACTATGGGAAATGTTTGAAATAAAGTCTGATTGCATAAAACAAATAAAATAAGGGGAAACAACCACATATTTTGCAAAGCATATGTATTTTTGTATTAAGGAAAGATATCTGAGTTATCAGAAGTTTATAAAGTGTTCGCATCTTTGTGCAGTGTTTCAGTAAAACTATTTCACAAAGTATTTTGAAAAGTTTATTGTGCATTTGGATGTTGTTACAAGCTCACAGCACTATTTGTTCCTACATAATTACAAGGGCCATATTTTCAGTGTGTTTGCATATACTTTGTAGCTATGGCAGATGGATTTTAAAAGCCCTGTGCACTTGTGTTTGACAGTAATATTGCTGAGAACTGGGGAGTGTTTGAGGAAGAGTATTACATTTTGATATAGGCTGCATTTTCTGATAAAGATGACCTTACAAAGGCATTTATTCTACTTAATTTGGCTGTGTCAGAACCTATAGAAAGGGAGCACTTATGTATGCATCCACTATTTATGCTGACAGGGGGAAAACCATCATATTGTTGTCAAGGGTGGAGCCAGGGTGCTTAAAACATAAATTTAGAGAAATGTGTAACCCCCAGACAGACATTACAATGGAAAAGCACTTATTTTACATAAGGGATCAAAAGCTTGGTGAAACTTTTGCAGAATATATAACTGGCCTGAAAAATAAAGCGAAAAAGTGCAGCTGTGGTGATTTAAGGGATGAGTTGCTAAAGGACAGACTTGTGTGTGGTATAAAAGAAGATGCTGTGAGAAAGAGCTTGCTTCTTGACAGTGATTTAACTTTGAATAAGACCATTGAGATTTGTCAAATATATGAGCTCACAGAAAAGCACACAAATATGCTTACAAATGAGAGCAACTCTAGAAGCCACAGTGATAAAGCTAATATTGATAGTATGCAGCAAGTGGTTAAAAGAAATTGGCCTACGCAGATGGCAGCTCTAACCCCTGAAGCACCTACTGGCAAACAAAAGAAAGCGGAAAAAAGTGCCAAAAGTAAACTGATAACCAAAAATAAGGCACTGGAAGGTTCACCAGAATAAAATCCACTGTTTTATTGATCGCATACAATACTAAAAAACGTAAAACACATCCAGAATGCAGTAACTATAATACCGCATTTTCATCACAAAAAACTTCTTTAGATGAGCATACCAACTTCTGAAACCACTTTATATACAGAAACATCCCCAATTAATCAATTAACAAACTATTATACTTTTAAAAACACAGTGCAAAAAAAGAACTATATACACAAACAATGAAACACAATAAATACAGAAGTGCATAGAAAATCATTTGTTGGTCAAGCAGGAATATTGTAAAAAGCATACATTATTTACAATTTGAAAAAACTTATGAACAAAACATTTTTAAAAATGTTTAAAAATATAAAACCTTTTTAAAACCACTTTTAAAACACTGTTGTGTAGGTCATACAAAATGTAAAACAGCACCATCTGCTGGAAAGTCACATAATTTAAAGTTTAGCTGACCTAAGACTGGCTTCAATGAAACCATCTCATTCAAACCAGGATACCTAGTAGCTTCAAGAACTAGTTGCCAGTACAGTTCCCTGTATTCTAGGCATGTTTCCCAAGGGCCACCTCTAAGATCAATGGGCAATATTTCTATTACATAAAAATAAAAATCAGCTCCTGCACAGTTCAGAGTATGTTTATACAGAGAATTGTTACTGTTTATCTTTTTTATATCGTACCTGTGTTCATACATTTTTTACTTTAATTTTTTCTCAGTTTTACCTATATAGAATGCTTCACATTTGTCACACAAGGTTAAATAAATAATTCCATTAGTATTGCAATTAGCAAAACCATTTGTCGTAATAAGTCTGTCTCTACTTTTCAGATGAACCAGATTGAGAATAAAAAGACTCAATTCTGATATTGATATGGCCTTTAGGGAGGCCTATAAAGTGGCTGAGATATTCAAAACTAGAGGGTATAACCCAGATGATGTAGAAAATAGCTTGCATAGAGCCTTTAAACAGAGTAAGGGCACTATTAGACAAAATAACTATGAAAGTAGCAATAAATATGGGACTGAACAGGAGAGAATGTTTTTTGTTACAAAGTACACTAACTTCTCTATGATTGGTAATAAAATCATTATGGAATATTGGAATTTTATTAAAAAGATATAACATCACTGAAAAATATAAAATTAATGACATCATATAGAAAGGGGAAAAATATACAGGACTTTCTGATACACAGCATTTATAAAAAGCCTTGTACTAATGAATTAAATGTTGTGAAGAATTTGGGAACATTCCCTTGTGGAAAATGTGCTATATGTAAACATGTTGTAAATGAAGTGAATAAAATAAATGGCAAAATTTTTGATACAAAAGGCAAATATACATGTATGAGCAAAGGTGTTGTGTATGTCATATTCTGTGATTGTAACAAATACTATATTGGAGAAACAAAAAGAATGCTAGCAGATAGGATAAAAGAACATATTAGAGATGTTAAAAATAATAAAATTACTAGTCCTATTGCTGAGCATTTTAACTCAGTACACCATGGAAATATTGAGAATATAAAAGTGTCTGTTCTGGAACATGTTCCATTATATTATAATGATGTTGATAGGCAAAAAAATATGTTAAGACAAAAGGAATGCATTTTGATTATGAAATTTGGGACTTTGCATCCACATGGAATGAACAGAGAATGTAACTGGCAATGTCTTGTTTAAGACTATGACTTTAAATATATTTAAGCTATGTGATTTGATAGTTTAATTATGTAATTGATTGATTACTTGTTTTTTGTATATATTGCAAGTGTTTTATGAGTTTTACTGTTTTACTCTGTAAAGGCTGTTGGCCGAGGCGCTAGAGAAGGAACTGTTCAACGAAATAAATTTTATTGGAAGGTAGAGCTGGGACTCACTGATAGTCTTTGTTGTTTATATATATACATCTTGTTTGCTGTTGTTTGAATATTATATTTAGTATATTCATACATCCCAAAAAACTGTGCTTGCAAGGGAAAGAGAAATTTTATATAATAACATTTCATACAAATTCATGTTTCTTGACTAAGAAGAGACATCTAGTAATTTTTTCAAATGATCATCTATCAACAAAATGTTCCACTTTTTCTTAACATGTTACTAAAATTATTTGGGAAAGTTTAGCACTTAGTTATACAAAATAAGTTTTCAGCTGAATGTTCGTTATCCCTTCCCTTTTCATGCTTCAAATCATATTGCTTATGTTTAACACTGGTAATATCTTAATTATCACCTTCTGCAATATGAATTCTAATAATTTATAGAATAGCTACTCTTTCATTATCTGCTTATTATGTCTTGCTCTTGTTTTACCAAGGCAGAATTGTATATTTTAACTGCAAAAAAAAATGACCATAAGGCAAATATATTATAATATTGGGGGATACCCATTAAGCAAATGTAGAAATGTATTGTTGTTTATTTCCTTAACGGGCAACTATTTAGCTTTCTCCCACTTATACCTGATTTATTTTTCCCAGAGACAGCAGTGTTTCTGCTTATCCCCCTTTACATGAAAATAATAAACCATCACTATATCAAATATAATTATCTTTTTTTTTCAAACTCAGTCATAAAAATGTTAGCATAAGTGGGGGCATAGGAAGCCTCCAATGCTCTCTCTCTCTCTCTCTTTGGAAAAAAAAAACAACTTTTACTGATCACAAAAACATTATGAATCATAAAAAAATGTTGAAGGACAGATCAAAAGAGGCATACACACCTTCCCCCAAACAACTCACAGCAGCAATAATCCCACATCAATGTACTCTTCATATGAGTAATCTTTAACATGTACCATTATCCAATAAAAATAATTTCCTGTACTTCATGGTTAAAGTTATCTACCATTTCCCCTCTATTTTTTACCAGAAATTCAGAATTTGTTACACACAGTTTAATTATACTATCTTAAAAAATGCCGACATTTTGCAAAAAAGCATCTATTCCAGATACTATTGGACAGAAAGACAGATGGGTGACAGACTGATGAATTTTTGGGATACAGTCAAACACGGACTTCCTTGACACTGGTATATACAATATTTCCATACCTTTTTCAATCAAAATTATTGAACATTTCCTTATCGCCGTCCTGAAATTTCCACTAACCATTATCTTTACTGTAATCTTAGCAATTTTGTTTACAACCAGATAAGCAATGTAAAGATGAGTTGTGAAAAAACTTTATAACAAGAAATGTAAGACATTGTAACATTTTTTTCAGTGCGAGCCACAGTCCTATACAACTCCATAAGACCATTTTTTGCTGTAAGTCTGGGTCAAGTATGCTCTCCTAGTAGAGGACTGCACATCTATATTTCATGCTAATTTATATTATCTTACTGAAGTCAAGCACTCAGCTATGTAATGTTTCTAGGGGCTGCATCTGGTATTATCTGCTAACAAATGCTCATTCAGTATAACAGGTTCACTGTGCTATGGTTTTACAAAAAAATTTAACAAGATTGTCCATAACCAAGTGCAAACTCAGGCTCTGCTAAGAATTAGAAAGAAAAGGCATAGATGAGATGGCCTTTGCGTACCTGAAATGTGCATATCCCTAAATAATATCATCTAACACTACACCCCATCCAGGATTTTACACACAAATAAACTACTCCTACTCATATCAAAATTTAAAAACACTGCAGGTGACTCATTATATTCCAGCTATGTATCCAAAATCTGGAGCTTCATTCCTCTTACTCTGAAACAAAAAGATTTTTTTAAAGTGCATAAAACTACAGCTAAAGGAACACGTGATCAACTCATACCTATGATTTCTTTATCTCTTTATTAGCTTTGATAACCAGGTAGGTGGTCTAAACCAAAGACCCTTTTCATCCATGACTGGAGCCAATAGGCAACAATTATAAAAACAGTAAAATATAGAATAGTAGAACAAAATAGTAAGATATATTAAAAGGCATATGACAATTAAAATCATTTTTGAGTGTGGTATGCAAAATAAGAATTGCAGAAAAAATGGTACAAAATAAAATTAGTATTTCACTTTGGTCACATAGGAAGAAATTTCAAATATCTGAGAACAAAGTTTGTGGGTTTACGGTTATAAAGTTGATGAGTATTAAAGAAGGTTGTTTGTTACACTTATCATAAAAACAGAACAGTATCATAAAACAGTTGCATTTGTTTTCATTTTGCAGATTCTGCTTAAGATTTATTTGAATGCTTGAATGCTTCTGATATTTTTATCTCTGCTTGTAGCTTGTTCCATATACTTTGTCTCATTCTGAATATTGCTTTTTCACCTATTACTAGTTTAAATGTAGGATTATTCAGAGTGATTGAATTATTTTGTCTATTTCTGAGACTGTCATTATGATCTTGGATATGTAGCAATCTTTTTATTGGAAGGAAATAACCTTGTGTAAGATTTTAAATGTGAGACCACTTAGTAAGTCTGTGGCTCTGCTTGTAGTGGGCAGCCACTGAGCCTTTACATACAAGATAAAGAGAGTGGCTATTTACTCCATACAGAAGTACAAACCTGAGTATTCTATTGTCAACTAGTTGTATTATTTATCTATTCTTTGTGGAGTGTAATGGCAGAAGGGGAAGGGCATATTAGAACATTTTTGGCTATGGGAATGCATGATTCTGGGAATAGCAGTTGTGACTGTAGCAATGTTTTAGTTGTGACAATGTCTTGTTGGAGGTTTTATCTGTATGTGCAATGAAGTTAAGTAAGGGGTCAGGTATTACTTCTACATATTTTTGTTCTTTTTAGGTCTGTAATGTTCAAGGGCTGATAAGGTAGTACCTTTGGAGTAAAGAAATCTTAATTGTAGTTTTGGAAAACATAGATTTGTAGTTTATTATTAAAGAGCCAATTACAGAGTTGAAGAAACTGTGACTGAGTGTCTTTTCATAGTACTTTAAAGGAATTTTCTTTTTGTTTAAATTAGTAGCATATCATCTGCATACAAAACATTTTGTGATTGACTAGGTCCTGTGTGATGTCATTAGAGAATAGTAGAGGTCCA
Organism: Protopterus annectens; assembly: GCF_019279795.1. Lineage (NCBI taxonomy): Eukaryota > Metazoa > Chordata > Ceratodontiformes > Protopteridae > Protopterus > Protopterus annectens. Next base: position 1,054,191,474 of record NC_056741.1, on the reverse strand, counting down.
AGAACTGAACTTTGTGGTAATCTTGTGTTAAATGTATTAATTTTAGAGACTGAATTGTTAGCATAGACTTGGAAAGTTTTGTCAGTTTAGTAGTTTGCAAACCATTTAATAGTGTCTTCTCTAAACTTTAGTTAGTGATGTTTTGATTTTATGATTTACTAGCTCAAATGCTCTTGCTAGATCAACAAACACACCTTATGTAATATGGCTGTCAGTGAAACTTGCATATATACTCAGTGGCAAATATCAAAGCTGTTTGAATGCTAAAAGAATTATGAAAACCATGCTGCTGATCACATAAAAGGCCATAGCTATTTATGTGCCTAAATAGTTGCTTGTAAATCAGCTTTTCAAATATTTTTGATATGGGACATACATTTGAAACTGGTGGGTAGTTTTTCATTTCAGTAGCAGAATTAGTTTTATGCAAAGGGAAGATTAGTGTATGCATGCAGGTGTGACAGTGCAGGTAGTTACAGAGAAATTAAAAATGTATGTAAGTGGCTTTGCAATCGATGCTGTTGCTGTAAGTTTTAAGAATTTGGAATATGGATTCAAAGATGGCTGCCGTTCTGTGAACACTGCTGAACTGCAGCTCTCCATTTAACCTGAGGAAATCAAAACCCTGAGTGGATACTACAAAGTTTTCAACATCAAAACTTTGATAAACTTAGTCTAACTACACTTATTTATCCTGGATTGAGAAGAAAAACTGGAAAAAAGGAATATATTTCATTGGATTACAACAGATTAGCTAGCTCTGCAGAGAGGAATACACAAAGGAACCGTGTGCTTTTTATATTGCAACTTTTTATGTTCCAATAAGATGTCAAAAGATGACAAAAGCATGGATATAACTATGACTAAAACAAAATTATCGGAATTGCAATCACCAGAAAAAGATGTGACTACTAAACGACAAAAAATTACTAAAGCACAGGAACAACAGAAACTAGGGACTACAACTAAAGCTGATCAAGCTTTAAATATGGAGGATATCAAAACTGCACTTCTGCCTATACAAGAAGCTTTAAAAGAACTGACTTGCCAAATACAATCATTTGGAATTTCATGTACTCAGTTGCTGGAAAGAATGCATAAGACGGAGGCTCGAATTTCTGATACTGAGGACAAATTAGTTTTACTGGAAAAAAAAACTAATCTGCATGATGTGGATATACAGGCTATACCAAGTAAGCTTGCAGACCTAGAAGCAAGATCCAGGAGAAACAATATCATTGTCAGAGGGATTCCTGAATCCATTCAGTATAATGAACTGATTCCATCCATACTACAAATATTTGCAGTGCTTTTAAATGATTCTGATACTGTGAAACAAATCATCGTGGAAAGAGCACACAGAGCTTTGAGAGAGGTACAAACATCTAATTTTCCTAGACCTGTGTATGTTAAACTGCTTAATTATCAAGATGTAAATAGAATACTTATTACTGCAAAACAAGGTGGAGGCTATATTATGTGGAAAAACAATAAAATATCTCTGACACAGGATCTACCTATACAAATCAGACAGGCTAGACAGTCTCTGTCTCCTTACTGCAAATTTCTTATTGACAAACAAATGAAGTTTCAAATGAAATATCCTAATATGCTTATATTCACAGTGGATGGGGCTAAACATTCTGTTTCCACCAAAAATGAGGCAAGAAATCTGTTTCTTAAAATTTTCAAGGCTTTACCTGCATCAGAGACTTGAATTGAACTTTTGATGGGACTGGTATGCTGCTATGTTTACTGTGCTTCGAGGACTGGGTAATCTTTTGTTTGCATTTGTGAAGCTTATGCCTATTGCTGAGCAATAAAACTGTTTGCTTTTCCTTATCTTGATCTCATGCACTTGTTTCCTGACATTTTATGGCTTCTACGAACTGTTTTCAATGAAGAGGAAGACAGGAAGTGCTTAAAATGCTGTTGAGGGTGTAGATTTTGTTGTGGCACTTCTGGGAGTCCGTCTGCAAAAGTGGTCCCCCGTCACTAGCATTTTACAGGACTTCCTGGTTTGTAAAACCGAAGAGAACTGTTTTAAACACTCTCTTGCTTATTTAACATTAAATAACACTGTTCTATAGTAATGTAAGCACATAGGAACTTTTTAGGAACTTCATTTATTAACTTTCAGTCAACATTTTGTAGTTATAATATTTAGAGAGGGTGCAGGGATTTAGCAATGTTTATTTAACCTGTCAGCATAGTTTTTAATGTTTTGTGTTATTTTCATTATTTTATTTAGTTAGAAGCTTGCTTTATTATGAAACTAATATAAGGTGAATGTATAACAAAGGATATTAATAAATTTGCTGTCTATTTGCTTTAATATAGGGTTATATATTAGTATGTATTTTTTTTTCTCTCTTTTAATGCATGTGGTTTATGTATAGATAGCTAATCCAACTGAAAGTGCATTATTATAGTGAAAGTGCATTATTATAACCTACTGAAAATGCATTCTTTTTTATACTTTATTCTTTTTACATGTACTACTGCTACATTTTTAATTTGATTTGTTTAAATAGTAATTAACCAAAGAGATGCAGTTTATGGCAGTGTTTGTTAGGGAATGTTTAGTTTAGGCTTTGTAGTAGTGAAGTTAGGTTTTATAGGTCTTAATTGTGATACGTGTGAAATTTTACATTGTGGTGTTTTTATATCTGTTGTTTCCTTTAAACCCTTTGTCATTTTATATTATACAGGACCTATTCATCTCCTGGTCCGGGGTTAGAGTGGGTATGCACTGGTTGAGGACGGGATATAAGGATTGCTTCCAGATTATGTATGGTTTTGAATTTACTGTTTTTTGTTTTTTCCATGCTCTCTCTCCAAAACTTTCATCTTACAGTGAATCTTTGAAATGTGGGAAGTAGATTCATGGAACATTAAAGGGCTCCAGAACTTGAAGAAGAGGAAACTGGTGTTACATGTACTGTTGCAGGCTAAGGCGTGGTTTATCCTACTCCAAGAAATGCATTTAATGAATGATCAATGGGGTGATGTTAAAAAAAAGAAATGGATTAGAGAAGTAGTAGTATCTGAAGGTAAGTCAAATAGTGCTGGGGTAGCCATAATTATTAAAGATCAATACAAGGAAAAGATATTAGATTCTAATACAGATAAAAATGGATGGTGGTGCTATGTTATTCTTTCGTCTACCTTATTTGATAAACCTATTTTACTTTTAAATATATATGCTCCCTGTAATGACCAGCAACTATTTATAGCACCACTTTATTTAATTTTAACACAATTTGATAGATATTATGTAATTATTGGAGGTGATTGGAATACTTACCAGAATCCGAAGTTGGATAGATCTTGTCCACAAAGAGCATTTAACAAGCATGCTCTATCAGCACTGAATGATCTTAAAGAAGACTTTCAATTATATGATCCATTTCATTATCTGAATAACGATAATAGTACAAGCAATTTTACCTTTTATTCCCCATGTCATAAAATGTGGTCCAGAATTGATTTCTTCCTGATTTCAAGAGTATTGATCAATCTAGAACCTACAGTTATGGTACATGCCCGTTATATATCAGACCATTCTAAAATGTTGTTGAGTTTTACTAAGGGGGTAAAAGATACTTTGAGACAAAGAGGTTATAATTGGTCTCTTAATCCAAATCTATTGAATAAGGAGGATATAATACTGGAAATTACAAAGTACCTGAAAGACTTATTGATTGGTTTAGGGAAACAACAATTTGCCTCAGAAATTGAATGGGCAACAGTTAAAGCTCAAATAAGAGGGACACTTTTGCAAAAAGCATCTTATTATAAAAAGATATTAAACAAAGATATTCAAAGTTTAGAAATAAAAATTAAATTACTTGATCAAGAACTGATTAGAGATTTTAATGAGCAAACAGAGAAGGAACTGATTAAATGTCAAAAGGATCTCTTTTTACTTCAGAATAGTAGATTAACATTTCAAGAGTACAAGACGTTAGTGAGGTATGCCAGTCATGTTCAAACACCATCAAGAGCGTTAGCTAGGATCATTAATCAAACAAAACCAATCATGCAGATTTTGGAAATACAATTTAATAATAAAATATATTCTAAAACTGAGGAGGTTCTTAATATCTTTGAGAAAATATACACTAATATTTATGCTGGAAAAAAGGATATGACCCCTAACAGGAATTATGAACAATTTCTACAGTCAATTAAGTTTCCAACAATAGGAGAGGACATTCAAAATGACTTGGTTAAACCAATATTTGAAGAAGAAATAGTATATGTAATTCAGCATATGAAATCACATAAATCACCAGGTCCTGATGGCTTGACTGTGGAATTTTATAAAACATTTGCAGATATTTTCGGTAAGATACTTTCAGTTGTGTTTAACTACATAATTAGGAATAAAATTAATGATCCACACTTAACGCCTCAAAAACTATTTTTATACATAAAGCCAATTCAGATCCTCAAAATCCGGATAATTATAGACCAATATCATTAATAAATGTAGACATGAAAATTCTAACCTCTATTATAGCATCTAGACTGAAGAGAATCATGACTCATATCATTTCTAAAGAACAGACTGGTTTTATGACAGGTAGACAAACCAGTGATAATACACTCACACTACATACTATGTTAGAGCATGCTAAGCAAAATAATTTAAATATGTATGCCCTTATAATTGATGCCCAGAAAGCCTTTGATAGGGTTGATACAAATTTCTTGTTTGATCTTTTACCGTATTTTAATATATCACATGAGTTTGTCCAAATGTTACAAATATTATATAGTAATCCCTATACTACATTGTATATTAATAAAAACTTCTCAAAAAGAATACAGATTAAGACTGGAACACGCCAGGGTTGCCCTTTGTCCCCTTTATTATTTAATATCTATCTTGAACCATTGTTTTTATATATTAAACAAAATGTTTATCATAATGTCCCAATAATTTATGGAACTAAAATATTAATGGCAACTTTTGCTGACGATCTTAGCATTTATTGTGCATCTCCATTATCAGATACTGAAAAATTATTGAAGGCTGTTAATGAGTTCTCAAAAGTGTCTAATTATAAAATTAACTTGAAAAAAACAATATCTTCCCTTTAAAGACACCTAAACCCTTTTCGTTATTGCCCTTAGTGGGACAGGTATCATTTAAAGAAAATATTAAATATCTAGGTATTGAGTTCTCTACTGATAATAAAGACTTTTATAATAATAATATTAAAGCAATCTGGGAACAAATAATTTCTGATTTTGGGAGATGGAAAAATTTACGACTGCCAATATTAGCAAAAGTTTCAATTATCAAAATGAACATCTTACCACGATTACTGTATATTTTTAGGTCAGCCAATTTATTACTTTCGAAGTTGTTTTTTAAACGGATTCATAAAGAATTGGCTAAATTCATTTGGGAACCAAAGAAAACCAGGATATCTTATGATAAATTAATGACCCCAAAAAATAGAGGAGGACTGGAATTACCTAATTTTGAAATGTATTATTTAATTGTAAATTCTAATAGAATTTTAAGAATTGCCAATTATGATATAAATAATACTAAGTGGACTCCACCGTGGGTAGTTCTGAATTATAAATATATTCTAAAGTTAAATATCAATCCTAAAGCAATACTTTTTTTAGGTAAGGATACATTGAAATTCTATGGGATTATTGAACACATCAAAATTAACATACTCTCTTTACATAATTTATTTCATTTATTAGATTTGGTTCAACATATGATGGTTTTTCAACCCTTTCATAAGAATCCTAATTTAAAATTGAATAATCAACTAATTGATCTCAACAAGTTTCCATTGATAGTTAATCTAACTTTGATTGATATATATATAAACATCTTGACAGTTCGGCCAACCAAATAAGACAAGAACTTAACTTACCTAAAAATTATCTGGTTATTCTGAGGCAAATTAGAGAACTCACTATAAGCTATTTTAAAAGTTTTAAACTGGAAGAAGAGGCTATTAATAGATGCTCTTTGTTGTGGCAAGCTCTCCAACAGGATCTTAAATATATCACAACAGCAAATCAATTAATTAAAGAATTTCAATTTCATGATAACATTTTGTTATCAAGCTACTGGGAAGAGAAAATCTTACTGACAGATAGAAGTAATATGTTAAAAGCAATTGACTTGACCATCAAATCTACTTCTCTTCAAAAATTAATATATACCCAGTTGATGATTTGGAACAATGCATATTATACACGTCTTACCCTGCATAAATTTAATCCCAAAAATTCACCAACTTGTCCATACTGTAAGAATAAACCAGCTGATCTTCTTCATATGTTCTGGAGTTGTAAATGTATTTTCAAACTTTGGAATTCCCTTAAGATCCAACTTCAAAAGGTGGGTTACCAGAGTACAATGTTATCATGGAAATTTATGATTCTGCATATTCCCCCGAGAGAGATCCCTAAATCACAAATTATTATATATATTAATATTTTTCTATTAATGAAGCTTTATATAGTTTCAAATTGGTTAGACCCATCTAAAACTTCATGGCAGAACTTTAGAGTTCTAGCGACAAAACATATATTGGCTCATAAATTACTATTAAACCCACAAAATAAAAATGTTAATATTCCAAAAATTTGGGAACATATTTTTGATATTATACTAGCATAGTATTTTCAACTTGGAAATATTAATAATTATTTATGTGTGTGGAGAGTTTAGTAATCAACTGTCTATTACTTGCATTTATTCTTATGCTTTTTTATATTTAACTGTATTACATGGAAGCATTTTGTAAATATTGTATATAGAGTGTGGTTATTAGTGATATTAGTTAATGTTTGATTTGTGAATATATATTATTTTTGTTCTTATTTGTGTTTGAAAATAATATAACAATAAAGATTTATTATGGAAAAAAAAAAGAATTTGGAATATAATTTGCTCATCTTTGCTCCTGGTGTATTTAATTTGACAGGAGTTCCTCTGTTTTTAGTTACAGCTTTAAAATGAAGGGTGACAGCATAGTTAGATAAAGGGTATAGAGTCTGTGTGGTGATATTGCATGTTTGGGGTGGGTGGAAATGAGCTGCTAATATCATATAAGATAGAGAGCAGATAGTTTTTGAAATCATCTCCAAAGGAAGTAGAGCTCTTATATTAGGTATGTGCATACTTTGTATTGTCTGCTATGCCTCCCGTGAGCTATTTTATTTCCTTCTAGAACATTTTAGGATTAGATGAGAACCTATTCTGTCTGTGTCTGAGGTACTGGGTTTGTCAGTATTAGTTAAAATTCTGGTAGTTTTGCACAATTCTAGATATTGTTGTAGGTTTATGGTCGTGGGGTCTTATTTCAGATTTTCCATGCACTGTTTCTATTATGGATTTTTTATTTTATATTGTAAAATAATAATATATATATTGGTTAATGTACATATTGTACATTATACTCTGCTTGACTGTACATTGCACTGTACTTCTTCTCTAGAATGGATATACTTTTTTTCTTGCAATTAGTCTGAAGTATTCTCTTATAGCTTACATTTTTGTAATCCATTTGCATATCAAATTCACATAACATGATGTATTGTCTGTTTATATTTCTGCTAATCATTTTTATTACTATCTTTTTAATTATAGTTCCTGCTGAGGGAGGTGGGATGCATCCTGTACCTACATATATGTTTAATTTGTTACCTGTGGGTAACTACCTAGTTAGAACTGCTGTAATCCTGGGTAGGGGCTTATATATGATCAATGATTTTTAGAGAAATTTTTTTTTTAATAAGACTCCTCCAAGTCTAGTGCCAGGTCTGTTATTGATCATGCCCCTCACCGGGGTAATCCATACTCAACCTACTCATTTCCAAACTCAATGTACAATGCTAATCTTTCCTTAACAATGGATAATCACTTATGGAATGCCATTTTACTCTAACACTTACTGTGACATTTATCTTCAAGTTGTCTCAACTTTTCTTATTCTTCTGCTCTCCCATCTCTCTGACTATTACTTTGTCTTTTGCTGTTTGTTCTCTTTTCACTCACCGCACCCCATGCACTTTTCATCTGTTTAATGTTAACAGTAACTAGGTTTCTCTACAACTGACTAAATAATTCCTTGCTTAACAGCATTTCAACTTCCATTCTATGCTGTCACTTTATTATTATTACTATTATTCGCATCACTCCTACTCTTTCCCTTACCTTTTCAATTATAAATACTGAATTCTACACTTACTAACTGTAGTAGTGTTTTCAGTAGCTATCAGAGCACTTTGATTTTTAAATCAATGTCTGTTGTATCACTATGCTTTTTTTGTAAACAAAATCAATTTATTTTTTTGTACTTTTGAGAGCTGGAATTTGTTGTATTACTATATTTTTGTACACAAACATCTGTGTTTGCTGTATTTTGGAGCTTTTCTCCCTGGACTTCTAGTGAAAATGGTTTCTGTGCCCAGCTAGACTTTTCCAGTTAACAAAAGAAGTAAATAATTACATGGAACAAACAGTCTCCTTGGTGTCCCTTGAAGCCTCATAAACCCAGCACGTCATATACTGGGTCTAAAAACAAATAATGAGGAAACTTCTGTGTCTGGAAGATCTAAAATTCCCTAGAGATCAGGTACCTAATAAAAACCATACTGTGAATATCCCACCTAATAACAGGTGGCAGAAATACTTTCTTTAAAAACCTTCCAAAGTATAAATGTATATATATATATATATATATATATATATATAAATGTATATATAAATGTATATATATATATATATATATATATATATATATATATATATATATATATACACATAGGCGCAGTGGTGCAGCAGTTTACAGTTAACGCTGTCACCTCACAGCAAGAGGTTAATCGGTTCGATTCTCAGCTGGGGTGTCTTGAGTGAGGAGTTTCCATGTTCTCCCTGCGTTCACGTGGGTTTCCTCCGGGTACTCCGGTTTCCTCCTACATTCTAAAAGACATGAGTCTGGAGAATTTCTCCCTGGGCCTCCACTGAAAACAGGATCTGTGGAACCTATTCGGACTTTCCTGGTCAACAAATGTTAAATAAAAAAATAAATAAAACATAAAATAAAATAAATCCACTAATGAAAGAAGGAAAGTACAAGCTAGTTCAAGTTGAATCTTTTTTATTAAAAACACACAAACAAGTGATCCAAACAGTAGATGAAAAAACAGAATAAGTGTAGAAATTCGCCTTTCCATTTACATACCTGTTTAAAAGCATGGGAGGTAGTATCTGTGCTGTAAAAGACAATTAGCATGTTTACTTGCTAAATACCCCCTTCCCCCATGCACAGTGTGATGATATTTGACACAGTGCTGCCCTAAATAAATATGTAAATATGTGGCAAATATTGCATTAATATTAGTAATAAAGTTTCTTGTGATGAGACAAACCAGACACGTAGGCAGAGTTGTCTTTTAAAAAGAAGCTTCTTTAATTTTTTATGTTTGACATTTTACTTCTGTTTTACCTACTTCCTTTTCTTTTCAGTTGGCAACCTTTCCCGTCTTGCAAATACTGTGTGTGCTTTTCACTACAATAAGTTCTGCAGACGCTTTTGAAAATTCTTATAATTTTGGCTACACGACCCCTTAGTCATAGTCACAAACATTTCTTCATAACCACATCTTATCTTCACACATATATTTTAGAAAATGAGTCAGATATAGTTTTTAATAATGTAACTATGATGCAGTTGCATAGTTTAACAAAACAAGCTATAAATAAGTGCATATTTCCACATTACATGTACCTGACATAGAATGCCATAAAAACAAGCAAATAAAATATTAGCTGAATACCTTCCTGATCTGTCTTTCCATCTAGCACTCCTGGCCATCCAATGGTCCATTCTGTCCGTCTTTCCTAGCAGTACAGGTCCTCATAACACTCCATGCTGATGTCTCCTCTTTCTGTAGAAAAACTTTATGTGCAGCCTCATTTTATTATAGGTAATAGGAAGTCTGAGTGGTATGCCAGCTGACAGTACTACCCATTCAGTTTCTCTGTATGGGTCTGAGCCACATTATAATGAATACTGGCCTTTATGAGACACAGCATGAGAGTTTCAACGTACACGTGCCCCTGTAGCACAGGTCTTCTGTGATATTGTGTGGGAGCTCACATGTTAGGTTTTACCTGGAAATATTTGCTTAGTGAATTTTGCCAATCTGATGAACAAAGTGGCATAATCTGCTCACTCCTAGCACCTTCATACACTCATCTAGAACCCCGGACTCGTAAATGATGCTGCAGTTAGTTTAGATGTCATTATCATAGAGTTTACAAAGTCACCTGATATAGAAATATACAAAAATGTTATCTATGATTTGTTTCTTCATCTTAGCTTCTTTCATATGCAAAATAAGAATTAGTCTGATTTGTCTTCTTTGAAAAATACAATCTAAACAAGCAATCACAATGAACAACTTACTACACTTCTAGTTTATTCTGTTTTTGTTCCTTACATACAATACCCATCCCCACATTAACTTATACAAGAGACTAATATGCTGACCCTGCTGTCTAATACTTTAAAACTATTGACATAACTTCAGAATGTTTAATTCTTAACAGCATGCACAAAACACCTACCATAAAAAAGTACTAATACCTCTCAAATGTACCTCACTTTGAGGAAAATTCTTAATTTTATGTCTTAAGAATTCTATGTTTAACAATTTTCCACACTGAAAGGGCTTAGCAGTCAATTTGCCAAAAAAACTTTTCCAAGTATGAAGAAGCAGTAGGTAACCATGATGTGAACTTTGTACTTGAAGAATTTAGTAAGTGTTCTCCATTTTGTCCATTTGTTCCAAGCATGAGGAGCAGTGTTCCACATTTCAGAGAAGGAAGGTAAAGCACTATGAACCACATGACCATATCAGTTTTCTCCTTTCTCTCCAAGCTATACAATTTTAAATTATTCAACCAGACTGCATCTTACCTACCTAACATTAGTTTCCCCCCTTTTTTGTTTTGTTGTTTTTACTTTACCTCTTCACTACTTTCTGTAGTCATCCATTCTCAGTACCAGCTTTACAAAGGTTAGTGGAATCGTAAGCCAGAGTGTATCCTGGCAAGCAGTAGACATGGGACATGAATGAGGTCTGGAAGGGAACTAATCATTCACAGGATACAAACTCACATACCTGCTAGGCACATATTTAAGGGCAAATAGAACATGACCAGTTTATTTACCTGCATGTCTGTGCATTGTAAACTGAAACTGAAGATTCCCGAAAAAAATCCATGTGGACACAGATTGAATGCCAAAGTTCAATATACAAGGTACCCCACTTGGGAACCAAGCTAGAGAATAAACTACTGTGAGGCTTAAAATTAACCATGGAGTGATTATAACACCTAGCTATTTTTTCAAATATACAACTACAATATTTCACTAAGAGGCATTATAAAAGTATTGTATGCAGGTAAGCTCCAGTTGTATTGCAGCTGACTGATTTTGTGAGCTGACTTTTGCCTTGTATTAATTTACCTATATACATGCATATTTGCATGAATCAGCATTTGGAACTTTGTACGTGTGCATGCGTATAAATGCATATATATATATATATATATATATATATATATATATATATATATATATATATATACTAACACTGGACACCGATAAATAGATGCAGTAAATATTTATTTACTATTGTCAGTGTGTGTATCATCAATAATTTAGCACCATTTATTACAATTTGTCAAATATTCCAACAGCATAACCAAACAACTCTCACTTAAAAGAAAACTCAGTCAATTTTCCCATAAGAAAAAAAAAACACCAACTGCACCCACAAAATACTCCATTAAACAGCACAAAAATCATTATAGCTACATAACCCAAACCATAAGATATGTAATTTTCAGAAATTGAGTGAAAAACATTAAAATAAAATAACACAAAACATAAAAGAAAATCAAAACTGCAGTCATCCAATCAGAAAATGATTTTTAATAAACTGCTCCATTTGCTGGTTATATCAACACTAATTAAAATTAAACTAAATAAAAATATAACTATACTGTACAATTAATATATCTGAACATGATTCTGTTAATCTACTGAAATAATAGCAGAAATATTGATAACACAATAAAAACAGGAAAACAATAACTCAGAACTAAAACAAAGGGGAAAAAAAGGCAATCTTAGCTAGATCATATTAAGCATTGACTTTGTGGAATGGACCAGCATAGGTGGCAAGTGTCTGGTCCCTCTACAGCTCTGAAGCAGACAGAGCATTACCTTGCCTCCTTCCTTGTCATGCAGGTAATATTCACTGCACATTCCCATGTCATGCAGGTGATCTTCACTGCAAACTTGCAGAGACAGACAGTGTCATATGAATATCTTCAGAAAAGGGGGCGGGGTGCATTCCTAACAAGTAAAATTGCAGCTGTAGATCTTGGCTATAATGTGATTTATAAAAAGTACGTAATGCAGATTTTTTTCTAAAAGTAGCAAAATGTGTACACTCACATGAATCCCTCCATGGGCGCACAGCCACAGGAAGTCAGAGAAGGTGAGAGAAGGTACAAATGAATCAGTTATGAGAATCACAGGAAAATGAATAAAGATAAAAGAGTATTTTTTAATATTAAATGAATTGATGAAAGAAGGTATAATGGAAGAAGACACTTGGAAGATTGATAACATTTATATGGAAAAAGGATGAAAGAAAAAGACCCATAACACTACTGAATACTAACTATAAAATATTTATAGTAAAACCAAAGGGAGCAACTTGGGTGATGCAGAGTCACAAAAATGAATAGAAAAACAAACTCCTCAGGTTAAAATCCAAACTTTAATTCCACTGCAGGTCAGATAAGCGCTTTCACTCATTCAATTGAGCTTCATCAGATCAAGTTACAAAGACTTTCAAACATATAGGCTGCATTTATACAAGCATTAAATCTCCCGATAGCCTATCAAAAGCTGCTGCTTATTTATATATTCATGAGAAAATCTAAACATAAAAAGTATATGAAATGTAAAAGTGTAATAAAAATAGTAGAATATATATAAAAAAGTGGAATATATATAAAACTAATTAACATAGTGCTAAAACAAAACATACACATAGACACTCGTTGATGCTCTAAATATATATATATATATATATATATAGTCAAAACATAATTTAAAATGTATGCACATTCCTCCGTTTGTTTAACATAGGTTTAATGGAAGCTCTCTCATTAAGACCTGAACCCCTATCTGCTCTCAATCTAACTATCCACATGCTCTCCCTACTCTCAGTATGGTTCCTGATATCACCCCCTCGTATGTTGGGTTTGATGTTCTCAAGTGCTCTGAATAAAAAATAATGTTCAGGACCTGCCTGAGCTACATGCTTAGCTAAAGCATTATGAGGTGAAGCCTTCCTAATATGGTAAAGATGATCTCATATCCTATCTCTAAAACGACGGTTGGTTTTACCAACACAGAATGCGTCACATATTTGACACACTGCCAAATAAACTATGTGGATAGTGTCACAAGTAGCTTCAGCATGTATGCTGAAGCTAGTGTGCATATCAGGATGTTTAAAAGACGGATTGGGGTCAAGAGAATTACAATAGTTACAACGTCCGCATGGTTTGGTATGTTCAAGAAACATGGACCGTTCATCTCTTTTTGAATAACATAGCAATCTCCTCAAATTCAGCTTGTTCCTATATAAAAAAGAGGGTTTAGTACCCACAAGTTTGCCAATGATGTCATCAGTACAAAGGACAGGCCAATGTCTCATAATAATGTTCTTAATCGCTGGACAATCAGTGCTATATGGTAAAGAAATCCTTACATGAGCTGATCTACCATCTCTACCATTATCTACTGTGGTACACACATCATTGATGACTGGTCCAAAATAAGGGGCGGCTCTGTTCAATCTAAGTTCATTGACATCCAAGAGGTTAGACTCAATCTCTTGTGAGCTATAGCCCCGTTCTTCTAACCTTGTTTTAAGGTCACTTACTTCTGTTAGAAAACCTTCCTCAGTAGCATTTAGCCGAGAGGTTCTCATCCCCTGACCTCTAATAATATTTTTAAAAATGTGCTGTGGGTGCATACTGTCACGCTGTAATAGAGTATTAAAATAACAGGGTTTCCTGTAGACACCTGTGTTGATCAAACCACATGCTAACTTCTCTACATATAGGTCAAGGAATTTATTTTTTTTATTTTATTTTATTTTACATTTGTTGACCGGGCTAGTCCAACTGGATATATGTTCATTTTCAGTAGAGGCCCGGGGAGAAAAGCTCCATATGTTGTACAAGTTCACAAAAAGGCATGAAAATATTACATGAGACACAAAGCAATTTAAACATATGATTTAAAAAGATAAAATAAGATACTAGAATTTAAATTTTTTTTTTTTTTTTTTTTTTTTTTTTTATATAGTGAGCATTAGTCTGGATTAGTGCAGGAGCAGAGTGAGCATTAGTCTGGATTAGTGCAGGAGCAAAGCCAGTGTTTATTGAGATGAGTCTTTAGTTGATTTTTAAAAATTTGGAAAGAGGTTAAAGAAGTGATTTGAGAGGGTAGATTATTCCATGTTTTTCCAACAGAGTTGGAGAATAAACAGTCACCTGCATGATTGTGAGATTTACTAATATTAATCAGGAGTTTGTTGGCAGAGCGAAGTTGTTTCAGATTTTTGTATGGGGAAATAAGGCTAGAGAGTATTGGTGTATTAGTTGGCTGATATAGAATCTTATGAGCTATTAAGATTTGTTGAAGAACAAGTTGGTTAGGAAGTTCAAGCCAGCCTAGTTCTTTTAGGTTCTGGCAGTGATGAGTTCGAAAAGGAGATCCTACAGCAAATCGAGCTATGTTATGATAGGATGTTTCAAGTTTCTTCATGTTGTTTTTAGAAAGATTAGTATAAATGGGACAAGCATAGAGAAGAGTAGAAATTACTTCTATCTTATCTCTAGAGTAATTCATACTGAAAGTTAAGTAATCAGTAATGTGATTCATCATAGTACGGAACACAAACAAATCATCAACATTGCCTCTCCATAAAACAAAGACGTCATCCACGAAACGTCTATAAAAGACTACATGCTGTTTAAACATCTCTAAATGAATTGATGAAAGAAGGTATAATGGAAGAAGACACTTGGAAGATTGATAACATTTATATGGAAAAAGGATGAAAGAAAAAGACCCACAACACTACTGAATACTAACTATAAAATATTTATGAAAATATTACAAAAAAGGATGGAGAAAGTACTGGATGAGGTAGTAGGAGATGGGAGTTATGGTATAACAGGAAGAGAGGTGAAATAAATGTTTATTTATAGTGAAAGATGTAGTAAAGATGATACTGAAAGAAAACAAAAAAGTCTGATAGGATGTGACGTAGCTAAAGCATTTGATAAAGTGAGCCATGAAATAGTTTGGCAGATTTTAGAGGCATATGGCATAAGATAAAATATTAATATAATAAAGAAATGTTATTTATGAAAATTCAAGGGTGCAATTTATGATAAATGGATGAATGGGAAAAAAATAAGTACTAAGAGAGTACAACGGGGATCCCTGCTAAGTATGTGCTTATTTGTATTTGTAATGAATGCAGTAGGAGAGACATGCATGTATGAAATGATGGAGGCAGGATGCAAGATGGAAAGAAATGTTTCATTGCCAATGTATATGGCATATGCAGATAATTTAGTTCTAATAATAAAAAAACAAGGTATGGATAAGTGAGCTGTAATAAGGATTGAAAAGTTGTTAAAAAAATATTGGCCTGCAGTTAAACAAAATGAAGTGTAAGGGATTTAGTGAGGTAAAAAAATAAATAAATGGTATATATTTTACAGTGACACAGTGGTGCAACAGATAAGTGTTGTCACCTCACAGCAAGAGATTCCCTGGTCCGATTCTCAGCTTGGGTGCCTTCTGTGTGGAGGCTGTATGTCCTCCCTGTGTTTGCATGGGTTTCCTCCAGGTGCTCCAGTTTCTTCCCAGATTCCCAAAGACAAGCAGTAAGCGGATTGGACACTCTAAATTGGTCATAGATGTCAGTGTGCATGCAAGTCTGTGGTGTGGAAGAATTACTGTGGCAGGGGTAGCTACCCGGCAATGTAAACCTTGGCTCTAGATGATTATCACTGCTGAAGCGACACCCTGACCCCACGTGCAAAAATTAGAAAAAGGGAGTTGTGGATGGATGGCTAGATTTCACAAGAAAGGAACCAAAGATATTAGAAGTAAGATTTGGTGAATATGACAGTGTAATAAGTCAAAGGTGAGAGATACAGGAACAAATAAAAATGTTAACTTGGTAGAAAAAGTTTTTACTTATTATTTCAGAAAAAAAGGCATATATGCTGAGTATTTATGTATTAAGAAAACTAACATATTTAGGGGAATATATATGATTCCCACTCATATAAAAAAAGTTATTGGAGACTTTTTAGCTTTATTTTGGGGCTTATTGCTGAACCCAGTAAGAAGAGGCTTAATATATAATATAAAAGAAGAAAAGGGTTTGAATTTAAAAAATCAAGTGGTGCACTTAGCATGTATGCATTTATTTTGAGCAATGAAAAAGATAAAAGAAAGACAAAAAGAAATGAGAGGTAAGATGCAATAGGAAAAATATTAAAATGTATAGGAAGAAAAACAGGGAAATTAAAAGGAAAGGGGCGAAATAAAAATAATATGGCTACAAATGAAATTATGGAGTTAAAAGTAAATGAAGCCGATGGGAACAGAAGAGAATGGTATAAAATTATTTTAGAAAGTGTTTTTGATATACACATGGAAAGAACTGAAAGAAGATGAAGAAGGCAATAAAAGGCAGAAGAAAAAGGTATGAACATTTTTAGGAAGCAGAAGATTTTTGTAGAGAATTTTTTAGACATATTATTAGGGAAAGGGAATATGAAATATAAGGTGATGGAGGCAAGAAAATGTGTTGACTGTAGTGAAAAAGAAACAACAAAATTGTTTTTTGGACTTTAAGAAGAATAAAGAATTTTGGGAAAAGTTTAAACACGACTATAGATGGGAAGGGTTTAAATGTATAAATATGAATATTATTTTTATATGGGAAGGATGACAAAGGATTTAAATGTGTTATTGATAAAGAGGATAAAGTATTGTTTGTGACAATATAGATGCTGTGGAAGAAAATGATGCAATAATTTATTATAGAAGAAAATTGGAAAGCATGATGTATTAGCTGAAAAAAGAAGATGGTTGTTGAAGAAATGGTGGGGAATGAAAGGTAAATGTAAAATAAAAGAATAATGAAATTAACTGTTTAGCCAAGTTCTTTTGTGTTGATAACTTGTCCTTTTGTGTTGATAACTTGTAAATAACTAAGTATGAATGTAAAAAAATGAGTGCATAAATAATTGATTTAATTTTGTTATTATGATATAAAATAAATGTAAATGTTAAAAAAGTACCTGTGTTATTCTTTGAACAGGTGCCTTGGGGTCTTTTATATCTGCCTGATTTACCACCAACTTGAACAGATGGAACCTTACTGTAACATCTCATCTGAAGGACATACTCAGGAGTGCAGCACTTCTAATGCTGCACTGCAGTGTCAACAATTTGAAAATTAACCCAGGCAACAAGAGCTGGAATAGAACTCACAGCTGTCTGATTTTCTAGCATTGAAGGGGAGTGTGTTATATATTGAACCAATAATATAAGGTAGAATGGAAAGAGTTGTAATTTAGTAATGCTTACCCTCACTGGAGGCATGCAGGATAAAGCTCCGACTACAGCCAGGTGACCCAAGTTTGATTAGTGGGCTAGTCATTTGATGGCAAAGCAATGAGAGCCGGTGTGCATATCCTGGAGTGTGGTTGATGCTTGATGGAGGAGGCCAAGGACACATGGGGAGTGCTGTCTACAAGGAGGGTTGGACTTTGGTTGAGTCACATGTGTAAGCATGGATGAAATGCCATGAACCCATTGCATGTCATCACCTTGGATGGCACAAGTGTGCACAAGGATGGAAAACAAGCCTTAAAGAAGGAAAACATCCCTCTGTAGCAGGGAGACACTACTTCAGGAAGCTTTGATCTCCACACAGGCCTCATGCATGGGTCATAGTCACTCTGGTCTGGCAAGGCAGTTTGGTAGACCCAGTGGACAAAGGATGGGCCCTGGAAATAGCCAATAATCTATTTCAGAGAGCAAAACAACATCAGTAATATTTATACAGCTTATTTAAAATAGTCTTTTTTTGGAAAGGAGAAGAAAGATGTAAATACAGTATGGGTGTGTTGATTAGAGGTATGAGAGAGATAGAGAAGGAAGCAGTAGCAATTTCATGGTATTGCACAGGCAAGATAAAGATTTCTTATATATGATACATAGATGACACTGAGATTACTTTTCCAGATTTTATAGTGCCTGATGCTTTTGATGGGCATAGCAAAAATGTTTTAACTGTTTCTTCTGATCCCTTTTTTAAATCTCTACTGCAGGGATATTGCTGAAGTGATTGCTTACACCTGTATAGTATTATTTTATTTATCTTCTGTAAAATAAGGCATGCATGAATTGCAGACTACTCCTCTGAAAAAGTAACCACATGCCAGGCAAGCACAGTCAGACATATAATCATAACACTTCTCATTCAATGTTATCTTTGCAACAGTTCCTGGAATTCCAAGACATCACTCCAAGCATTAAAATCACCATAATTATTCTCCCAAACACAGAAAAATGTGTGCAGGCCTATCTATGGTAGACCCTGACCACCCTTTTAGCATCTTGGCTGCTACTCAGAACCAGTGTCATGTTTTATTTACTTCATTCTCACAACCTGATTTTATGATGTCATAATGAAACAAAAGAAAACCAACAATGAAATAAGCATTTATTCTAGTTTAGCACTTTCATCTTCCTACAGTAACACATTTTTCCTTTGATACTGGTATTCTTTTGTTTATTTATTATAGGTTTTTGACAGCAGCCCTCTCAGCTTTTGACTACGTTTATATCAGTTCAGACATGTCATGTCTTAACTATTTCATCATCATCATCACTGTTTCTTATGAAGTCATGTCTATGGCTTAGCTTAATTAATTCTCATCACCAGTTCTTTGTGATGTCATGTTTAAATGTTTAATATACTTAGACATCTGAGATATACACTCATTAACTAAATACAAAAATTGCAAAGAAACAGTACACCCACCATGGGAACTACAAACTTGTCATACCAAATAAGTATACACTGTAAAGAAATAAAGAACAAAACCTATCTAGTTTCAAAATGCATACTCAAGAAGTTTTCTTACTTAATTTTGTTAACTGAGCAAGCAGGCTGGTCCAAAAACATTTTCAGCTATGATCCAAGCCAAGTGGGAGAGGAAACAGTAACATTCCTTTGTTGTAAAGACACTCTGAGGGATTCAGTAAACTCAGTGTAGGCTTGGCGCAGACCCTACATGGAGTGCATTTCTTAGCGTGACCATGCTCGAGGTGCATCATTGCGCAAAGCATATTAATGAGGTTTGGAGCATTTCAGCTAAGTTTTGTGGCTCTCAACAGTGTTGCTGGCCATGAAACCTTTTTAATCGAACACAGATAACAATTCTGTGTAAAGAAGATCAGCTATGGTGTGCGGATTTGCGCTGAATGCCACAATGATACCAGGGCTTTACAAATAGCTGTCATTTTGTTAGTGCAGCACATCTGCACAGAGGCAAACTTAATCAGAGTACAAATAGCCAGTAAAGGGACATATCTGACTATAGATATCACATAGGAATGTGTTAGAATGTAACATTCTCAAACTCTTAGAGTGAGAAATGTGGATAAAGCCGTAATAATGGGAGAATAAAGGGTCAGAGATATGAACAGATGTCTAATACTGCACTTCCAAAGTTAGGAAGTTGATAGAATATATAGGTTGTACATTAGCACGGACTTTCTGAAGAATATGGATTTTGAAACTCAAATGTCACTCATCAGTTTATGACTGCACTCTGCAATGACATGGCAATAATTTGCCAGGAATAAAATGTTATGAGGAAAAGATCGCAAATATGAGACAAAAAGTGGACATTCTGCACATATCAGGACAGTTGAGAGATATGCAGTCAAATGTATGTATTACTGAGTCATAGCAGTGCAGAGATCATCCCGGTGATATGGCAGGAGACCACATATTGATAAAGAAACATCTGGACATCCTGGGAATATCTGGGCAGTTGAGAGGTATGAATGTGAAGTATATGGTCCAAACACAGTACAGGACAGTGTACCTACAGTGCAGAGTGTTGCGACATCCCATTTCTAGCATAATGTACTGAAGCTGTGTTAATGATCTGTAAAAGGACATGGAACTGCCATGTAAAATAATCACTCTAAGGAAGTGTGTGTATTGAATAGGGACACAGATGAATTGTAGGAATGAACACAGGGAAAGAGTGCAGGTGAATCCCCTGCATGTACAGCAGAAGAGGACATGTCAGTAGAAGATGGTTCTAACAGCAACACCAAGCATATATCTGTATGGTACAGTATGGACTGTACAGTGAACATGTGTTGTCTGTGACTGTCACACAATGTGACATGACAATTGGGAGGATGTGTGCGTGAGATAAGCATCCTTAAATAAATAATGCAGAGGACATCTATCAGGGATCTGACATACAATTGGGGTAGGGTACATATTGGGAAGATGTGTAAACTATTATACCTGAATGTGAGTGTACTCTCAGCAGGGGTCTCCAGTGAGCTGACTACAGGTAAAGGATCATGGCAAACATTGCAAGTACTAACCACAGTCATGGAGAAAAATAATACCACCACTAATCTCATGCTTGTGACATAACATATGTGATGTGGTCAGATAACAGATGAGCCTGCACACACACATACACACACATACTTGACAATTATTATGATACATCCACACTCTATGAAAGTAACCACATACACTGTCCTGGTACTGTAATAACTGCAGGAAGTGTTAGGAGGGACACTACTTTACCTGTATGTGACAGTATGGGCAATACAGGCTAGTTGCCTTGTATGCATGGCATATATCTATAGGAAAATCCACACTGTCACGAATGATATACATGCTATTAATGTTGTCAAACACCTATGTTTTCAGTGTGTGCATAAACTGAATAGGTAGTACACATGCACTTGGCGTAACAACTATCTAAGGCCAAGAGCACTGCATCAATGGGCCCAGACAATATCCCAGGATGCCTTCTAAATAGCACGAAACATGATCTATCAGGTCCTCTGGAATTGTTATTTAACTGTAGTCCCCAAACATGCTTCATGCATCAGGAATAGAGAACAACAGTTGTCCTTCTACACAAAGTTGGACCATCTACAAATCCTGGAAAATACAGAACCATAAGTCTCACTAGTCTTATTTGTAAAAGCATGGGAAGAATTATCACGGAAATGATCAATAGTGATATAGTAAACCTCCAAAACCCAGAGTACGATATTAGACTTCAGTCAGAGGTGGGGCATTCAAATAACACACTTCCCAACTATACAATAACTGTTAATTCTTCAATTATGTGCAACTTATATTTTTAAAGTAAAATCTCTATACCAGTGGCGCACATGCCCTGCTGCAAACTGTAATCTGGATAACTGGAACACTCATATGTGCAATATATGCACATGTAAAGGTGTACTTGCTGCAGTCTGTAGTATAGTGTGCATCTGTTAGGAGCTGCTAATCTTAAAAGTAATAAGTTATCTGTTAGGGGTGGTAGTCTTAAGAATAAAGGTTACGATAATAGAGTCAAATAATTGTATTAATACATTGTATGTTACATATGAAGGTACTAATCATATCTTTTTTTCTTTCACCCCAACCCTTATCTCTTTTTATTATTATTTTGTTTTATTTTATTATGTATTCTCAAAATGTGTCCATCTTATCTATGTGTCCCACATCAGGAAATGCTCCACAGCACAGTGGGGTAGGCCTGCCCCACAAGATCCACCTGTCTACACTACACCAGCCAAGGCACCATTACCCTGCACATCTGGGAGCTGACCTGGCAGCACCACATCTTCTGCCCTTACACCACCTCCCCCTTAGGTAGATCTGCCCCAGAGGATTGGCCAGTGGTTCCCTCTGCAAGCAGTGGAAGGGGTGGTGATAAACCTGACCGAAACTGCCAGGGATAGTGCATAGGGTTGTGCACTGCACTGTTGGCATAT
The DNA here is from genome assembly GCF_019279795.1 of Protopterus annectens. NCBI lineage: Eukaryota > Metazoa > Chordata > Ceratodontiformes > Protopteridae > Protopterus > Protopterus annectens. Next base: position 1,054,169,233 of record NC_056741.1, on the reverse strand, counting down.
GTCTATGCCAGATGGAAGGGCTGCTTTCCCTCATTTTCCATAAGACCAGGAGGAAAAGGAGAAGCAGACTTCGAGTGCTCTAGCCATTGGCAGACTGCAGTTACAGTGATAGTCCTGTGGATGAGAACTCGATTTGCACTGTCAACCAGCTTGACATCCATGAGTCCTGGATGTTCCCACCCTCATCCCATCCATGGTGTATCTATCACCATCCCTGTGTCTTGTCTTGTTTTCCTTGTCTGTCTGCAATTGCGTCTTCACCTACTCAACTTACCAGACCCATACATACCTATGTCCTTTCTCCAACATTCCTCTTTCTTTAAAAAAAAAAAAAAAAAAAAAGGCACCTGTCACACACAAAAAAAAAATTGTCTCATACATAGCTCTTCATTTTGCACACGTCTTCTTGATTCACTTGATTAGGTCCACTTGGCTATACAACATGATTGTGTTGTGGTCATCCCCTCTCTATGGAGGTGACAGTCCAAATTCAGCTAATATTCTGCATATATCATCAGTTTTTACTGTTGAAGAAATGGATAGCTATGGTTCTTTCCTAACTCCCTCCTGCACATTCTTGTATTGCTTTCCATTTGTTCTTCTCTCTGCTTGCTTCCGATTTCACCAATGTCCTAGCTTCCCTATTTTCTTTTATTTAATGCATTATTGCATGATGGTACACATCATGCACCAACATGCAGCAACAATAATGCAAAAATAGTTAAAAGTATTAGACACAGTTATATTTGAACCTAGTACCATCTGCCCCCCCAAAAAGGAACATGCCCTTGCATTCAGTGCATTGACATCTGTTTCTACAGAGTAAAGTTAAGTAGCAAGTGCATTCCACAGAATGAATACTATCAAACTTTTACAATACTGGAGAAGCAATGGATCCCTTCACTTTTTGGGCTGCATGTTTGCGCAGTGGTGTGTATCATGCACCAATGGTGAGTGGCAGCAAAAGCTGCTGTTACCCCATGCAATGCTGTTTAACCTAGATGTGCTTTGCAAAAAGACAGCAACATATATCATATAAAACATTCATCCACCTTTAAAGCTCTGCTCCACTCACACCTAACATCTCTCTGGGAGTGCTCATGTTCCCATCCTGCATAACGTCCCCAGCAACTACCTTACTCCCTACCCCTTTTCCGTTTCTCCTTTTATCCCAACACAAATGTCTACCTCCACATGTTCCTCTTTCTCTACTTCCCCTAACTCATCTCTCCCTTACCTCATTTAACCTACATACCCCCCCCCCACTGATTATATTTCCCCTGTGGGAACATATATATATTGTAAATAGCTCTTTAGTTTAATTGACTTGTAAATACCTACTTATTATTGTTAAAGCAATGATAGAGACTATATATTTGTAAACTTTTACTAATTGTTATATAATTTCTGTTTTTATCTTCTAAATTGTATCATCATATACTTTTGTTTTCAGGTATTCTTCTTGTACTATAACAACCTGTTATTTTATATATTGTATATATGGAACTTTTCTCCCCAGGACTCCATTGAAAATGGGCTCTTTCGGCCCAATGGACCATCCTGGCAAACAAACTTCAAATCAAATAAAATAAATAAAATATCATTGTATTATCATTCTGTAATGAAAAGTATTTTAAAGTATTAGGTACACCTCTATTTGAACCCAGTACCATCTGGCCCCAAAAAAGGAACTTATCAGTGCATTAACATGTGCTGCCACGGAGACAGTTAAGCAGCAAGTGTCTTTCCTAGACTTAATAATAATTCTCAAACATTAGCAATGCAGAATGCGTTTGCACATTGCTTAGCTAGGCAAAAACATGTGCATCTCACATATATAGCTAGTTTGCTAACCGTTGTGCAAACCCGCTGCTTGCCTCACTATGGAAATATATATATTTTGCTGTATTTCTGCTGTTTACTGTCCATTTCCTTTGTATGGTATGAAATTACATGTATAAACATTACAAATTGAGGGCCCTATTTAACTCTATGCCATATATTTAAAATACTTCCATGTGTTGGCATCCCACGAAGACTGCAATCCTGTGGTCTCAATACTTTTTCCACACATGTATCAACCACATTACAAAATGTGATATCAAATGTTGTGTGCTGTGTAATGCTTATCAAATTGGTAACATGCAGAACTACAACTACTGAACCATATGCCTAAAAAGGGTCTATATTAGAACACTGAACTTTCAAAATTTTGAGTGTTCTAATATCGACTCGTTTTCAGTGAATGCTGAAAATATCGAAGAAACAGAAAACCAAATTTTTTCCTAGGGAAAGAATTTGGTTGTCCGTTTCTGTTGCTTCTGTATTTTTAGCGCTGTGGTGGAAAGTTACGGGTCGGGTTCAGGTAAGTGTGTGATTGTGTGAACGTGAGGGTTAGGGCAGGTTAGGTGAGTTAGGATTAGGGCACGGGTCAGGTAAGTGTGCAATTGTGTGGACGTGAGGGTTAGGGCGGGGTAGGTGAGTTAGGGTTAGGCCGCTGGTGAGGTGACTATGCGATAAGTGACGGACCTTAGGGTTAGGGTTTGGGTTAAGGTAAGTGGATAGTTAGTGGTGTATGTATAGTTTAGTGTAGGGTTAGGTGTAAAAGTTTAGGTGTATGTGTGTGTATTGCTGTTTGTTTGGTGTGCCTGTGTTGTGTGTATGTGTTTTGGAACAGCAAATTTTTTCCCTAGAAAAAAATGTGCTGTTCTGTATGTTGATGTTTTAAATTTTTGATTAATAGGGTTCGATATTAGAACACTCGAAATTCTGAAAGTTTGGTGTTCTAATATAGACCCCCTAAAAAGCCTTATCTGCAAGGCTACTGCAGGAATCAGCATGGACCATATCCACAGGCACAGAGGTGACTTTCAACACACTTAACCTTACCCATCTTGGTTTTGTGAAAGGTAGATCTCGCTTATTGACTCTTGTGGACTTTTTGGATAGTGACCCCAAAGACCCGTATGAGGGATAGCAGGACATACCACCTATGTTGAGTTATCAAAGGCCTTTGACACTATCCCACAGTCATGTTTCATATTGAAGAGCTTCCTTCTGGGAATTTGGGCATACAGTACTAGATGAATAACCAACTAGTTCAACAACAGAATGTGCACTCGTGTCTGGTGACCTATGGCTGCCCTGCAGAGCAGTCTCAGACCCCACCTTCAGGAAATGATGTACATCTGGAATTCAAATGGGACAACTATAATTTGCCCCAGGGTTCTTAACCTAATCTGCGATATAAACAGAACATGCTGGGGACACAGATATATTCCACAATGTTTCACACTCCTCTCTAATAGGCTTCCACTGCATGTGAAGCAGTGTTCCTCAATGACCCTATTCAAACGCAACCTTCACTACTGGTTGGGTGATTGCAAAGTCACCTCTGGGATGGCAGGTATATCCCTCATATACAGGTCCAGTTGTTGTGGTTCACAAAATCGCACTGCTAGCAATTACCATCTAAATATGCTTAATAAGGTTACTTGTGTTTTTAAAGACTTAAGTTTTGATTGCCTCTTGTATACTGACAACGATGTACTCCTAAAAGATACAAATACAATATGTGAGAGATGCAGCTATAGAATGATTCTAGAATAATTGCTCTCTCTCTCAGGTAACAACAGACCAGATATCAAACAGGTTGTCAGCAGACACTCTTCACCTTCTCAACAAACCAAGTGCACAACACATAATCCCACGTACTTAGAGGTAGTAATTAGAAGCTTAACAAAAGAACAGAGACCTCACAAATGCAAACCTTCTGCACACATTACAGTCCCAATGGAACCCACTACATCTAAAAACAAAAGTATCATTGTGCCATCCATTAAGGCCATAAAGCAAAACACCTGAAAAAAAATTTTTTGGTCATAGGAACATCCATAGTGAGACACACAGATGTCTCCCTCACCAGGTTGTACAAGGAGAAAGTCACAGGTCAGCTGCCTATCAGGTGTCCGAATCTGCAAAGTCATACATGCACTTAAGTGTCTCAATAACAAGCACAGTTGCACCTCTGTAGTTCTCCATGTTGGAGTAAATTACTTCAGATGCACTTCACTGGACTACATGAAGAGAGATATGACTGATCTCTCAGATTATGTGTCACAGACAGGTATGTCCATAGCCCTAAGCAGTATTCTACCTTCACCTAGGATGATACTGCAATACAAACAATTATTGACTTCAAAAATTGCCTTATCTATTGGTTTCAATCCAGGGGGCAACAGTATTTGTCAGCCTGAGATGATATGATCGATAGACCATGCTGCTTTGCCAGGGATGGTCTTCATCTGTCACCACTTGCGTTTTGATTACTGGCAAATGTACTTGCCTCCCCCTTAGTGGCTTTTTTATGCAATGCCATAAGAACAAAATTCCTGACATAAACATATCCTCAAAAGACAAACTCAAGTTTATGCTGCTTAATGCTAGGAGTCTAAATCAGAAACTATACTCAATGGTGGCACTACTTACTTGGGAAGATGATGTTTGCGCAGTCACGTTGACATGGTTTAGGGCTGTGAGAAGTACTCAGGCCATGAAAGGCTATAATGCCTTCCACACATTCAGGCTGCAAAATGGACATGAAAGTACCAAAGGAGGAGGTGTATCCATCTTCATAAATGACAAATACACCTCAAGACTGGTTAAGCAGTTCGACTTCCTACAGTTACTCCAAGTCCAACTAACTGTAGAAAAGATCAGTCCTCCATGTAATTGCTAGGTACAGGTCCACCAACATGAACCATGAAAACCACACAGTGCATTTCTGACCCTACTTGACTCACTCATAATACAGCCAAACACCCTAGGCATGGGTGACTTTAACTAGATATATGAGCTCACACATGCTTGCTGTAAGGTTCACACACTTTGCAAACACTAATTTTCTAGAACAGTTAGTCCACACCCCCACAAGGGTCTCAAATGTTCTTGAGCTAATACACAACAGCATGGGAGATTGCTGTACCATCCCATGTGTGAGACCCTCCCTGGTAAGGTCTAAACATAAATCAGTCATGCTCAGTGTAACAACCTGACCACCCCCCCCCCATGATACAAAAGGTTGAAATGTTTCTCTTAAGCAAACTATAGCCTCCTAAGTGATGCCATAAATAGTTAAACAACACCTGACACCACTGACAGTAAAGATTGCTATATGGAGGTGTACACAAATGCCCTTTATAATCACCTTCAGAAGTGTATAGACTTAGCCATACCAGAAAGGATCAAAACTTGCTCAAGAAAAAACAAGCCACCCTGGTGGTCATCCAGCATAAATAGATTATACAACAAGAGAAAAAAACTGATGTCCTGAAATTAGACAGAACATTCTCAGCAGAAGAACACCCTCTATAACTTGAACAAGTTAGACATCTTGTTAAGTCCTCTAAAACGAATTACAAAACTAAATTAGCACGTATAGCTAAGGATAATCAGAAGGCATTCTTTAGATATGTCTGTAATGTAAAAGGGAAGGCCCAGCTTTGCACCAAATTCATAGTGGACATCACCACTCATACTGAACCTGAGGATATCACCAACCTGTTAGCAGACAGATTTGGCAAAATGTCACACCATTGTCTCCATCAATCATATCCCAAAGCATACCTGACACAAGTTCTCTACCTATTATCTCCAAAGAACAGGTCATAGCCACACTGGCCAAGGCCAAAACCACCAAACCAGATAATATCCCAGGCTGCTTACTAAATAGTATAAAGCAAGAGTTAGTGGAACCACTGGGTACTCTCATCAACTACAGTCTAAGTAGTGGCTTTGTCCCAGCAGAGTGGAAAACCGCAACTGTAATCCCCTTGCACAGAGGGGGTCCCTCAACCAACACAGGGAACTATAGATACATAAACCTGACCAGCCTTGTCTATAAGGCCATGAAGAGAATAATCTTGGACCTTATCAGCAAGAAGATTGGTGACCTTCAAACTCTGAAGCCAACACAGTTTGTCTTTGTTAAGGGCAGACCATGCCTGTTAAAGCTAATGGAATTCTACAAGAGTGTCACCAAAGCCTTGGATTAAGGCAAATCAGTAGATGCTGCCTATCTTGGCTTGCCCAAGGGCTTTGACACAATCCCACACTCAGGCATCATTGAGAAAATTCACCAGCTGGGGATTAACTCATACATCATTAGATGGGTAGGCAACTGTCTCACTAACAAAACACATACAGTCATAGTTGGGGATTTCACCTCTACCACCAGACCTGTTACCAGTGATGTTCCACAAGGGTGTGAGCTCATACCTCTCAACCTCTTAGAGCAAGAAATCTGGACAAATCCATGAATAATGGGAGGACAAATACCCAAAAATATGGACACGTTGTATGTATTGCTCTTAAAAAGTTAGAAAGTTAGAAAGTTGATAAAATAACAGGTTTTACATTAACATGGATTTTCTGAAGGATATGAAGTTTGAAACTAAATTTTCTATCATTATTTTCTGATTTCAGTCTTCGATGATTTGCCAGTGATTTGCCAGAAAACCAAAATTTTATGAAAAACAGACCAAACATATGAGGCAAAAATCTGGACAGTTGAGAGGTATGTCTATGCTGGGCCTCCTACTGTTTGGGATGCATTTCTCAGAAATTCAGGTGATAACAGATGTCCTGTGGCTCACCAAGTTCACAGATGACTACAAACTGTCTGCAATCACTGAATCCCCAAATGATGTCAACATATAACAAAATGGACTGACATACATAAATGATTGTTGCATAAGCCACACACTTAAATTTAACAGAAAAAGGTACTATTATCCCATTAAGCAAAGGAGAAGACCCTGTGAATTACAATATTAATAATACCCCATATTTTCCAAGTCAATGCTGATAGATTTGGGAATGCAGGTTAATTGTGGCCTCAACATTGATCACCATGTATCCACAGTGGTAAGGTAGGTATTTTATGTATCCACAGTGGTAAGATAGGTCTTTTACCTTGCACACCTCATAAGTAAGGGCATAGTATCCAAGACTAAGTATGTTATCAATCCACTGTACTTGTCCCTCATCAGACCAATAATAGAGTATAATGCTATAATTGAGGGACTTCAATACATGACCTTCATGGGCAGACTGAAGGCCCTGTCACTGTACTCTGTATCATACAGACTGCTGAGGGGCAGCTTGTGCCTGGCCTACAGAGCACTCTCAAAGCCTGCCTTAATGGAAATGCTGCACCTCCATAAATCAAATGGCACAATACACACTCACTATAGGGACCTTAACCTAGCCTGTGACATCAACATGACATGCTGGAGAGAAACATATGTCTCCCAGAGGTTGACACTCCTATGAAACAAACTCCAATTCCATGTGAAACTGAGCTCCTCAATGACCCTATGTAAGCTTAACTTGGATAGTTTGATGGGGAATCATAAATTTACCTCAGGACTTTCATCTGTGTCAGTCTTAGGCAGGGGCAACCAGCGCTGATCATGGATTTGCAGATATTGACTACATATCTTGGTCTATAAGGGAACACTGGTACAACTTGGCTAGGCTTTAAAAGGCCTTAGGGCCATTAGCCTAGTAACCTCCTATGAATCTAGGGCTATTATTGTGACACTATGAACCTATGCAGGCCTGGCAACATCTTGTCTCACACGTGGGCTGTTGATGTCATGTACTATAAGTTTAGCTGCAGTCTTGCAAAAGTCAGAGTTGTGCTGTGACACTTGTGTTATATAGTGTATTCTGTAGTCTATGTACTTCAATTGGTATGGATTTATATTCTCACTGCAGTCAACCGTGTGTGTAGGTATAGGTTCTATTCTCTGCAGTCAACTGTGTGTGTGTGTGTGTGTGTGTGTGTGTGTGTGTGTGTGTGTGTGTGTGTGTGTGTGTGTGTGTGTGTGTGTGTGCACGCGCGTGTGTGTGTGTGCATGTGAGCACTTTCCTGACATTACAGACAGCCTTTTATAGCAGAATGTGGAACACTGTTATTCCCATATTCTCAACAGACAATGCTGATGTCATCAGCTATATCAGAATGTTGGATATGCACTCATCTCACAAGAGCAAGGTCAGACACTGGCCTGGAGGCCAGGCAGATGTCACTTCATCCTATACCAGACAGATTACAGTGACTTGTCTTTTTATCTATCCACATACATCATGGCTTGGTTTGTAGTCCCTGTGTTATGTTTATGAGAAAGCCCTGTGGTCTCTCCAGCTGCTGCATGTGTCGGGTCAGGTACATACAAAAGAGAGCATTATACTATATTACTGTTCTGATGAGGTTTGACTACAGTGCTGTCATACAATCAGACGATCTGACTATGATGGCATGACTTATGATGTGCATCATACTTTTGTACTGGAAAAACATTAAAGAGAGAAGTTAGAAAGTAATGATATACATTGCAGTTTCCGACTTCACAACCCTTAGAACTTGTGAAATTATGATGCTATCAACTGTATAACTTGCCAAGGCCAATATAAGGCAAAGGTACAATGACCAATTCAACAATACAAATGCAGACATACTAAGCACTAAGTTACCTATGCACCCTGGGCATCAGACGCAGCTTTTGTATCCCTGAATCCAAAAGATAGAAAGCAGGCATATAGCACAGTTATCATCACTTGCACAGGGTGTTGTGTTTGTGTGTGTGTGTGGGGAGGACAAAATGAGTAACTGGTGTGTGTGTGTGTGTGTGTGTGTGTGTGTGTGTGTGTGTGTGTGTGTGTGTGTGTGTGTGTCTGTATGGGTCCTGTAGATGAAAGTGGTGTGTGAGTGTGTCCATGAACACAGCCAAGTTCTGTGCTAGCTCTACATCTTGGTCTGTCAGACAGGTGTGAGCTGTGTGTGGTTGAGGTGGCAGTTCATCATTCTTGTCTCTGACCATGAGAACTGGCTCTGCCAGGAGTTGCACTGGCACCTCCATGCCCAAAGTCAGATGCAGTGCTGCTACCTGAATGTGATCGATGTCTGCTGGATGAGCTCCCTTCACAGGGATGTCCAGGACCTGACCCCCTCATTGTCTGCCATGTCTGGGTATGGACACCACACTCTCTGACAGAGCAGTGAAAGTACTGCCACTTTGGGAGCACGATCTGGAATGGCCACATTGGCTGACAGCAGATGATGTGGTTGACCTACACCCATGAGGATGCTGTTCCCCTCCCAGCAGATGTTCCATCACAGATACTGCTTGTTTCATGACAGACACCCCTCGGTCCGTCACAGACACCCCTCATTCAAACATGTCATTCAGCCGATCCAGTAAATTGACAACACAATCGAGGCAGTCATGGGTGTCAGACTGTGCCACATCCACAACCCTGAGCATTTGTCTGGAGCATCTATGAGAATATGCCTGTGCCTCCATGCCAGACCTAAACATCCATTGAGTGGCACAGGAAGTGACACTTGCATCAGGTGGAAGAGAGAGCAGGCTTCCTCTGAGCACCCCTATCAATCCTCTTGTGTGACACCTCACGCACACAGCTACAGCCATATTCAACAGGCACTTAAACCATAGTAGCCACACTTCCCTGATCAATGTTCTCACCCTCCATCTGGCCAGTATCTATGGGCTCAGTGGATTGGGTAAGGGTAGGCCTACTGGCTGTGTCCGATGGAAATGCATAGCATGGCTATATTTCAACCTCTGTGTCAGATTCAACCTCTGCACCACCCAACTGTACCTCAGTTTGACCACCATCATCACCAAAGTCTGCTGAGACACTGACACCAGGTGGCACAGGGCCCATACTCCCACTGCCATGATCACCTGTGATGAAAAGAAAGTAACACAGGAATACATTAATACCTGCACTACTATAGTGCAATATATGCTAACAAACTAACAGTGCTGCCATTATTTCAGGTAGTACAACAATACACACAACAAGCCTAAGATGACACACTACAATATTTCTTTAAATTGATCTGCAGTAATGAAATAAAATTATTTGGCTTACCATCTGCAGGAGGCATACACTGCTGGAGTCCTGATGGCCCTGGAAGAAGTTAAGCAAGAGGTAAGGGCAACATTGTCCCATTTAACAGTAACACAGGGGTAATACTTTTATTCCTTTATATGTGCATTAACTCGACTTTCAACAAGATTGTGGCTGACAACTCCAAACTAAGCTTAAAACAGTAACAATCTTCAATCCACCCCCCCCAAAAAAAGACATGTGACCCAGAATTAACATTCATTTCAATTGTTTTACTATACAACAGTATTCAACTGTTCAGATAACAAAGCCTACCTGAAATCCCCTCCTGGGATGTGATTGCTGTCTCAAAAAGTGTGGCACCCACATCCAGCACATGATGTACTCCACTCTCCTGTGAGCTGTCAGGATCTCGTAGAATTGGCAAGAACTTTTCATTGGGGGTAAAAGGTGGTTCCTCCCCTGGTAACCATTTGGTCATGACAACTGCAGCTGCAACTGCAGCTGCTTACCTCTGTGCAGTAGTTATCATGTCAGTGGCCTTGTGGCGCACCTGTTCATATGTTCTGCCATAGCCACCCACAGCATTGATCTGCTGCCATATGTGGATCCTCTATGCCATATCTCCTTGACCTCTTCTCAGGAGAAATGCACCATATTGAAGAAAACTGTCAACCATTATTTCATTTTCAGCATCCCTGAAGGGGGTCTACATGGATGGACATGCCTCACTGACATAGTTGTAGGTGTCCTAAAAGACAACAGAATGATAATAAACATAAGTATCACATAACTATAAAATAACTGATTCCATATAAAACAGAAAAATTAGCCAGTCAGCATTACCCACTGGAGAAACAAAACACTCTACAGATATGAAATACTAACAGACAGGAAGCAAAACAAGGAGAGTCACAAGAACAACATATCCTTGTTTGTGCCACAACAGTAACTCACCTTTGCCTCCCAAAAGAACAGTCAATTTTTGCCATAACAGTAACTCACCTTTGTCCCCTCCCAAAAGAACAGTCCATTCTTGCTTGTGACATAACAGTAACTCATCTTTGACACCCCCAAACAAAAGAACAAGCAGATAACCTATTTTGCTAAAAAAATCTTTAAAATGCTAAAATTGCTAGCAAAGGACCTGTCCCTGAAACATTTGTACATATTTATCACAGATCATTTCATTTTCATGTATTGTCATTCATGTGTACCTCTGAAATGGCTTCACAAACAAGCCCATACCGTCAGTACACTTCTGACTAATGCATACAGATAAAAGTGTAAAAGTCTTTGCTTCATATTATTTTTAAATACATTCCAACATATGCATTATGTAGGTAACAAAATGGGAGCATACCTGCTGAAGTTCAGTGCTCCTCTGTACAGATATATCCTGAAGAAGTCTTTCAAACATATAGCAACTCTCCTCACCATCAGTTTTGCTAGCTACACATTTGCCTTTTTATAATGGAGAAGATTATTAATGGATTGTATCTGTCTTAGTCTGTGTTTCATAGATGCCAATTATAGCATATGCAACTGAATTGCATGCTAATAAATCAATATGTTGGGGCTATTCAACAAGCTATAAAGCATCCACATAGACTCCATGTTTTGCAGTACAGACACCCAGAGTCTACACAGATAGAATGTTAGGGGCTGCTGCTGCTTTAATCCATTTGTATGTGCTAGCAAGAGGCTGACGCCAATGCTGCTGCTGACAATAGGCCTAGGCCAAAGAGTTTTCAGGCCATGTTTAACATCACAGCCTACATGATGTGGAAATTGTAGAGCACTACACGGTGGACAGGGACACACTACAGGAACTCTGTGACCTTTGCCACTCTTAACCCAGAGCCAGATCCAAATGAGGTGAACCCATCCGTGTGGGAACTAAGGTATGTGTAGCCCTTAAAATCTTACCTTTCAGAGACCAACAAAGGACATACTGGGGGTGTTACAGGCATCAGCATCCAGGATCCTCCACCAATTCCTGGATACTATGCTCCAACATGGCAGTGAGCATATATATTTTCCCTGTAGATATAAAGAGAGGGCCAGCAATATGCAACAGTTATACTGGGTAGTGCACTACCCTAAAGTACTGGGTGCTGTAGATTGCACTCATGTAGAAATGAAGGCACAACCTGGGAAAAAGGGTAGGGTCTACAGTAACAGAAAAAGCTACCACTCTATCAACTGCCAAGTCATATGTAATGCCAAGGGAATCATCTTGACGTGTGTGCTGGCAACCCTGGCAGTTACCACAACTTACATATATGGTACACCTCCCAACTGTACCAGATGTTTGCTAGGGGTGATATCTTACAGAGTCATTTACTGGGGGTTGCAAGCTATGCACTGGAACAGTGGCTGATGACACCCATCAGAAAAGCATACACACCAAGGGAAAAATGCTATAATAAGGCACAAGCTCAAACCAGAAATGTCATAGACTATGTGTTTGGGCTGCTGAAGTCACAATTCCAGTGCGTAGATACATCTGGGGGAGCCCTGAAGTACAATCCATGGACATGTACCGAAATCTTCACAGTATGTGCCATGCTACACAGCATAATCCTGAGGAAACAGCTGCAGCAGGATCAGCAAGGGGAAGGGGCAGACATCCCACCACCAATGCCAAGGTCACCACAGCCACAGGCAGATAAGGACTCACAGGGGGAATGACCAGCTGCTGTGGGTGTAGACAGATGTAGGCATGCTCAGTATGTCATTACACTGGCTAAGAGACAACGTATAGCGCACTCACTCACCACCAAGGGGCGTAAAATCTTCCTCCCACTCACATACATACAGTAACATTGATGCCAGGAAACTCACACAACCTTTAACTCCTCATATATTAGCTGTGTACTGTTGCATCAGACAGAGTCATCCCTGAACTAACACTGTGACAACTGTTGCATTTGCAAGGTATGTCCTGAACCTGGAGTAAATTGTTTAATAATATTATGGTATATCCTTGTATTTTATCACTTAGGTTCATAGGTGTGCACTAGGCTAATGGCCCTGGGGCCTTTACAAGCCTAGCCACAGGATTACCCTGGCATAGTGCCACTCGACCTTAGTTCCCAGTGACTTTTCTGTTTTCCATCCACTCATCAAGATTTCTCTTGCAGAGGGTCAGCGAGGTGCTCTGCTTGACATGTATGGGAAGTCTGTTCCATAGAATGGGCAGTCTCTGGGTTATGAACCTGTCCCTCCAGCATGTTCTGTTAATTGTGGTAATGAGGCTGAGGTCTCTGGAGTGTGTGGTGTGGAGGGATTGGGATTTTTTTAGATGTAGCATTTCTAACAGAGCTAGGTCAGACATGGCTTTGTAAGTCAAGTAGAGATCGCCTCTAAGTAGGCGATATGAGACAGAGAATAGTTTGAGTCTGTCCATATAGAACAAGTGTTTAAGGCTTAGGATCCTCTTTGTGAGGTACTTTTCTGGCCTCTCCAGTTGTTGCAGATGTCTAGTGAGGTACATGCCAAATGGGGCATTGTACTCAATAATTGGCCTAATGAGGGAAGAGTAGAGGGAGACAATTACCTCTTTCTTCCTGGATGCAAAACCCTTAGTAATGAGATGTGCCACATAGAAGGACTTTCTGACCACAGTGGCAATGTGGTGATCAAAAGAGATGTTGCTGTCAACCTGTGTTCCCAGATCTCTTATAATGTCTTCTGTGTTCAATGGACTACCATCAATGTGGTAATTCATGGGAACTGGGTTTTTCCCAAAGGGGATGATGACACATTTTGTGGCATTGAGCTTAAGGCCATGGTTCTGACACCAGTCGGTGACAGTGAGGCCATTCTGTAGAATGTCAGCATCACTTGGAGAGTTAATAATAGCTCCCAACTTACAATCATCTGTGAACTTTGTCAGCCAGAGTCCCTTCATGTTGGCCTGGACTTCAGAGAGGTAGATACCAAACAGGAGAGAACCCAAGACCGAACCATGTGGGACTCCACTCGTAACTAATTGGCAGTCTGACTTGGAGTCAGCTACTTTCACACTGTGGGTTCTATCTGTGAGCCAAGCTTAGTGAATTTTTACTATGATTCCTGAGTGGGGAATGGTATCAAAAGCCTTGGCTAGATCAAGGTAGGCTGTATGAACCACCTTGCCTTCATCCACAGCTCAGGTGACTGACTCAAAGAAGTCAACCAAGTTAAGTAGGAATGATTTATCCTTCAAAAAACCAAACTGCATAGGATCCAGAGTTTGGAGATTCCCTATATCCTTGTTTATTAGGTCCATGATGATGCGTTCCATAGCTTTGCATATCAGACTCGTTAGGCTAATGGGGCGATAGTTCCCAGGGTCTGTAGTCGCTCCTCATTTGTGGAGAGGGATAACTGTAGCAGTGTGCCATTCAGCAGGGACAAAGCCTGAGGTGAGGCTGTGATTGAACAGAGCACACAGTTGAGGTGCCAGTTCACTCTGTAGTTCATGTAGAACACAACCAGGGATATTGTCAGGTCCCACAGAAGCTGTTTTCCTGGCCTTGGACAGTGGTGTTTTAACCTGTGCAGCAGTAATACTGGGTGGCTGGCAATCTATTGGTATTGTGATTGGCCCTTTGGGGGTGGAGAGGGGGGTAAAGTTGGCACTGAATCTGTCAGCCAGTATACTGACAATATCTGTTAGCTCGGTATAACAGGTACCATTATGCAGTAGCTCAGAGCAAATCTGGGTATTGCCATGGAGATTCTTTACATAACTTTTGAAGGTTTTGTGGTTGTCTTTACTATCTGCTGCAATTCTGTTTTCATACCTAGCTTTAGAGGATTTTATGAGGGATATCAAATTTTTGTTGAGGCAGATAAGGGAGTTTTTCCAGTCTTGGGACTTCACCTTATTCTGCATCAGTTTTCTCCTTCTGTTGTAGAGTTTGTTTATGACAGGGGACCACCAGATTGGCTTCCTTTTTTTGGAGAAGAGTGTCTTGGTTCTATTGGGTATGGCGAGATCCATGCATTTGTGTATGTGTTCGTACAGTGCAATGGTGTATGATTCTGCAGTCCCACAACTACTCTCCATTTGCATGGGTGCCGTGAAGTTAGCCATCTCTGTTTTTAGGATCTCAAAGTTAGCTTTGGAGAAGTTTTTCATGGTGGTTACCTTTGCTGGGGGGGATTTCCAAGGTGATTAGTTTGTGGTTGGATCTAACCAGGGAGGAGCTGTCTATTGGTGTAGAGCAACGGTTGCCCATGTTAGTAATGACCAGGTCAAGGATGTTGCTACCTCTAGTTGGGGTAAGAACGAGCTGGTCCAGGGCATTGGAATTAATGAACTCCAGGAAACATTGGGCAAGTGCATTGGTACATGAGTAGTTTACCCAGTTAATGGAGGGGTAGTTGAAGTCACCTAGTAAGAGAGTGTTAGGTTGGACCCTAATATTCTCCAGGGTGCTTAGGAATGTGGAGTGTGATTCTTGGGACATGGTTGGGTACCTATAGCAGGCTACAACCTGAATCTCTGTCTTACCCAATGTTAGCTGCACCTGAAGTATCTCTGATGTGTTATGTTGGGCTACTAGTTTAGAGGTGTGCGCATCCTTTGCTGGTAAAGTAACCAAGTAAAAGGTGGGAGATTTGTTCAGAAATTACCTCAACGTGTGACAACAAAGACTTATTTGACTTATATGTGTGCATTATTAAGTAGTAAGCCTCAGGCATCACAGATTCACACAGTCATACTTCTCAAAAGTAATGATGATCACTGCATGCCCTCAGATTAGCACCATACATTTGTACTGGAAAATAATTAAAAAGATAAGTTAGAAAGTAATGATACACATGACTTTTTCAGAATTCACAACCGTCACAAGATCAGACAGCAGGCAGGCTGCAAAACAAGGTGCGTAATAACAGCAACATATCCTCATTTATGCCACAGCAGTAACTCACCTTTGCCCCCCCAAAAGAACTGTCTGTGCTTGTTTGTGCCATAACAGTGCCTCAGCTTTGTCCCCCCCAAAAGGAACGGTGTACCCCTATAAGTGTCATAACAGTAATTCATCTTTGCTCCCCCCCAAAGGAGCTGACTAGGCCTGTTTGTGCCATCCAACCTGTCCTTCAGTTGTTGGCAACTCTTCTTTTTCTTTCAGCTGTTCCCGTTAGGGGTCGCCACAACAGATCATCTGTTTCCATTTCTGTTTCCATTTCTTCATGTCCTCTGCATCATGCTCTGTCACACCATCCACCTGCATGTCCTCTCTCACCACATCCATAAACCTTATCTTTGGCCTTCCTCTTTTCCTTTTTCCTGGCAGCTCCATCCTCAGCATTTTTTTTCCAATATACCCAGAATCCCTCCTCAGCACATGTCCAAGCCAACACTATCTCACCTCTCTGGCTTTGTCTCTAAACCATCCAACCTGGGCTGACCCTCTAATATACTTATTCCTAATCCTGTCCACCCTCGTCACACCCAGTGCAAATCTTAACATCTTTAACTCTGCCACTTCCAGCTCTGACTCCTGCCATTTTGTCAATGCCACTGTCTCTAACCCATTTGCAAGTGATAATCATAACGGGCTGTGTGATCACTAAGTGTACTGCATCCAAATAAAATAAATACAATAACTGTATGAATAACAGTTTATGGTTTAATATCAGTATACATTCTGTTGCAGTTGGTTGTGTGAAGAATGACTTCAGTTCTTTGCTGCAAAGCTGTTTGTGTAGCAAAGAGTGATAATGCACCCATCCTGTGTTCTGAAGGGCTTTGGAGTGACAGTTCTAATGCAGATCCATGTAGAAATATCTCCTGTGTACTAACACTTTGTAGTGTGTATGTCATGGATTGCTTTAACTCATTTCAAGTATTTCTCCCATTTTTTAATTTTTTTGCCAGTGTTTGAGCGATGCTGCGCTAAGAACAAACAGAGTTGACTCTGCTTATCTCATTTACGCGTTCCACAACATTACGCAAACTGGACCACCCATGAAGCAGACATGACTCACACAGCCAAAAATAGAAATCAGATGCATTCAATTAATACTATTGTGCATCATGCAAACCCAGTAAGCAATGTTGCACTGCGGTTAAGTACTACATCATTCAGGCAACACCCCTGCCCCGCAACAACTACTTCAACACTACACCACTACCAGATCCCTGAGATCAAGTACCCAACACCTCCTTAAGGTAACAAATTTCAACAATGAGACAGGTAAATCCGTTTATAGCCACTACATCACTAAAATCTGGAACTCCCTTTCAGCCCACATAATAAGTAACAACTCCTCAACCCAATTTAAAAAAAACTACTTAAACACACTTCCTAAATCATAGATTATGTACCTGTACCACCCCTGGATAGTAACTAATTTTTCTCTGTTTTTAGCAACTAGAGTAACAGCATATCTACTGTTTTTTTTATTGTCTACATGGGTAAATGTAAACTCTCACCACTGAAAAGTAAACCACTTGTACATAGAATTTCTCTCAGGTGTAAAAATGTCTTGTGTTAAGTTATCAGTTCTGCCTTCTTGCTATACTTGCTGTTCTATCCCTCTATAAGGTGATATAAAAAATGTATCCTGTGAATGCTGGCAAATGTACCTTTTATTAAACTCTCTATCTTATATGTTCTATATTTCCATAAGGTGTATGAAAAAATGTATCCTGTGAATGTTGGCTAATGTACCTTTTGTTAAACCCGCTATCTTATATGCTAACAATTTAACTGTTCTGGAGCTTTTCTCTCCGGGCCTCCACTGAAAATGGACATATATCGAGTTGGACTCTCCCAGTTAACAAATGTAAAATAAATAAATAAAAATAAATAAATATATTATCAGTTTTTAATGTTGAAGAAATGGGCAGCTATGTTTCTTTCCTATCTCCCTCCTGCACATTCCTGTATTGCTTTCCATTTGTTCTTCCCTCTGCTTTCTCCCCATTTCACCACTGTCCTATCTTCTCCATTTTCTTTTTTTTAATTCATTATTATGCACCAATGGGCAGCAACAGTAATACAAAAGTAGTTAAAAGTATTAGATACAGTTGTATTCAAACCCAGTACCATCTGATCCCAAAAAGGATCATGTCCTTGCATTAAGTGCATTAAAACCTGTTGCTACAGAGTCATTTAAGTAAAAGGTGTATTCCACAGACAGAATACAAACTATCAGACTTAGCAATGCTGGAGAAGCAATGGATCCCTTCACTTTTTTGGGCTCCGTGTTTTCACGGAGGTGCACACCGTGTAACAATGGTAAGCGGTGGCAAAAGCTGTGGTTACCCTGCACAATGCTTCTGAAACTAGCTGCGCTATGCAAACACATAGCAGCACATCTCGTATAAAAATTTCATGTCATTGCATTATCACTCTGTAATGAAAAGTATTTTAAAGTATTAGATATACCCGTATTCGAACCCAGTACCATCTGGCCCAAAAAAAGGAATGTATCAATGCATTAACACATACTGCCACAGAGTCAGTTAAGCAGGAGGTATCCTCTACATTAAGTACTAATTGTCAAACTTTAGCAATGCTGACACTGGAATGGTTACATGACATTCCCTTATTTACTAATCATTCTTAAGTTCTCCCTTTTGCCAGTCTCCTAATGCCAGGTAAACAAGATAAGAATAGCATTCCTCCATTTCCCGTGATTGAGCAAAGTGCAGCATTGGGCAAATATGACAATAAACAAATAAATAAAATAAAATAAAATAAGAAATTAACAGAGAAAACACAATTTGCTAACAAATGAGGAGGAGGCCGGATGTTAATGAAACAGAACCTGTGAATTGTATGTTGCTTACTTCCATTTCCAGTCTTGACAGATCTAAATGTAACACTTTGTAAGTCTAACCTGGCATTCCCCCAATGTAAGCATTCACAGTTGCCATCCACTAAACAGAAACACCGAGGAAGTGCATGCACGATGTTTATATCCCTACACGGATCAATTATTTTGGGGATTCAGCAATTCTAAGGAGTTCAAACCTCATTTGCATCTTCACTGTGCTGACATCCCTGAATCTAAACTATTGGCAACCGTGTAGCCAGGGATACTGATGGGGAGCCGAATGCTGAACAAATAATGGAGAATATTACTATGGGATAAATCTGCACAGAGATTTACCACTTTTTAGATTCCCCAGTCATTAAAGATTGATGTCAGAAAATAATGACATACATTTGAGTTTCAGACTTCCTACCCTTCGGAACGTTCATGCACAAAACTTGTCATTCTATCAACGTTCTAAGTTTGTAAGAGCAATATTGAAAAAATGTTCCTTAATTTTGCCCCCCCCCATTATTTATGGCTTTGTCCAGATTTTTTGCCATAAGAGCTTTACAGATATGGTCAGCAATGTATACTGTTTATTTGGGAGTGGGGGAGCAAAGATGCATTTCTGTTCTGGCAGAAAGAAAAAAAGATTTGTATTACTTTTGGTAATCTCCTTTTTTTGCATCCAGCCTGCTGTCACATATTAGGGTCAGTTCTATACAAATGTCAACCATTTTACAGTTTTTTCTGTCCATGTAGACTCTTTTCCATGGCTGTATTGGAAAAGTTTTCAAATTTACCAGGAGGACAAGCATTAAGTCTATACGGTTGCTTTATAGCTCATGGAATAGCTCCACCACGTTAGATAGGTTAATTAGCATGTAATTCAGCTAATTAGCATGGCACAGTGTTTACCTTGCTTGTGTGGGGGTGCTACACTGCTACACGGTGCTTACTAAATGTAAAACTTTGTGGCCATGTGCGCATCATGCCGTGGACGTGCACACAGTGAAAAATGACAATGTAGGCTTCATTGAATTCCCCTAACAGGCTTCAGTTCACAATTACATTTTATCACCATATAGCAGCAATAACAAATTGTAAGACTAGACCTACACTTCAGTCCACATTTATATTTATTTACATAATTATCATCAATAACAAAATGTTAATATGCATTTAGTACTGTGCATTATAAAAATCTTTAAAAAGGCACATAATTCAATTCACGATTAATTACATTTCAAACTGCTCACAACTGTAGCAGAAGGAAAATATTTATACAGATAAATTTCATGCATTCAGATGTTTAAAAAAAAAGGTCATTTTATCTTCTGTTGGTGACCATTTAGCTCTTTGTATGTTACAGCAGTGCTGATCCTTGCAATATGAAAGGGTGTGTATTTTATTTTATGCTATTTATAGCATGGCCATATGTTGTTGGGAATTTCAATTAACAAGTAGTAATGCATAGCTGACTGTAGGATAAGGATGTTTTTGGCTATGCAGGTTCTTGCTTCTGGTGTGAGTAGAAAGGAGATTCTACAGACTACCATGAGCTGTGTTAGGCCTTTTTCTATATGTTTTACACGTGGGTTAAAGGTTAACTTGCTATCTAAAATAATCTACAGACATATACTTTGTAGGAAATGGATATACCATCTAGATCTATGATGTTTAGTAGCTCACTTTTAGAGAGTATTTTCTGTGTTGCAAATACCATTGCTGCGGGTTTTCTTCTGACAGTCATCTTCGTGGCACTGAGCCAGTACCAGATATGATCAAAATGTTTCAATGTTCTATTATATTATGCAGGCTAAGGACCTCTGTAGAGGTAATTGCAAGCCACCATCCGCTGGGACACAGTCCAATGTGCCCTATCACAAAAAACATGAAGTTTGGATTTGAAAGACTTCAATTTTTTTTTTTTGCTAATCTTGTATTGATTGACAGTCTATTCCATCTAGCACCAACTCTCACAAACAGATTTTTGTTCCTTGAATCCTTTCTATTGTTAAATCTGATATTGAGAGAGGCAGCTAATACATTGTCCTATGACAACTGGTATATCAAAAACAAATTGTTCCTATACAGATGATGACAGACATAGAATACGTTTAGCATATTTAACCTGTCTTTATAATTTAAGTCTACAACTAAATAAATTCTTATTGTATACCTCCTCTGAACTCTTTCAAGGACAGTTATATTGTGTGTAGTGTATGTGCAGAAATCAGCTCCATATTTTAATATAGGTCTCTTAATACTTTTATACATAGGCATCAGGGATTCATGTGGTTAGCTAAAGGCTGCTTCAGCAAATGAAAAAGCATCAAAATATTTACCAAAATTGTTTTCAGCAAACATTATGAGGAAAGTTTTTTGCAGGGGGCTTGTTCCCTTTCACCCCCACATGGGGAGGATACCCTCCACCCCCCTGAACTTATGTATACCAAATCTAAGGTCACAGAATGGTGGAGAAAAAGGCATACTCCACTGTTACCAAATGTAAAACTAGCTTCTATCGTTTTGCATTTGCCAAGACTACTTTTGGCAGGCTCACATGCTCTCAGGCAGCAGCAGGGAGCCTAGTGAAGAAATTATGTGTAGAATTGTATTGATTACACTAAAGCCTTTTTATAGCACATAATCATTTGGGCTAAATATGTTAGTCAGCTTGTTCCTGTGGAGCTGTTAGATTAAAAACAGCATTTCACTTTTTGATGTTATGTTCTGTTGTTCCTTTTTTCTTGTTGTCTGAACAAGACTTCATCTTGGATTTAAGGTCAGTTTCTATTCCTCGTGACTATGCTGTGGTTGTGTAGTTTTTCAACAGTTGCTTAACATATAAGCAATTTTAGTTGCAGAACAAGAAATAAGCTTAAGTCTTTATTGTACCAGAATGTGTGGAACTCGTGTAACTACTCAACATTGTAAAGATATCTTGCAGTTAAAAGAAAAAAGTTGTATTTATAAATTAATAGTTTATTGCAGCCAATTTCACATAATTGCTTGCAGAAAGAAATTTCTAGTTTACAAAGATATCACTGAATTGAAGTAAATCATAACACTTTTCATCAAATTTTGGATAGTCAAAGTAAATATTATTCAGTGTTATAACACAGTCACCAATATCATCATCTGGGATTTGTTACCTCTCATATCTTAAACATATAAAATATTTTTAAAGAATAACTGGTGATACTCTTAATGCAAATGCATGCCCAAAACATTCATTCCTTTAGTTCACATGAAGCATAAATAGGATAAATTCTAGAAGGGAATTATATATTTGTTTACTACTGAAGTATTCAATTCTACTGACAACTTATTTGGACACAACAACAAAACATTCAATATTAATTTAAAGTGTGTTTGCAGAAACTGTAATAACAGCTCCCTTTCCGAAAATGAAAGTACCTATAGTTAAAAGATAAGATGCTTGCATGAAAGATGCTGCACAAATAAATGAGCATTAGAGTAATACTACAAAAACTACATCAAATTAATGATGGTTTTGTAATACACGGAAAGCTCTGACTATTCCAAATGTGGAAAAATGGCAACTTTGATATGTACCTTTCTGATGTAAGAAAGCTGCTTAACAGTTTTGTTAAGCCTCTTTGGCATTGCTAAGCTCTAGTCCGACGCTAGGGCACACAAATGACTAGTGCAAGATATAGAATAGCAGCAAGTAGCTAAAAAAGCTTTGGAGGCTCTAATGCACTTCATGTCATACAAATATGTGACAGAGTAAAGTGTCTAACAGCTTTTAAAGATGTTTGTTTGGAGGCATTTCACTTCTGGCTGATGGGAGTATGGCTTTTAAGCCAGTAAAATACTTCAAGCTCCTGCATTTTTTCTTTCATGTAACTAGTTATACATGGGAGCAGTTGAAGCTCCATATACTACAAAGAAGATTGAGTCTGTCTGATGATAACTCAACTGTTATGTCTTCTTGAAATGGATATAAAGATTCACCTTTCAAGTTTTGCTTTAGTTTCTCTGGAGGTGAATTTGTTGACATTATGTTTAAAACACATAATAAGTTACTCAAAACTGGAGACCCAATCATAATTCTTCTTAAAATTATTGGAAGCAATTCCTTAAATTCTGTCACTTAATTAGTTAACACTTCAAATAGGTTTAGAATAAAGTTAGCTGCCTGGAAGAAGGATCAGTCCAACACTCTCAAAAAAATAACACCGTTTCTGCCAATGCATTGTACTACAGAATGGCACAGAAAACATGGATTCTATCCATGCCAAAAACAAACACAGGAACACCCAACGTGATCACTGCAGAGACTAACTATATGTGTCATAGCCAGATTTCATCACAAAAAGTGATCAAACATAAATGCGATTGGGAAAACAGATCACAAACTGTTGTCCAGGCAAGTGCATGCAGGACTCTCAGTCATGTAGAACCACTACTACTATTCCCCATCTTCCAAAAATGTAGCAAAACACAAGCCGCTTAACTTCCCTTAAGGACTCCTCTTGAACCTCTTGTAAGAACAGATCCAAAAACAAAAGAAACAGAGTCCAAACTGTCCAGGGTATTGACTAGAGTGTCTAGGGACTACATTGGGATGAAACGGCTAGGCTTGAAATGACCTCTCGATCAATAGCCTACTACCCTCCTATGATCCTATGATTCTATAATCCTATGGACCCTCATTTATTATGTCCAGGCTGTGATATGTTATGGGAACATTAACTATATTGTGGAAAGAAAGTGAATAATCTGATAGCAAGAGTCACATCAGTTTGACAGTCATGATCACACTCATTTTGTAAAATAACAAATTAAAATGTAATAAAACAATATCATTTTGATAAATTGGTATAGCATAGAATATTGAGATGCAATTATAAATGTACATATGTTTTTTGTGCGTGTGTGTGCCCTGTGTGGAAGTTTCCTTTCAGCTGATTTAGGAGGTGTCGAAATGGGCTGACTTGGTGGGCCGAGCAGTCCTTACATGCTGTCATGTTGCATGTTTCAACAAAATAATTGATTTTTTTCTTTATTTTTTTTCACGTTTGAGTATCTTTCTTCCCCTTCATATATAACTGCTAAGACATTCCCTGTGACAAGGCAGCTGCAGGCAGCAACTCACATTGACAATTGACAGGTGTATTCAATAGGCGATTTGCCAAAACAATCATGTCAAGTTAGAAAAAAACTGAACTTTTATTTCCCTGAGGAAAATCTCACTGTTCTTACAAACAGGGAAATGAGGAAATCTGAAACAAGAACTGGGAATTGAGGGGGTCTGACATCAACTCAGATGCCTGATTTTAGGAACCTTTGGTGAATTACTCACTCTTAACAGCAGTTAATTTCTTATTTATACCTCTGACTCTACTGTGGCCAGAACTGCTCTGTTTTTCTTTCATAATATGTGAAAGGTTGACAAGCAGACTGGCACTTAATAGGTGATATGTATATTGGTTCTTAAACATAATGATATGCATCAGTAATCTGGAGCCCATATATACAAACTGTATTAGAATAATGAATAAAAATAATGAACAGCTTGGGGATTAGTTGGCAAGAATATTAAGATATCTGGCTGCCAGCTGTGCATAACTGTCTTTATGTCTTGTATTTTAAAAGTGTTGTGTCTAACAAACTGCTCTGTGTGTTCAGATCTCACAGTAAAACTCTAGGAATACCACATTAGTCAGAGAGGCTCATGACAATGAGGATAGCCCAGAACTTAAAAAGAAGATATGAGAAGCTTATAATTGTATATAGAACAACTACAGAGCTAATAAAATCTGTAGAGCATCTAGTATGCAATGAAGGCATTTATTCAACAGGCTACTTGGAAAAGGATTCACAGAGAAAAACAGTTTATTTTTAATAATACAATTGTTATTAAAAAACAAACAAAAAATGTGTAATGATTTGATGAAACTTGTCTGACCTACATGTGTGTGCAGTGTTGTACCTGTACCAAAAATCTAGTGCATGTTGTACAGTAGTTAGCCTGCTTTTTGCAAATTTTTAGTGTAAGATACTTTACTAGAGAAACTCTACGGTTTTGAGCTACATTGTCAAAGAATGCATAGCACTCATTGCAACTTTCACTTTAGACTGTGCAGAATATGCCATATCTGCTAGCTGTTCACACAGAATATACAGTTGACTGAGAGGTGCATTCTCCATTCATGGTTGCTCCGCTGAGTGAGTAATTTATAATTCATGACTGGATAGGTTACATAACTGTTTCATAGTTCATCATATAGACATGCCAGCTTTGCAGAAAGCTGATAATTTACTTCAAGTAGATAGGAGAAGATGGGGAGGGTATGACAGATCATACTTGGTAACATGCCATTTTAAGACAAGTGTTCTGTGAAAAAAGACCAGTATAATTATGGGACAGTGGATGGCTGACCATGAGCTGTGTACCTTCATATGGAAGATAGTGGTATCAGTGGGCTGAATTACAGGTGTCATAAGTAAATGATATAAATAAATAAAGATCTAATTTCATGTATGTCTTTATCAACATCACATAGCATTGGTTCTGTGATGTCATACATTTGCCTTTTGATACTGAGATGCATGATGTACTTTATGAAAAATGTATAAATCATTTCATGAATTTTATTTTCTTGAAGCAAATAAGTGACACACACACACACACACACACACACACACACACACACACACACACATATAAACAAAGCCCTACCCTATCTGTCTGTGTTGATGGTAAGTGCAGCTCATATTTTACTCTTTTCCAGTAACAACTAAAATTCCTAAGACTACATTTTAAAGTCAGGATAGCATAACTCTCAACTGTACAGATTTTTTCAGACTGTCCAGTTTTTGCCTCATATTTTTGTGCAATTTTTCATAAAATTGTGATTTTGTAACAAATCTTTAGCAAATATTGAAGATTTAAGTCAGAAAATATTGACAGACATTTGAGTTTCATGCATTATAAACTTCAGAAAATCAATGCTAATGCAAAACCTGTTGTTCTATCTACTTTCTAAGTTTGTAAGAGAAATATTTAAAAAGTGTCCCTATTTTTGGGCCTTTGCCCCCATTATTCATGGCTTTTCCAGATTTCTTGCTGTAAGAGGTTGAGAGATATGCAGGGTAGTTGTATGGCTGACCAAAGACATGGGACAGAGACGTATAATGAACTCCAACTAAGCATGTAATATCTTTCTGTTAAACACTATTAGTATGGATGCAAGAGCACAAATGCATCTAGTTTTTAAACAACAGTTTACATTTAATGTGGTGATTTATTATATTTAGTGATCCCAACCCATAAATTATAATAGACAAGTATGTAGCAGTTATAGACTATGAAAGATAGTATTTGGTTTGTCAACATACAAACTTGAACTAAATCTATAGAGCTGCACTGCTGATAGGGAGACAAAAGTTATTACTTTTTTTAGAGAAGAAACTGGTGCTTGCTTTTTCTATTGACCTTGAATAAGGTGTAGCCCGGTTTTGTTGACAGCTATTGTAAGCTAAGCTACAATTTGCTTGCAATTTAATTTCAGCCAAATATGATTTGCATCCATGTTTGGAAGAATATATTTTTTATCTTGGTTGCCACAGATGTGACATTTCCTGATATTTTCCTTATTACCACTCACTCTGTGCCAGATTCACGAAGGCTTGCACGGAGTCTAAGAGTAGAGTAAGACTCCATACAGCCAACATGTCCACCGAGCGATACAGGAACAGCCGATAGGGGCGTGCAACAGAGCTCTCAAAACTTGTCCTACATGGACAGGGCTTGGATATGCAAATTACCTCAATTGCAGATGAAAGCTACACAAATTTGTGATCCAGGAAACCCGAACCTGTCCGAGTAGGAGTAGTGTTATTTTCAGAAATGTACTCAGTTGACAACTGGGTACGGTTCTGCAAATAGCAAAACGGAGCTGTGACAGCTCCAAAAAAAGGATGCATTTACAGGAGGAAGCATGCCAATAGCCAAAAATACGGCCATTGGCAATGAGAAGTGATGCAAAATAAAAATAAAATATCTTTTTTTCATCCTGATCTCCGGGGTTTAAGCATAGCGCAGCACTGTGCAAACGCGCTGCACCCTAAAAACCAGAAAATCAATAATTAAGATCCACAAATGTGGATTTTATTGCTGATATGAATTTACAATGCAAGTGAATGGCAGGCTGAAGACAACAAGGCCACCGAGTAGAGGTTGCTAAGGGGAGAAGCTCAGTCTAAGAGATGTAACCAAGCATTAGTAGGCAATCCCATGCAAACGAGGGTTAGGATAGTGAATCGCAAGTTTACATAACAAGTGAGCACAGTCAGTGGAGTGTAGGAGTAGGATAAGGGGAGCAACAGAGTAGAAGATAGGTGACATCATGAGGGGGTATGTATGAAAGAAGTGAAGCTCATTGGAGCAGAGTGGCATGTGTCAGCTGACATTTACATATCATTGAAAGAGGTGTGTCAACAGGTAGGCTAGGTAAAGAAATTGAAGGTGTATGCCGTGGATAACACCAAAGTTTCTTGCTGAGCATGCATGTGTGGACCAGTAAACCCGAGTAAGACAGTGTGTGTGTGTGTTAGCATGTGTGCAAGCCGGAGTAAGCATATGTAAGGCTGTGTAAACAGTTGTAAGCGCGTTTGCGCCAGTGTGCGCACGTTTTAACAAGAATAAGCAAGTTTTAGTCTGTGTAAGCATGTGTGCTCGTGTGAGCGTGTTTGCTCTTGTGTGCATGGCGCTGCCCCCCCGAGGAAACAGAAAGGGAAAAGGAAGCACACCAAATAGTAGGAAGTTACCAGGGAGTACTAGCAGAGCTAGCAGATGAAAAACAATCAGAATCAGGCAATTACACAGACAGTACACTAGCCCAGCCCAGCACTTAAAACTCTGCAAACAACAGTCCATTATGTTTCTCTCAAGAGACACTGCAACACTGCAGTAAGCTAATAGAAGTGAAAACTGAAAAAGCTTTACTGAGACAAAAAATGTTAGGGGCTGCCATTGCTGTTATAAGGTGACATATGCAACATGCTGAGGGTAGTGATAATGCAAATGCTGCTGGACAACCCACAGTGAGGAGACAGAGAAGTGTGTACAGGCCCAGGGTAACCTACCAGTGGCTACATGAGCTGGAGATAGTGGAGCCCTATAGAGTGGACAGAGACCTCTTGCAGCAAATTGTTGAGCTGTGCAGGCCACGCCTTACACACAGAACCAACAGAGGGGAACACATCCCAGTGGAAAGCAAGGTATGTGCTGGCCTAAGAATATTAGCAACAGGTACCTTCCAGAGACCAACTGGTGATATGATGAGGATATCACAGGCATCAGCATCCAGGGTATTGCACCAGTTCCTGGATGCCATGTCAGCACATGTCGGTGATCATGTATATTTCCCCAATTCTCGTGAGGAATTGGCCAGCGATATGCGTCTCTTCCAGCAAATAGCGGAATACCCTGATGTAGTGGGTGCAATACACTGCACTCACATACACATCAAAGCACCAGCCGGTGAGCGGAGTAGGGTCTACTTCAACCGCAAGGGCTTCCCCTCCATCAACAGCCAGGTTGTGTGTGATGCCCAGGGCATAATACTGAATGTGTGTGCTGGCTGCCCTGGAAGCTACCATGATTCCCATATCTGGCATCTGACGCAACTGTACCAGACATTTGACAATGGGGACATCCCACATGGTCACCTAGTGGGGGATGCTGGCTATGCACTGGAATGTGGCTGATGACACCCATCAGAAACGCACATACACCTGAACAGGAACGCCATAATGAGGCACACGCACAAACACTAAATGTAATTGAGCGTGTGTTTGGGCTGCTCAAGTCACAGTTCCGGTGCCTGGACACATCTGGTGGAGCCTTGCAGTACTCACCAACTACATGTACCCAAATTGTCATGGTATGTGCCATGCTACATAATATGATCCTGCGAAAACAACTGCAGCAGGACCAGCATAGGCCTGGCCCAAACAGCCCCCCACCATTACCAAGGCCATCACAGGCAGAGCGTGACTCGGAGGAGGAACAACCTGAGCCTGCCCCAGTAGGCAGAAGGAAATGTGCCCAGTATGCTTTGGCCCTGGCAAAGAGGCAACGCATAGCACATACACTGGCTCAGTAGGAACTCTGGAAATGATACTTCTCTCTGACTCACACATATAGTAAAAGGGATGCCTAAGATGACACTACCTGCTTCCAAACATGTATAGGGAGTGTAGTATGTGCATCCGACATATCCAGCCCTGCAGCACCACCTGAGGCATTATTGCCATGTGTTAAGCAGTATAAAGCAGTGCTAAATAGCATTTACCACCATGTAGTATATGTAAAGAAAATGGCACACACCAACTAGCACAACTGTGGTCAATGTAGAGTAATACTGGCCAACGTCCAGCAATGATGGTTAATATTGAGCAATGTTGGACAAGCTGGGTCTAAGCATATGAAGGTCCCTCCAAACACCATTATATTGGGTGACTTCAACTACCCAAACATTGACTGGGAGCATTACTCAAGCCCCAACACCCTAGCCCAAAGGTTCCTAGAATTTATAAACTCAAATGCTATGGAACAACTAGTCACCACCCCCACAAGAGGGGGTAACATACTGGACCTTGTCATCACCAACATGGGGACTCCCCTCATTGGTAAGATCGGACCATAAATCAATCTCACTGGATATCCATATCCCGATCCCACCCACAGCCCAGAAAACCACAGTGAAAAACTTCTCAAAAGCTAACGTCACACTTCTCAAAACCGAGGTGGAATCCTTCAAGGCCCCCAGGCCAGTGGAAATTATGGCACAAACTGCAGAATCCTTTATAAACACATTCTATGGACACCTTCAGGAATGCATGGATCATGCAATCCCAAATAAAACCAAGACCGAATCATCCAAAGGCAGGCATCCTGCCTGGTGGACCCCAGCTATAAATAAGCTGTACAACAGAAGGAGGATGCTACTACATGATAGAGCAAAATCCCTAAAAGGGACTGCATCTCTGATCAGTACTAGCAAAAAACTACGACCCCTTATAAAATCATCCAAGGCCAGCTTCGAGAGAAAAATTGCACAGGACACTAAAGATAATCACAAGGCCTTCTTTAGTTATCTTAGGAACCTGGGTGGCAACTCCCAGATATGCCGAGAGTTGGTCCAAAATGACAAAAAATACACTGAACCCACAAACATTGCCAACATCCTGGCAGACAGATTCAGTGCAAACTTCTCCCCCCCCCCTAAAGAGCAAATATCTATCCCAGCAGAGTGCTGCCTGCCTGACATCTCAGATGCTCAGGTGAGAGCTGCCTTCTCCAAAGCAAAAAACACAGCATCAATGGGACCAGACAGCATCCCGGGCTGCATCCTACATGAACTCCAAGAAGAGCTAAACCCCCACATGAAGCTGCTGTTAATCTCAGTCTTACTACAGGATATGTACCCAAAGAATGGCGTACAGCAACAGTGGTCCCACTCCACAAAGGTGGTGCCTCTACGGACCCTGGAAATTATCGCCCCATAAGCCTGACTAGCCTTTTCTGCAAAGCTATGGAGAGGATCATCATGGAACTCATAAACAAAGACATTGGGGACCTACAGACACTGGATCCTACCCAATTCGGCTTTGGTAAGGGCAGATCCTGCCTCTTAAACCTGGTCAATTTCTTTGAAACAGTCACCAAGGCCATTGATGAAGGGAAGGTAGTCCACACAGCCTACCTGGACCTCGCAAAAGCCTTTGACACAATACCCCACTCAGGCATCATAGATAAGCTCTCCAGCTTAAATATAAACCCCTATGTCATAAGATGGGTTGCAAACTGGCTCAAGGACAGAACCCACATAGTCAGAATTGCTGGAGCCATGTCAGACTCTAAACCAGTTACAAGTGGCATCCCACAAGGCTCAGTCCTGGGACCTCTCTTGTTCGGCATATATTTTTCGGAGGTTCAGGCTAACATGGGAGGACTGTGGCTGACCAAGTTCACAGATGACTGCAAACTGGGTGACATAATTGACTCTCCAGCTGACACAAGCATCCTCCAAAAGGGTCTCATAGAGACGGATAACTGGTGCCAGAGCCATGGCCTAAAGCTAAATGCTAAAAAGTGTATAGTCATACCCTTTGGCAAAAACAAAGTGCCCACAAATTACCACATAGGTGGGAATCCATTAGGTACGGAATAAGTAATTAGGGACCTGGGGACCCAAGTTGACAGTAATTTCCCCTTTGACAACCACATTGCCAAAGTGGTTAAAGACCTTCGATATAGCCCACCTTATCATGAAAGGATTCACATCTAGATCGAGGCAGGTCATTGTGCCCCTTTATTCATCCCTCATCAGGCCCATAATTGAATACAATGCCCCATTTGGGATGTACCTTACCCGACACCTGCAGCAACTAGAAAGACCCCAAAAGTACCTCACAAAGAGGATCATGGGACTCAAACAGATGCCATATGCTGCTCAGTTAAAGAAACTCCAGCTCTACTCAGTTGCATGCCGCCTACTTAGTGGCGATCTATGCCTGACGTATAAAGCCATGTCCAACCCGGAATTAATGAGCATGCTCCACCTCAGAAAATCCAAATCCTTTAGAGCTATGAGCTTGAGGGACTTGAACCTCAGCACAGAAATAAATAGGACATGCTGGAGGGACAGATTCATAACCCAGAAGCTCCCTTCGCTCTGGAATAGAATCCCAGTCCATGTTATGCAGAGCCCCTCACTGACTCTCTTCAAGAGGAATCTTGACGAGTGGATGGGAGATCATAGGTTTACCCCAGGGATTACTTCGGTGTCACTACTAGACAGAGGCACAGTAAACTAACCTTAAAAAGGGCACAGTAAAATCAGTTCAGAGGATGGTGAAAGCCAAATACACTCTGGCTAGGCTTGTAAATGCCTTAGGGCAGATAGCCTAGTATGAACCTATGAACCTATGAACCTAAGTAGGGAATAGCTGAACAAAAGTCAACATACTCATATTTGCTCTACTGGCCCTTAAGCAGTCTGGTCTGCTCAGTATGAAAATATAAAGCAGTGATGGGCCTCGAATCCAGGATACTGTGCATTATAGTCATAGTACTGAACCACTAAATCATGACAGTATTGCAGTGTTCAGCCTGTATGAAGAAATGTTGATAAGTCTATGCAAAGTATTCCATGGAAACCCTGCAGGCACAGTATAATCCCTGTCGAGTTATGACACAAAGTGGAGTCCTGCAGTAAGATTAGAACATGACTTTCAACACACACAGTAGAAATGTTAATATTGGACATGTACACATACATCAACAAATGTAGTGGAACTCAGACAGCAACATACTGAAAGGTCACACTGGGCATGCTCACACACTTGAATAAATGAGCCAAATGTCAGGCAACAGAACATGAACTGGGCATGCTCACACACTTAGGCCATGTCGGAGTACAGCAGTGGGCCACACATATCAGGCAGTTGCATGTGTTAACCCAGGAACCTCTCACTATCCAGCAATCTGCCCTGTGCACACAGTTATATGACAACAGACACATATATAATATAGTGGAACCCTGTCATAATCAAATATGTTCTGCAGATACCTAAGTTGTTCATAGAAAGTGGGAAAGCAAAGACGATAAAACCTTTAAACAGTATCAGCAATAAACATTGTGCATCCTGAACATTATCATAGGTTCAGAGGCTGATACTAGCCTATCCGCCCTAGGGCATGTACAAGCCTAGCCAGAGTGTGTTTGGCTTTCACAACCCTGTCAAAGTAGAACACTGTGCCTGTGAATAGTAGGTCACACAAGATAGCCCATTTATGTTTAGTGTATTTTGCCTCTGTCTAGCAGGGACCCAGAAGATATCCCATGGGTAAACATACAATCACCCATCCACTTGTCAAGATGTCTCCTGTAGGTGGTCAGTGGGTGGCTCTGCCCATGCAAAACTGGGATTACAATCCAGAGTGAGTGGAGCCTCTGGGATAAGAATCTGTCCCTCCAGCATGCCCTATTAACATCTGTGCTGAGGTATATGTCCCTGGAGTGTGTAGCTCCAAGGGAGTCGGATATCCTGAGGTGGAGCATGCCATTAAATCTGGGTCGGATATTCCCTTACACTACAGGCACACAACACATCCGAGTAGGTGGTAAGTGACTGAGTAGAGCTGGAGCTATTGTATCTGAACTGTGCAGGGCATCCGTGTGAGTCCCTACATCTGCTTGTTGAGGAACATTTGTGGCCATTACAGTTGCTGCAGGTGTCGGGTAAGGTACATCCCAACTGTGGCATTGTAACTAAGCATGGTCGTGATGAGTATAGGGGCACAATGACCTCACTTGATCAACATGTGAAACCGTATGGGATAAGGTGGGCTATATAGAAGTTCTGTCTAACCATTTTGGCAACGTGATTGTCAAAGGTGAGAGTACGAACAAGTCGTGTCCCCAAACTCATAACAACTACTACCGTATGTAATGGATTACTACCTATATGGTAATGTGTGGGCATGTTGTTATTCCCAAAGGGGATGACTATGCAACTAATGGCATTTAGCTGTAAGCCATGGCTCAGGCACCAGTCATCCTATCTCTCTGAGACCCCATTTGAGTATGCATGTGCCAGCTGGAGAGTTGATTATGGCACCTAGTTTGCAGTCATCTGCGAACATGGTCAGCCATATTCCTCTTGTGTTGGCCTGTATGTTACAGAAATATATACTGAACAAGAGAGGTCCCAGGACTGAGCCTTGTGTGATGCCATGTGTAACTGGTGTATAGTTAGACATGGCACCTGCAATACTGAGCATGTGGGTGCTATCCCTGATCCAGGTAGCAATCCATCGTGTGAGATATGTGTCGATATCGACGCTGGTGAGCCTATGCATAATGGCCGAGTGGGGTATTGTGTCGAAGGGTTGTGCAAGGTCCAGGCAGGCTGTGTGGACAACCCTCCCTACACCAATGGACCTGGTAACTGTTTAAAGAATACGAACAAGTCCAAGAGGCAAGATCTGCCCACAACAACGCTGAAATGTGTAGGACCAAGTGTCTGTAGGTTCCCGATGTCTATGTGCATGAGTCCCATTACAATGCACTCCATAGCTTTGCAGAACAGGCTAGTTAGCCTTATAGGCCGATATTGTCTGTGGTCCATTGTGTTAGAAACTCTGTGGAGTGGGACCACTATCGCTGTATGCCATTCTGTGGGTACATATCCTGCAGTAACTCTGATATTCAACAGTGACGTCATGTGAGGGTTACATCTGTCATGAAGCCTGTGTAAGATGCAGGCCTGGACACTGTCTGGTCCCATGGATGCTGTGTTGTCCGCTGTGGGGAGGGCAGCACTCACCTGTTTATTTGTGATGTCAGGGAGGTTACACTCTGTTGGGATGGACAGTAGCTCCTTAGGGGGGATGGGGGGGAGACATTTGCACTGAACCTGTTTGCCAGGATGTTGGCAATGTCTGTGGGTTCAGGGTATGTTTAGTCAGTATGTAGTAACTCACAGCATATCAGTGAGTGTCCACCCAGGTACCTGAATTAACTGAAGAAGGCCTTGTGAGTGTCCACCCAGGTACCCGAATTAACTGAAGAAGGCCTTGTGAGTGTCCACCCAGGTACCTGAATTAACTGAAGAAGGCCTTGTGAGTGTCCTATGTGTCTGGTGCAATTGTCCGTTAGAAGTGGGCCTGACATAAATACATGAGTGATTGTAGCTGTCTGCTAGTACAGATCACAGATGCCTTCCCTGTCTGAGATTGTGCTCAATCATGTAGTAGCACCCTCCTTTCATTGTATAGCTTATTAATGGCCGGGGTCTACCAGACAGATCCCCTGCCATTGGAGGAGTGAATCCAGTTGTTATTTGGGATAGCACGATCCATGCAGTCCACTAGGTGTCCATAGAATGTCTATGTAAGGGATTCAGCAGTCTGAGCCATACTTACCACTGTCCCAGGGTCTCTGAAGGATACCACCTTGGTTTAGAGAAGTTTGACATTTGCTTTTGAGAAGTTCACCAAGATTACCCAGGATGGGTGTGGGGACGGGATATGGATGTCCAGTGAGATAAATGTATGTTCTGACCTTACCAATGAGGGGTATATCTCAGGTGTGGAACATAGAGTCCCCATGTTGGTGATGATCATGTCCAATATGTTGTCCCCTCTTGTGGGTGTGGTGACCAGTTGTGCCATAGCATATGAGTTTACAAATAGTAGCAACTGTTGGGCAAGGGTGTTGGGTCTTGAGTACTATCCCCAGTCAATGTGTGGGTATTTGAAGTCACCCAATATAATGGTGTTTGGGGAGACCTTCATATTGTCCAGTGTTCCCAGGAAAGCCTAGTGTGGTTCCTGAGTTTGGGAGGGTGGTCTGTAGCAAGCAACAAACCAAAAGGCAGATTTGCACAATGTTAGGTGCATATGTATGGTCTGTGATGCTTTGTGCAGTGCTACCAACCCAGAGATATGTGTATCTATGATGTATATGGATACTCCCCCTATTTGTGTTGGCCATTCCGAGTTTTGTGGTCAGAAAGCATGGTATGAAATATAACCTGGTAGTGCTGGTGTGCATTTGGGAGCCTGAACTAGGTGTCTGTTAGTGCACAGATATCACTGTTGTCTATACTGAGGAGATTCCTGAGTGGTCGCAATTTGAGGGTAACACATCTGGTGTTGAGCAGCATTACCCTCAGTGTCATGTACTCTGTAATGTCTATGGAGGTAGGTTTGTCTTTTGAGCCCCGCTTAAAAAAGGTAGTATGGTGGTAGCTAGTGCCTTAGCCAGTATTCAAATGTCCAAGGGTGACAGGTGCAAGCTGTCCATGGGGAAGCTACGTGGCATGTCGAGCATGTCACCCCAGGCTGACAGACACTGTATCCCCTGTGAATGACACCAATATGTTAGCCAACTGTTAAACGTGATCAGTTTGTTGGTATACTGTGACACCATACTTGGTGAGTGGAAGATGCTAGACAAGGTCAGGGTCATACTGGCCTGGGCTACATGATCAGAGAGTTCCTCTATGTATCATGTCATGTGGTCCAGGGAGGAACGTCTGAGGGTGTACGCACCAGCATGGACAATGAAGGAGCCAGTCCTGTACTTGCTTTGGAGTGACCTGAGTGCATGTGTCATGTTGTGGATCCTGGCACCCGAGAGACAGCTCAACATGACTATTCCCTTGTTTGGCCAGGTGTGTCTGACAATAAGTGTCACCTATTTCAAGTATATTAGGTGTGTTGTTTAGCCTGAAGGGCAGTGACTGTGTGGAACACTGACATTGTGAACTATGTGATATGTGGGTGTTGTAGTGGGGTAGCAGTTGTTTGTGTGTCTGCTTTGGAGGTCTCTGCTGCTTAGGCAGAGTTTATGTAGAGCCTCCAAGTATGTTTATGTGTGATAATGTGGTTTGATTGCTGTCGCTATCGGTTTATGTGAGACTGATATATGGTGTGTGTGGTTACCTTCACCACCTGATTGACTATGCCAGTCATGGGTCGAGAGAGCTCAGCCTCCTGTATGTCAATATTGTTGCTTCTCTCACATATATCTGAGTTTGTTGGGAGGAGGAGAGGGTTGTCTGTGTAAATGAGGCAGATGTGACATTGTGTCAAAACCACAATATTCACTAGTTGGACTGGAGAGTACACATGAAACAGAGCCCTGGACATGCCAGGATATTATGATGACATACTCCGTAGCCTGATCACAAAGGATCAGTAGGATGTTAAGTATGTAAAAGAGTATAACAGGGATTAGTGCTCAGGTTTGTTGGTGTTTTGTAAAGAGTAGCTGAGAAGGATTCCAGACTGAATCATGACACCTCCTTCAGCTATGTCATAAATAGCAATGTACACTCATATATGTCCTGAGTCAGGGCCAACTGTACCTGACTGACAATGCCGACATCCTGTCAGACAGGTCCATATAGACATACCCACCTCCCACTGACGATAGTCCCAGTCATCATACCAGGAGATATCACATGTAGAATGGCTGAACAGCTCCCCCCAAAGCCAAAAGCATGGCAGCAATTGGATTACATTGTTTCTCAATATGTGCCATGCATGAACTACTGAACATACAGACCCTGCACCTGAACAGTCTGTTGAGCCTCACCCTCTCCACAGGATCTGGAACCACTGAATGTGTTACAGCAACATATGGCACTCCCCACAAGTGTTGGTGCACAACACACCATGGGAAGTATAGTCCAGTAAGCCTATGAAGTCTGATCTACAAGGCCATGGAGTCCATCGTGGTTGAAGTCATAAACAGAGCTATTGGAAGCTGACAAACACACAACCCTACCAACTGTGGTATGTTCATGTGCAGATCATGGTTCCCAAACATGCTAGACTGTTTGCAAGGTAGACACCCAGGACATACATCACTGAACAGAGCTACACATGTCCCACATAGACTTTGAATAGCCCTTTATCAACATCCCTGACACATGTCATATCCACAAAACCAACAATCTGTGCATAAATATGTGTTGACATATGAAGGAATGTCAATGTGTCCACAGATAGATCACACAAGGTAAGAATTATGGGGTCCTGTTCAAGCTGTTGACATCTGTTGACCCACATGGCTCATTCTTGGGATTGCATAAAACAAAGTGTACACACATTACCATGTCCAGTCTGATGATGTCAGCATCCTACAAATATAGCAGGAGAAGAGAAGCCACCCAGTCAAGCATATAGCGTGCTGTGTTAATGTGTATGTCTCTAGTATCATAACATAGTTAAGTAGGGGTTTGAATCCTGCAAACGTTGACAGTGTGTATGTGTGGGGATGTGTGTGATTTCCTATGAGAAGAGTGCCCTTTTTGGAGACTGGGAAAACACATTAAAAGAGGTACATTCCTCTTTGGAAAGTCTGATGATGACAATATCCTACAAATAAAGCAGGAGAAGAGCAAGCACCCAATAAAGCATATAGCGCACCGTGTTAATGCCTATCTCTCTAATATCATAACATAGTTAGGTAGGGGTTTGAATCCTGTAAACGCTGTCAGTGTGTGTTTGGGTGTATGTGTGTGTGATTTCCTTTGAGAGCAGTGCCCTTTTTGGAGACTGGGAAAGCACATTAAAAGAAATATATTCCTCTTTGGAAAGTCTGATGATGACAGCATCCTACAAATATAGCAGGAGAACAGAAGCCACCCAATAAAGCATATAGCACACTGTGTTAATGCGTATCTCTTTAGTATCCTAACATAGTTAGGTAGGGGTTGGAATCCTGCTGACAGTGTGTGTGTAGGGGGATGTGTGTGATTTCTTTTGAGAGGAGTTCCCTTTTTGGAGACTGGGAAAACACATTAAAAGAGGTACATTCCTCTTTGGAAAGTCTGATGATGTCAGCATCCTACAAATATAGCAGGAGAAGAAAAACCACCCAGCAAAGCATATAGCATGCCATGTTAATGTGTATCTCTCTAGTATCATAACATAGTTAAGTAGGGGTTTGACTCCAGCAATTGTTGAGTGCGTGTGTGTGTCACACAGTTGGTCAATGTAGTGTGGGTTTTGCTTTTACGATGGTATTACATATCATGATTAAAACAGTATGTGCATTGCACACATCAGGTATCTGTGTGGCAAAGAAATGTGTACATGTGACCTCAATCAGTACATAGGTGTGAAGCCTGCATACTACATGAAAACATTTCTTTCCTTTGACAGATTGTGCCGCTGCTTCTCAGATTGTAGGTCACATATGTATGTATGTAACAAGCCCGGCCACTGTAGTGATCTGTGTTCAAGGTCATCTGTGCCACACACACCCATGACAGTTAATATAGAGGACTGTGAGTGAGGGTACATGCTTGGGGTATATGTCAGACATGTTCATACACAACAATGACTGGCAATAATGGACAGTCATTATCGGTGTACAACAGCCCTGTGGATATGCATTCAGGCCCCTAATGTTTTATGTGACACACCAAAGGACTCCACAATACCTATGGATATGTGGATATCAAGGGACAGATGACATAACATGTGGCTGTATGTACACATTGGTACCCAACATACATGTTGGGGGCTACAACCTATGTGGTACTGTCGGGATACTATGTATAGTAAATGTGGATGACTATGCCATAGTCAGCTTACTGCTATACAGCATGTATCGGACAACAGGTATCTGTCTGTATGATATCCTTGTGTAGGATATGCGTCCCATCCAGGGAATGCATTGTAGGCCAATGCATGCATTTCCAGATGTGGATGGACATATCCCTAGTGTGTTTGCATGTACCTAAGAGGGCTATATGCCAAACAGGTGTGGTCCCAGGAACAGGTGGAGGTCAGTACCACTGGTTACTGTTATAGTATAGTACCAGAAGGATCCAACTGTTACTAAGTTCCCTACAACTGTGTGTCATTTGTCAGGACATCATCTAATGATTGGTTATAGTCATGCTGTTGAGGTTATGTATACTACCAGACTGCAAATCATTGACAGATATTAACAGTATCACCCACAGCATAGTGTCAACCCATGTCATACACACGTGTACCTATGTTAGTACATATCTGTAGTAGAATGCATACTGGCCATCGAAAGATACTATGAGATGTTAACAATGTGTACAACAGGGTATGTCACACGTCCCATGTGTCCACTATGCATGTACATGCAGACAGTGCGCACCCACCATGATCACAGATGTACACCTGCTAATCTGCAATGCACACACCACACACGTACTGTCCACTCACTAACACATGCTGGCAACACTGTACACTTCAGCCAAGTGACACATGGGTGGACAATACATACTCAGACCTAACACTGGTGTAAACAATGCTACATTGACAATCAGAGCTGTGATACATAATGCCTGCTCAGATATACCTACAAGGATATCATTACACTTTCCTGTTGACAACTTGCTAATATTGCTACACTGCTATAATGTCACCCTGTGCATCAGAACCATGTTAGTCTGTTCCTCCATCAATGTTACAGATGACAGGAGGTGGCACAGGTGTCATCATATGCACAGGGTGTGTTGTTGGTTTGCCAGAGTCCGACATTGACCCATCCAATCGACATGTCTGTGTGTGTGTGTGTGTGTGTGTGTGTGTGTGTGTGTGTGTGTGTGTGTGTGTGTGTGTGTGTGTGGGACAACAGTACAGCATGGGCCAATGTTGATGCAATGTATGTGTGTATGTGTGAGCCCTAGTTGTTTGGTTAATGTGTGTGTGTCTGCATGCACACAGCTCCACCATGTGGCTGCCATATACGGGAGGTTGTGGGACAGCCACAGACTGTACCTGCTAGGCTGTACAGATCACTGTCTTTGGCCATGGACATGGTACCTGTGCCTGGCAGGGGTGCTACAGGCAGTATCGGGTACCAACCCTGACTGGGTACTATCATCAGAGGCAGAGGTATGATGACTGGACCCATGTCCCTGCTGGGACTGGCCAGAGCCACATGCATGTGGTCTACTAGGATGGTCAATAGACAGACCAGCCCCAGCATTGCTGGGGCTGGTACTGCCACTATGGGAGTGGCTGTGATCTGTGTGCCATCCACGATGACTGCCAGCTGTTGCTGGCATGCATCCGCGTCGATGTCTCAACTGCCCCGCATGGTCCTGGCTCATGGAAGAAACATTGTGGAGGGCATCTAATGTCTACCCCAATGTCTATCAATGACCTCGAACAAATAGTAAAATGCAACAACAACTGAAACTAAAAATACTGCGAGAACGCCA
Source organism: Protopterus annectens (assembly GCF_019279795.1). NCBI lineage: Eukaryota > Metazoa > Chordata > Ceratodontiformes > Protopteridae > Protopterus > Protopterus annectens. Next base: position 1,054,128,751 of record NC_056741.1, on the reverse strand, counting down.
ATAAGTGCCTCTACCAATAAAGGAATAAATGCGATAGCCAAACTGTGTATCAAACGCGTTTTAATATAATATAACGTAATATAACATAAAATAACAAAACGGACAACTCCAAACTAACAGACAACCTGATGGTAAAAAGGACAAACTGGTGGAAAAAGAACAAGCAAACAAACAAGCTAGTTAAGTGCTTTCACCCAAAAAACTGGGCTTCATCAGAACTTATATTATATTAAAACGCGTTTGATACACAGTTTGGTTATCGTGTTTATTCCTTTATTGGTAGAGACACTTATTGGCGTTCTCGCAGTATTTTTAGTTTCAGTTATCAATGACCTCGGTGTAATTCCAGATGGCACCGACAAGGTCACGGATGCTGTCATTGATAGCGGTGTAATGGGCTCTCTGCGCCCTTAGTCCCTGCCTGGTGTACCATTCCATACGTGCCTGTGCCTGCATTACAGCCCGAAACATATTGGAGGTTGTAATACCTCTGGGGGCACATCTGCCAGAGGCAATATGGCCAGTGGTGCTCCCCTGAGAACCGCTGGACATCCGCCTATGTGGTACCATTCCAGGAATCTGGCTATGGCTGTTGTGAGGGGATGCAAGTGCCATGGGTACCACACTCTCCTGGTCAATGCCAACAGTCTGCTGTCCCTCGGCTAAGGCCATTGGTAATGAGGGATGTATTGGCAGTATGAGTGTGTGCATAGATGGGGTTGAACGCTGTGTACTGTCGATTGGTGGACCAGCGACAGACCCTGTCAAACCTTCCTGTGCCAGAATACATGTCTCATCATCTCCACTATTAGTGGAAGTGACTTCAGGTTCCCTGCTGCTTTCAGCCTCCCCAAACTCAGCACCTGTGAGTTGAAGACAGGAAACACACTTTACAATCTGTAGATGATGTTAGCACACATGCACACATGCACATATGCACGCATGCACGCATGCACACATGAACACATGCACACATGCACACAAGCCCACATGAACACATGCACACATGCACACAAATACACACACACACACACACACACACACACACACACACACACACACACACACACACCAGCAATCCAACACATACTCAATAGTCTGTGAAGGTGGGTGACAGTATCACAAGGCAAACAGTCACCTCACATGTGTCAGCATGCAGAATATGTGATACTCAAGACCATGTGGTGCAAGTGTAGACAGCCCTTTTTAATGACATTATACATGGCTTTGATGCATGTGTGTAGTTGTTCAGTGATTGGCTACACCCTGGAACACAATGTGTACATGGACATAACATTGCTGTGCATGTATTATCAGCTCTGCAATATCCTGTGCACCATCACTCACAGGTATACATACCATGGCTGCATGTGTTATCTGTGTGACACATAGATTGTCATGTGTGATTACAGTGTCTGTGTCCATAACAGATAATAGTGGGCACAGGTGTAGCACATGCATGCTATGTATACACACGGGATGAGTGATGTATGTAGACTGAAGGAATCCCAATGCTCAACATGGCATTTGTACAGTGGTTATGGTGAGTGTGGGACATATTGCAGATATATCGGTGCCAGCCATGACATGGCATGCTACACGACTGCAACATTAAACACCACACATACCCAATGTGTGTCACGTGACCTATATACCCAATAGCATTCCAGGACATATATGTGACACTTTGTACAGATGGTAACTGCTGTGCATATTGTGTATACTGGCATATGTAAGCACACACACAACATGCTATGCATATTGTGTATAGGTGCATATGTTTGCACACACACAACACTGAGTTGCAAAGCAATGACTACTATGTGTAGTACTGTGGTCAATGTAACTGGATGGGGTGTAGTACCATGTGCCATCATCATCATGCATCTTGTGGTCACTCACGGCTACTAATGTGTGACAGACCACTGCCTAGCATGCTGTACCTGAACTGCAGTGCCGTGGCTACGTTCACAATTACACAGCCACTTTGTACATGGGTGTGTGAGGTGCCCAATAGGGAGCATTGCCTAACACAACTGTGTTATGTGTTGAAGAGTGTTGCACAGCCCCATGATAGGCCTCTACCCCTGAGGTACATCATGTGTGTGTGGATGACATGTGGGATACTGAAGTGAGACCTTACAGCAGGTGTGTGGTAACACCATATGTAGCATGTTTTTGTGTTCTGCGTATGATAAACGTGTTATGTTGTGTACAGCTGTAGCAACTATGTCTATAATATGTGCAGTATGGTGTTGACACAACTGTGTCTGATGCTATGTGTATTGCATGTCATTGAGGCAGCTACTGACATTACTGAGCTGTGCAATGTCTTACAGAAAACATGCATGGCATGCATTATGCGTAGGTTTGTTACATGTACATGGCCTACACCTCACTTATGACATGCACATTTCATTACCAACATTGCAGTTATACCACACTCACCAGCATGGATTGTCTGCCCTGCCATCACACCAGAGGGACCTATGAGAATATGAGAGAGTTCGACAGTGGCCACAACTGTGGCATTGCTACAGTGGGTATGCTAAACTACAGTAGAACAACAGTCAACAGTCACAGGTGTAGAGATAATATTCCAAATATCAGTATTGCACAACACTAGGCAGCACAACTGCTAAACACACAGTACACATCTCACGTAGACATAATCTAACAATACAGTTAACTGTAGTCTACAGATAGGGCATGTTACCTGCTCGCTCCATGTGAACATGCTGGGTGGCTCCGGCCTCCATGACAACACATGTCACATGTTATTGCTGCTGTTGTCCAGGAGCCACCACGCTTAGGAGCAGCTCCTCCGCTCTGGTGAGGGGGGGATGAATGGCCACCCCACCACCTGTGGCAAGCTGTTGTCTTTGGATATCAGATGCACGCCACCGGACATGTCTAATTAAATCACTGCAGTGATGGAGTACCTGCTCATATGTCCGGTTATGCATGCCTATGTCATTTACCCAACGAACAAGATCCTGCCACAGTGCAGTCCGCTCCTGCTAGTGATGGCTGCTTTGGGAAAACAGCATTGTGTACTGCTGCACCAGGCTTTGCACAATCTCATCTTCCTCCGCTGCTGTGTACGACAGGTTGCATTGGTGGGCCATCTGGCTGAAAATTATATGAACAATATGTGTGAGCGAGTCCTGTGGCACACTTTAAACCTTTAACCAAAGATATCACTTTACTGACATATATACCATCCATTTGTCTGTCAGAGGTTACACACGTTCAATACCACTTATTGGTTCTCAGGCCACAACTGACTAACAGTGCCTGGCACACTCTATATATCACACCACTATACAACAGTACCCGGCACACTGTTTGTGACACAATGCACAACCTCAACACAGGGGTATATATCACGCCAATGCACGAACAGAGATGTCATCCATTGCAATGAATGTAACATACAGTTACAGTAGTACCAGTCAACCACCCTAGTAATTTATGCCATAGCCCTGCCTAACATATGTGTACAGTTGTTACTATAGGTGGCATACTGCTGTAACAGAGTATATATGTTGCTGGATACACACGTATACCCTGTAACACATATATGATTGCAGCCATGGTACAGGCATAATTACACACACATTAGACAAACATACAATGCACCACTGTATGCCAACACAGATGAGCATTACCTGTGTACCATACAGTACTGTGTGCCACTACTTACAAACCCTTATGCCTGTGTTTTGTCCTCTGTGCAGACTACAGGAAACACACAAGACAGTGCTTCCAAGCAATGTGAACACACACCATACTGTGCTATTTAGGCCTACAGCTTCAGGTAGTACTACAGTTCATATGGGAGTTGGATTCACCAGCAGTACCACTCACTAAGCATACATGTATTGCTTTAGCCTACAATGAGACACCACGGTCATCAACAAGGAACTACGTCACATTGTATGCCATACTACTATGTCTGCCTAACAGTACAATACACATTTTGTGCTGGCGTCACAGCTAGGATAGACACTACCATGTCAGATACAACTTCACACTAACCTATCACACCTTTACAGACCTTGCACACATTCAGTGTTACACTTATTCAACCTCACATAGCAGGTATTGCATTGAGTACATGTGTGAGTGCATAGTGTCATAGGTAGGTAATATGCTATTGACCCTAGGGCCTACAGCAGCCTAGCCATATGCTACCCTGGCCTTTGACACACATGTACTTTGATTTCACCTGCCCCTGCCAACCAGAACCACAGAGGGGGTTCCTGGGGTGTATTACCAATCTCCCAAACAATCATCAGGGGTATTTATGACAACTGCTAATGAGGAGCCTTGTTTGCTATTGCTAGGTGGTCTATTCCAGTGTATGGCATATCTCTGAGATAGGAACCTATCCCTCCAGCATGTGCTGTTTAGTGAGCTGACGAGGTTTAGGGCCCTAGAGCGTGTATCCTGGAGGGATTGTGATATGTTGCCATGGTGGTTGTCACCCAGCTATGGGTGTGAAATACCTCTGTATGTCCGGCAGAGGTCACCTCTGTGTGGCCAGTATGCAATACAATCTAGATGTGGTTTTGTGAGTCAGTCTGCATAGGGCATCTGTTTGCGGCCAGTATTACCCTTTATGAGGTATGTCTGTGGCCTTTCCACCTGCTGTAGTTGTCATGTGAGGTACATACCACACAGGGCATTGTGATGAGTAGAGGGGAACACTGACCTATATTTCCCTAGATGACACACCTGTTGTCATGACACATACCACACAGACAGATTACAGGTCTCATGTGGCATTGTCTTTATCAAAGAGGTGGCTACTGTCCACCTGTGTCCCATGTTCCCTTATCACACCTTCGGTGTTGGGTAGATCTCTACCTATGTGGTAGTTAATGGGTACAGTGTTTTGGAAAGGTGGAATGGCACTGCAGTATCAACACTTGTCTACAGTCCATGCCTTGGTCACCACACACCTGTTGCAGTACATATGGCCCCATGTCTCTCTCTCTCTATATATATATATATATATATATATATATATATATATATATATATATATATATATATATCTATACACATACATGTACAGATCCATTGCTGTAAACATAGTTGTACATATAGGCACATGTACAGTCCACCTTTCATGGTGGGGATATCAGTTATGTGACAGTTGTGGGATGTACAGTTATGTGATTATATTGCACAGTGTTGTGCAGAATGCATGTGGGTGTCCTCGCCCATGTAGCTTTAGCAGGCCTCACTGGCTGTAACACAGCAGATCTGACAAATCAGTCCCACAGCGTTTAACCAGCACATGACATAAATCAGCACTGCATGCTGTTTTCTATGCCACACACTACAACCTACATAGATATATGCACATAACCTTCAACAACAGATATCTGTCCACCCTTCACTAACATGCTTGCATGGGGGGAACGAGCACCACCCCCTGCAGTGCTTCCACCCGAAGGTGGCACAGGACCAATGGAGGAGGGGAGCCCGGGCTGGGCACTGGACCTGCTGGTGCCAGGTGCACTCACCAGCTGAGGAGGGACAGGTGGGTCCACTGGGACCGGCCTTCCCATACGTTCTGTGATTAGGTGGCCACCACAAGTTTAATTACAACATAAACAACAGCTTTCCAGATTAGTTGTAACAGCATGCAGTAATATTGCCATTAACCCAACACACCAAGGTTCCAACAGTTGAACAGCAAGCATAACACATTCATATATTGAACGACAGTGGATATTTCAACAGCATGCAGGGAAGTTTGGTAGCAACAGGCCACCATGATTGTGGTGTTTGAACAGGGCACATGCATCAACGTGAATGCAAATATTTATAAAACAATAGGACGTATGTCCCAACAAATATTTAATATTACACATACCCACTGAGGTGTGGAATTGCATGGTTTATGCACATACAGCAGGGTGTAGAAAAAAACCTCGATTAACATCTTATAATTACTTTTAGTCTACACTACATTCCTAGTGACTGCAAGTGTATATCCCCTACATGTATTATTACACTTGCCACCATGCATTAGGTTGTGTAATGGGTTTGGCTAGTTCAATATATGCCTGACCTTTATCTGACATATTAACTGTCCAAGATGCAGATGTTACTGCTACATATTCCTTGATTGCATTTATATTTCTTTATCTACATATCTGGATGTTTTCACATGACATTTTCACTTCGATTTGTACAGAACCCTGCATTTCTTGACACACACTCACATTTCTCGGGGACAAATTAACATGCTACTCGTGTGCCTGATTTAAGAACTCAGCACAGCTCCTTGTGGTGGCCAGCAGTGTTCCTCTAGCAGCAGAGACCAGAAAAGACTACCTTTCCAGATTTTAAGTATTTTTCTTGGCTTTTTCGACTTATTGTGCCTTTCGACTACTGTTTCTGCTTATTTTATCAAAGTTTGCACTGTTTTTACTGTGTTTATAAGCTAAAACTGTTTACTGCACTTGCTAGTTTAAGTTTTGCCTAAAAGTTAAACTACAGGCTAATACACTCAAGTGTACTAGCTTTTGATAGCATTTAATCGAAAATCATAGCATTTATTGTGTTTTCTGCTTTTCTGTAAAAAAACTTGAAAAAAAACAAAAAAAAAATATCCTTGCTTTCCATACTTTCCTAACTAGTGTTCCAGAGACCAGATTTTGCTGATCCCTGGGCTTTGTCTTGGTTCCTGTTTTCTCCATTTCCTTGTTTGGTCAAGGGGTAGTTTCTTTACTCACACTAGTGGGAGTAGGGAGTACTGAGCTGCCTGTTTGTCCTCAGAGGAGTGGTTTAAGGCAGTAACTTGTAGTTTATTGGCCATTTTGGGTCATTTCCTGTCTTTTCCAGCCCCCTGCTATAAAGCACGTTTTGGCGGGCTTTTCCAGCTATTGAGAACTCAGCACAGCTCCTCGTGGTGGCCAGCAGTGTTCCTCTAGCACCAGAGACCAGAAAGACTACCTTTCCAGATTTTAAGTATTTTTCTTGGCTTTTTCAATTTATTGTGCCTTTCGACTACTGTTTCTGCTTATTTTATCAAAGTTTGCACTGTTTTTACTGTGTTTATAAGCTAAAACTGTTTACTGCACTTGCTAGTTTAAGTTTTGCCTAAAAGTTAAACTACAGGCTAATACACCTCAAGTGTACTAGCTTTTGATAGCATTTAATCGAAAATCATAGCATTTATTGTGTTTCTGCTTTTCTGTAAAAAACTTGAAAAAACAAAAAATATCCTTGCTTTCCATACTTTCCTAACTAGTGTTCCAGAGACCAGATTTTGCTGATCCCTGGGCTTTGTCTTGGTTCCTGTTTCTCCATTTTCCTTGTTTGGTCAAGGGTAGTTTCTTTACTCACTAGTGGGAGTAGGGAGTACTGAGCTGCCTGTTTGACCTCAGTGGAGTCGTTTAAGGCAGTAACTTGTAGTTTATTGGCCATTTGGGTCATTTCCTGTCTTTTCCAGCCCCTGCTATAAGCACGCTTTTGGGGCTTTTCCAGCTATTGAACTCAGCGCAGCTCCTCGTGGTGGCCAGCAGTGTTCCTCTAGCAGCAGAGACCAGAAAAGACTACCTTTCCAGATTTTAAGTATTTTTTCTTGGCTTTTTCGACTTATTGTGCCTTCGACTACTGTTTCTGCTTATTTTATCAAAGTTTGCACTGTTTTTACTGTGTTTATAAGCTAAAACTGTTTACTGCACTTGCTAGTTTAAGTTTTGCCTAAAAGTTAAACTACAGACTAATACACTCAAGTGTACTAGCTTTGATAGCATTTAATCGTAAATCTTCCATTTATTGTGTTTTCTGCTTTCTGTAAAAAAACTTGAAAAAACAAAAAAATATCCTTGTTTCCATACGTTCCTAACTAGTGTTCCAGAGACCAGATTTTGCTGATCCCTGGGCTTTGTCTTAGTTCCTGTATCTCTCCATTTTCCTTGTTTGGTCAAGGGTAGTTTCTTTACTCACTAGTGGGAGTAGGAGACTGAGCTGCCTGTTTGTCCTCAGAGGAGTGGTTTAAGGCAGTAACTTGTAGTTTATTGGCCATTTTAGGTCATTTCCTGTCTATTCCAGTCCCTGCTATAGAGCACGTTTTGGCGGGCTTTTCCAGCTATTGAGAACTCAGCACAGCTCCTGCGTGGTGGCCAGCAGTGTTCCTCTAGCAGCAGAGACCAGAAAAGACTACCTTCCAGATTTTAAGCATTTTTCTTGGCTTTTTCGACTTATTGTGCCTTTCGACTACTGTTTCTGCTTATTTTATCAAAGTTTGCACTGTTTTTACTGTGTTTATAAGCTAAAACTGTTTACTGCACTTGCTAGTTTAAGTTTTGCCTAAAAGTAAAACTACAGGCTAATACACTCAAGTGTACTAGCTTTTGATAGCATTTATTTGAAAATCATAGCATTTATTGTGTTTTCTGCTTTTCTGTAAAAAAACTTGAAAAAAAAAAAAATATCCTTGCTTTCCATACTTTCCTAACTAGTGTTCCAGAGACCAGATTTTGCTGATCCCTGGGCTTTGTCTTGGTTCCTGTTTTCTCCATTTTCCTTGTTTGGTCAAGGGGTAGTTTCTTTACTCACTAGTAGGAGTAGGGCGTACTGAGCTGCCTGTTTGTCCTCAGAGGAGTGGTTTAAGGCAGTAACTTGTAGTTTATTGGCCATTTGGGTCATTTCTGTCTTTTCCAGTCCCCTGCTATAAAAGCGCGTTTTGGCGGGCTTTTCCAGCCATTGAGAACTCAGCACAGCTCCTCGTGGTGGCCAGCAGTGTTCCTCTAGCAGCAGAGACCAGAAAAGACTACCTTTCCAGATTTTAAGTATTTTTCTTGACTTTTTCGACTTATTGTGCCTTTTCGACTACTGTTTCTGCTTATTTTATCAAAGTTTGCACTGTTTTACTGTGTTTATAAGCTAAAACTGTTTACTGCACTTGCTAGTTTAAGTTTTGCCTAAAAGTTAAACTTCAGAGCTAATACACTCAAGTGTACTAGCTTTTGAAAGCATTTAATCGAAAATCATAGCATTTATTGTGTTTTCGGCTTTCCTGTAAAAAAACTTGAAAAAAAAAAAAATATCCTTGCTTTCCATACTTTCCTAACTAGTGTTCCAGAGACCAGATTTTGCTGATCACTGGGCTTTGTCTTGGTTCCTGTTTTCTCCATTTTCCTTGTTTGGTCAAGGGTTAGTTTCTTTACTCACTAGTGGGAGTAGGGAGTACTGAGCTGCCTGTTTGTCCTCAGAGGGTGGTTTAAGGCAGTAACTTGTAGTTTATTGGCCATTTTGGGTCATTTCCTGTCTTTTCCAGCCACTGCTATAAAGCACGTTTTGGCGGGCTTTTCCAGCTATTGAGAACTCAGCACAGCTCCTCGTGGTGGCCAGCAGTGTTCCTCTAGCAGCAGAGACCAGAAAGACTACCTTTCCAGGTTTTAAGTAATTTTCTTGGCTTTTGACTTATTGTGCCTTTCGACTACTGTTTCTGCTTATTTTATCAAAGGTTGCACTGTTTTTACTGTGTTTATAAGCTAAAACTGTTTACTGCACTTGCTAGTTTAAGTTTTGCCTAAAAGTTAAACTACAGGCTAATACACTCAAGTGTACTAGCTTTTGATAGCATTTAGTCGAAAATCATAGCATTTATTGTGTTTTCTGCTTTTCTGTAAAAAAAAACTTGGAAAAAAAAAAAATATCCTTGCTTTCCATACTTTCCTAACTAGTGTTCCAGAGACCAGATTTTGCTGATCCCTGGGCTTTGTCTTGGTTCCTGTTTTCTCCATTTTCCTTGTTTGGTCAAGGGGTAGTTTCTTTACTCACTAGTGGGAGTAGGGAGTACTGAGCTGCCTGTTTGTCCTCAGAGTGGTTTAAAGCAGTAACTTGTAGTTTATTGGCCATTTTGGGTAATTTCCTGTCTTTTCCAGCCCCCTGCTATAAAGCACGCTTTGGCGGGCTTTTCCAGCTAATGAGAACTCAGCACAGCTCCTCGTGGTGGCCAGCAGTGTTCCTCTAGCAGCAGAGACCAGAAAATACTACCTTTCCAGATTTAAAGTATTTTTCTTGGCTTTTTCGACTTTTTGTGCCTTTCGACTACCGTTTCTGCTTATTTTATCAAAGTTTGCACTGTTTTTACTGTGTTTATAAGCTAAAACTGTTTACTGCACTTGCTAGTTTAAGTTTTGCCTAAAAGTTAAACTACAGGCTAATACACTCAAGTGTACTAGCTTTTGATAGCATTTAATCGAAAATCATAGCATTTATTGTGTTTTCTGCTTTTCTGTAAAAAGCTTGAAAAACAAAAAAATATCCTTGCTTTCCATATTTTCCTAACTAGTGTTCCAGAGACCAGATTTTGCTGATCCCTGGGCTTTGTCTTGGTTCCTGTTTTCTCCATTTTCCTTGTTTGGTCAAGGGGTAGTTTCTTTACTCACTAGTGGGAGTAGGGGGTACTGAGCTGCCTGTTTGTCCTCAGAGGAGTGGTTTAAGGCAGTAACTTGTAGTTTATTGGCCATTTTGGGTCATTTCCTGTCGTTTCCAGCCCGCTGCTATAAAGCACGTTTTGGCGGGCTTTTCCAGCTATTGAGAACTCAGCACAGCTCCTCGTGGTGGCCAGCAGTGTTCCTCTGGCAGCAGCGGCCAGAAAAGAGTACCTTTCCAGCTTTTAAGTATTTTCTTCGCTTTTTCGACTTATTGTGCCTTTCGACTACTGTTTCTGCTTATTTTATCAAAGTTTGCACTGTTTTTACTGTGTTTATAAGCTAAAACTGTTTACTGCACTTGCTAGTTTAAGTTTTGCCTAAAAGTTAAACTACAGGCTAATACACTCAAGTGTACTAGCTTTTGATAGCATTTAATCGAAAATCATAGCATTTATTGTGTTTTCTGCTTTTCTGTAAAAAAAAACTTGAAAAAAACAAAAAAAATATCCTTGCTTTCCATACTTTCCTAACTAGTGTTCCAGAGACCAGATTTTGCTGATCCCTAGGCTTTGTCTTGGTTCCTGTTTTCTCCATTTTCCTTGTTTGGTCAAGGGGTAGTTTCTTTACTCACTAGTGGGAGTAGGGAGTACTGAGCTGCCTGTTTGTCCTCAGAGGAGTGGTTTAAGGCAGTAACTTGTAGTTTATTGGCCATTTTGGGTAATTTCCTGTCTTTTAAAGCCCCCTGCTATAAAGCACATTTTGGCGGGCTTTTCCAGCTATTGAGAACTCAGCACAGCTCCTCGTGGTGGCCAGCAGTGTTCCTCTAGCAGCAGAGACCAGAAAAGACTACCTTTCCAGATTTTAAGTATTTTTCTTGGCTTTTTCGACTTATTGTGCCTTTCGACTACTGTTTCTGCTTATTTTATCAAAGTTTGCACTGTTTTTACTGTGTTTATAAGCTAAAACTGTTTACTGCACTTGCTAGTTTAAGTTTTGCCTAAAAGTTAAACTACAGGCTAATACACTCAAGTGTACTAGCTTTTGATAGCATTTAATCGAAAATCATAGCATTTATTGTGTTTTCTGCTTTTCTGTAAAAAAACTTGAAAAAAAAAATATCCTTGTTTTCCATACTTTCCTAACTAGTGTTCCAGAGACCAGATTTTGCTGATCCCTGGGCTTTGTCTTGGTTCCTGTTTTCTCCATTTTCCTTGTTTGGTCAAGGGGTAGTTTCTTTACTCACTAGTGGGAATAGGGAGTACTGAGCTGCCTGTTTGTCCTCAGAGGAGTGGTTTAAGGCAGTAACTTGTAGTTTATTGGCCATTTTGGGTCATTTCCTGTCTTTCCAGCCCCTGCTATAAAACGCTTTAGCTTCAGATTAGCGCCGATTTAGCGATTTAAGCGATGAGCTGCCACTGTTGCACACTAGGGCAGCACGGTTAAGCAGGTTTAAACTATTCGGGCTACCTAAAGTCCACTCTTCAAATTTTCCCTTGAAACTACCTTCCTCGACCTATACTACTGATCTAATCAGCGTATCCTATAACTAAAAAGATCATCTCTACTTGACTCTAAGTAGACTATTCTCTATCTGTTAAACCCAGCACTTGCTCCTACAGTACTTATTACCTTGATAAGGCACTCTTATAGATAGCACCCCAAAAAGGCAACCCCCCATTTCTCGGTCACCCACATTCCTGAATCTTTTTAAAGTTTTTGTCTATCCTTCTAGCATGTCGAGGATCAGTTGCTAGTGTCCTCTCCTGCTCAGCTGGTGAACCTGGAATATTGCGGCAATGTTACAATTGCCTCATGTACACAGACAACCCTCTCCTCCTCCCACAAAACACAAATACATGCAGAGATGCAACTATACGTCCAAACTGGAGGCTGAGCTCTTCAACATAGGACTGGCAAGACCAGTCAGGAGGAGAAGGTTACCACACACACTATAGACCCAATCTCACATAGTACCATTACAACCTCAAATCATACACATAAACACACAAAGACATACTGAGGCTCTGATCAAAATCTACCAAAACAGCAGAGGCCACCAAAGCAGACACCCAAACAACCACCACCTCAGAACACAACACCTGCAACACATAGACCTCACAGTCAGAGTGTCAAACAGTCACAGCCCTTAAGGCCAAACACAATGCCAGACACACTAGTCATTGGTGACTCCATAGTCAGACACACTGGCGTCCCACCAGATTGAGTAAGGAGAAGGTCACAGTAAGCTGTCTGTCGGGAGCTAGGATCCGCCACATAACGCAAGCACTCAGGTCTCTCAACAGCAGGTACAAATACGACTCAGTCATTGTCCACGCTGGTGTAAACGACTGAGACGTACTTCCTTGGACTACATGAAAGAGACATTGAGGAGCTCTCTGATTATGTAGCCCAGGCAGGTATGACCCTGACCTTGAGCAGTATCCTACCTTCACCAAGAATGATGCCACAATACAGAGATAAGATGATCAGCTTTAACAATTGGCTTAAACACTGGTGTCATTCAAAGGGGATCCAGTATCTGTCTGCCTGGGATGACATGCTGGACAAGCCACGCTGCCGCAAGGGACGGCTTGCACCTGTCACCCTGGGATTCGGATATTGGCAAAGGCTCTTGCCACCCCATAGTGCCTTTTTAGGCAAGGCTCAAATTCTAAACCTACCACCCTAGAACACAAAAAAGGAAAAACTAAGGGTAATGCTGCTCAATGCCAGAAGTCTAAATCTCAAAATGCACGCACTCGAGGCCCTTCTCAGTATGGAGAACATCGATGTCTGTGCTGTGACAGAAACCTGGTTCAAGGCTCCTGAGAGCACCCCAGCGCTATCAGGTTTTACCTCATATCATGCGTTCCGCCCCAAAATCAGGAAAATACCAAGAAAGGAGGGGTGTCCATATTCATCAAGGACACCCACACCTCAAGACTGGTGGCAACGCATGATGCATCGGAGACCATCCAGGTGCAATTAACCGTGAGCAAGACTGCTCTGCAAATTGTAGCATGTTACAGGCCACCCTCACAAACTCAGGAACCTCACATGGCCTTCCTGAAAACACTAGAGGGATAAATGTATCACCAAACACCATCATACTAGGTGACTTCAATTACCCAAATATAGACTGGGAACACTACTCAAGCCCAAACACCCTAGCCCAAAAGTTCCTGGAATTCATAAACTCAAATGCCATGGAACAACTAGTCACCATCCCCACAAGAGGAGATAACATACTTGATCTCATCATCACGAACATGGGAGCACAATGTTCAACACCGAAGTATACCCCTCACTGGTGAGATCAGATCACACACTAATCTCGCTGGAGGTCCTCATCCCACCCCACCTGAAATAAAAAGACCACAGTAAAGAACTTCTCAAAAGCCGACTTCACACTTCTAAAGACTAGTGTGGTCTCCTTTAAGGCCCCGAGCAGGCGGAAAACAGTACTCAAGCCGCTGAATCACTTACAAATGCCTTCTACCAGCACCTGCAGGACTGCATGGATAAGGCAATCCCAAGCAAAACAAAGACTCTTTGTACCAAAGGCAAGCGTCCAGTCTAGTGGACCCCAGCCATAAACAAACTCTACAACAAAGGAGGAAGCTACTACAAGATAGAGCAAAATCCTTAAAAGGTAAGACACCCTTGATCACTATAAGTAAAAACTAAGAGCTCTCATAAAATCATCCAAAGCAAATTCTGAGAGAAAAATAGCTAAAGACTCAAAAGACAATCATAAGGCCTTCTTTAGCTATGTTAGAAACCTAGGAGGAAACTCCCAGATATGCTCAGAACTAGTTCAAAATGATGTGAAGATTACTGATCCTACAGACATTGCCAACATACTGGCTGACAGGTTCAGTGCAAACTTCTCCCTCCCCCAAAAGGAGAGATATCTATACCAAACGATTGCAGCCCCCAAACATCTCCAGCCCAAGTGAGAACTGCTCTCTCCAAAGCAAAAACACAGCATCCATGGGACCTGATGGTGTCCCCTGGCTGTGTGCTCCACTAACTCAATGAGGAATTAAACCCACAGCTAGGACAGCTGTTTAATCAAAGTCTTACCTCTGGATAATGCCCAAGGAGTGGCGCACTGCAACTGTGGTCCCACTTCACAAAGGCGGTGCCTCCACCGACCCTGGAAATTACCGCCCATTAGCTTGACAAGCCTTATCTGCAAAGCCATGGAGAGGATCATAATGGACCTCATAAATAAAGACATAGGGAATTTGCAGACCTTGGATCCAACCCAGTTTGGCTTTGTCAAAGGCAGATCATGCCTTTTAAACTTGGTTGACTTTTTCAAACAGTCACCAAAGCCATTGATGAGGGAAAGGCAGTCCATACAGCCTACCTCGATCTGGCTAAGGCCTTGATACAATACCCCACTCGGGTATCATTGAAAAACTCATCAGCTTAAATGTTAACCCATACATCACAAGATGGGTTGCAAACTGGCTGAGTGACAGAACCCACAAGGTCAGAGTTGCTGGCGCCATGTCAGACTCAAAGCCTGTCACAAGTGGTGTCCACAGAGTCAGTCCTGGGCCCACTCTTGTTTGGCATCTACTTTTCGAAGTACAAGCAAACACAGGAGGGTTATGGCTGACAAAGTTTGCAGATGACTGCAAACTGGGCCATAGTAGAAAACACATCTGACACAGATATCCTTCAGAAGGGTCTCACAGAAACGGATAACTGGTGCCAGAGCCACGGCCTAAAGTTAAATGCCAAAAAATGCACAGTCATACCCTTCGGGAAAAACAAGGTTACCCCTAGCTACCAAATAGGTGGCAATCCACTGAGCACAGAAGAAGTTATCAGGGACCTGGGGACCCAGGTTGATAGTAGTCTGTCATTCTGACACCCATGTAGCTAAAGTAGTTAGGAAGACCTTCTACATTGCCCACCTTATCATGAAGGGATTCTCATCTAGATCAAGGGAGGTTATAGTCTCCCCTTTACTCATCACTCATCAGACCAATGATTGAGTACAATGCCCCATTGAATGTATCTGACCCGACACTTGCAGCAGCTGGAGAGGCCACAAAAGTTCCTCACCAAAAGGATAAAGGGTCTCAAAAATCTATCCTATGCTGCCCGACTGAAAGAACCCAGCTCTATTCAGTGGCCATCACATTGCTCAGAGGTGACCTTTGCCTAACATACAAGGCCATGTCAAACCCAGATTTGCTGAATATGCCCCACCTCAAACAATCTAGATCCATGAGACCCACAAGGGCGGCAGACTTAACCCTAGACACGGCTATTAATAGGGACGTGCTGGAGGGATAGATTCATCACCCAAAGTCTCCTATGCTGTGGAACAAAATCCCGGTACATGTGAGGCAGAGCACCTCGCTGGCCTTGTTCAAGAGAAATCTTGACCAATGGATGGGAGATCGCAGATATACCCCAGGGATTACCTCAGTGTCACTGCTCGACAGAGGCACAGCAAAATAATGGGTATAGTTCCCCATACTAAAGGGGTGGCGTAAGCCACAAAACGATGGGCTAGGCTTGTAAATGCCCTCGGGCAGATAGCCTAGTATGAACCTATGAACCTATGAACCTATGCCAACCAGTAACTGACTGTTGAGGACTGTATATATGCTTCACAGCTACTAGCACTTCCATCCCCCACTTTATATGGGACTGTACAACTCTGGGTTGCCAGCACTTTTTAAAACAGTACTATTTGTATAATGCAAGGGTACAACAACATTTCATACTAAGTGACACAGACACACTCCGGGTTTTAGACCTTTATTAATGACATTACACACTTTTCCACAGGCTCACTCCTTTATTTGTTATAACGGTGCATATGGAAGACATATTCAAGACATATTATACCTTTATTAATAGCTTAGAACACTCTTATTCAGGCTCACTCACTTATTTTATATGACAGTACCTGCAGAGATATTATTCCGGACATATGTTACCTTTCTTAATGGGTTAGTACACTCTTTTTCTGGCTCTCTGACATTTTTATCTGACAGTACATGCAGAGGAGTTATTCAGGACGTTTATGGCTGTATTAGTGGACTACAACACATAATTTCATGCTCTCTCCCCTATTTTCTATAACAATACATGCAGAATAATCACTAACCTGCCTGGTGGCACAGCCTTAGCAGCCTATCTGCATAGGCTTGCTGATTTGCAGCACGGTCACCTGCAGCTGTAAAGTAAATAAAGGGATATTGAGACATACCTATCCGTTATACAGAATCAATTATCAATTCTTACATACTGCATTCATTGGCTACCTACTCAGTTGTGGGGCATCTTGCATCCCACGAGCCTCCTGTATCCATTGGTTCAGGCGGTCCTGTTTCCGTCTCTTTAGGTCTGCATGGTGGAGACGGACCTGGTCACCAGTCTGAGGAATGCCTGTGACACTGGTGAGGTCATGAGCTAACCAGTTCCAAGCCTCTGCCTTGTACTCCATCCCTTGGAACTGGCACTGCAGGAGTATTGACTCATGATGGTGGACAAGGAGACAAACCATGTATTTTGACTCCTCGATGCCCCAACATTGCGCTCAGAAGCAAGTACCCTCTCCAGTACCAGCCATTCTAACTGCAGATGTGAGCTACAATCAGTTATGGTGAGTATTCCCACATATGAGGCTTAAATATGCCGCATTTCCCACACTTTCTTGTGATTGGCCGTTTTTAAAAATTCTCGACTGACTGCAGACCTGCTTAGTAATTTAATCTACCATTACTAAGTATATGTATGTTAACAGTGGCTGTTTCTCCTAAGTTGTCATGGCTTAGTGGTTCTGTACTGGGTTCGAACCTTGTCATTCATTTTATTTTCATACTGTCCAGACAGGCTAGGGGTTGTGGGTGCGTTTAAACAACTTTGCTCTACTTTGCTCCATGGTGCCCTACGGTGCCCTGGTTGGCATGGCGTGCACGTCCGTGCAAACACATTGCGCTGGTTAAAGTGCTATTTTGCTATGGGCACCTCTATTGCGCTGGGTAAAGCACTCTTACACTTTGGGCAACTCTACTGCGCTGGGTAAAGCGCTATTATGGGCAACTCTATTGCGCTGGGTAAAGCACTATTAAACTATGGGCAACTCTATTGCGCTGGGTAAAGCGCTGCTTAACTGCAAGCAATTATATATCAGGATCCTTTAAAAATATATATTTTGTTCACTGATACATTGGCCATTTCACTGCTGTTTACTAATTTTTAATCATATTTGTCAGGTAATATTCCATATACTGATTTAAAACATAAATAAGAAGGGGAGTGGTGGGACTCGAACCGTGAATGCCTCTTCTTTGTGCAAACGCTCTACCATTACGCTATTGCTAATTGGTGTGAGTTGCATAAACATTCTTTGTTATGCTCTTCTATATCAGAATTGCTATCTACAGCTAAGCAATGGACACACCCACGCGCACACACGCAAATATGGGCAGCTATTTCGGGAATTAAAAAAAAAATAAAATTAATATTTTACTTTTTATAACTGTGATGGGGGTTTACAATGTAGGGAGTGTGGTGTTGGGTGCAAGGACATTTCAGCGGACTCGCTCTTGTGTAATTTCATTTTACTTTTCCAAAGCTTGCAGGGGCGTGGACATTTAGACTGCTTGGCAGTCGGACACACTCCCTGCTTTCCTACACGGTCCGTGTAAGTCTTACGGTTGAGTCAGCATGCCCTCATGAATATTCATGGCACGTTGACATCATACTGTTCAACTGCAGCCTCCAAGTAAGACTTATTAAGTCTTACATGGAGGATTCGTGAATCTGGGGGTCTGTTTTGAAAATGCAATGTAAGTAGTCAAGAGTCATAGCTGTTATATATTTTTGCAGTGATACATAACGCAAAAAAATCAAAAACAATACTCTTCAAAATGCAGCTACAAGGATATATAATATTTTCTGTAGTCCACAACAATAAAATGATCCCGTAACAAATTAAGACTGTTGCTGAAGAGTAACATAATGCTGGTTTTCAAAGTATTTCTGACTAGGCTGCATCATGACAGAAAGACTGCTTTTCCCATTAGCTCATGCATTAATATCTTGTGTTTTTTTTTTTTTTTTTTTGCAGCTGAGATTCACATTTTGGCTTCAAGCTATATTTAACAGTTTACACTGAAAACTGCATGTCCTCCCCGCAGTTGGGTAGCATTCAAAAGACATGCGTGCATAAATGGGCGTGCCTTCGTTGAAGGTTGGGCGTTGAGCTGGCACCTCGGCGTTTCTTAAAAATCTACTGCCAATCATTAGCGGACCGGAGTTCCGCTGTGGTGACCCCTTATTGGGAAAAAGCCGAAAGACAAACAACAACAATAAGACTGAAAACCTTGAAACTGCATCAGTCGACTGGTATGTGGTCGACTTGTAGTTTTCAAGTCGACAGAATGTCGAACCCAAATGAATCAATTACACTACAGCAAATTGATAGTGTAAGTTGAGCATTTGGGTTCAGCATTGTGCAGAGGGATCATGGTTCAGTGAGGAACTGGGAATTAGCCCATTTCCTCAGTGAGTGCGATCTCGGAATTGGTACAGTTAATGTGCAGGGGGTGTAGGGGGCATAGCCCCCCCACATAGGGGTGCAGGGAGTCATAGCCCCCCTGCAAAATAGTAGACTTAACCTACCATTGGCTGCCCAGTTTAACAGTACATTAATGTGCATAACAGGAAGTGAGTGATGTCACCTTTTGCTATGTCGAATACATCGAACCACAGTTGTTGATGTATTCATTTTTGCTTTGGCTTACTTTTTGGCATTCAGAATTCCACATTTTGCGTTGACTGAAGTAGATTTGAAATGCCCAGTAATAAACCATTTTTAACAATAAGGTTCAGACTAAGTCCTAAATGTCGAACCAAATGAATCAAGCACTAATATACCACAACACTTGACTGCCCAGCAGGGCAATACTCTTTTTCCACCCCTCACCAACCAAACATCTAAGCAGCTCACTCTACTATTCAGGCATGACCAAAGGGCAACTTCAGGTGTACTCTCCAGTCCAACTGATGAATCTGGGTATCCTGAGGCAATGTTACAACTGCCTCATGTACACAGATAGCCCTCTCCTCCTACCACAAAACACTAACATATGCAAGAGATGCAATTATATAGCCAAACTGGAGGCTAAGGTCTCTCCACCCAAGACTGAAATAGACAGTCACGAGGATAAGGTTAATACTTGCACCACACCTCCAGCCTCACATAGACCTACTAAACCAGCACTGGCAAAAAATACACATAAATACACAAAATCATACTTGGAGGCTCTAAATAAAAACCTGCAAAAGCATCAGAGAGCTACAAAGCAGGCACCCACAAAACCTGCACCTCCTGTCACAAACCAGACAACACATAAAACACAAAATCAATGTGCCGCACAATCACAGCCCTTAAGGCAAAATAACATACCTAACACACTAATAATTGGTGATTCAATAGTCAGCCACACTGATGTCTCACTCACTAGGCTGGACAATGAGAAGGTTACTGTTAGCTGCCTGTCGGGAGCCAGAATCTGCCACATAACACAAGCACTCAGGTCACTCCAGAACAAGTACAAATATGACTCTGTCATTGTTCATGTTGGTGTGAATGACCTGAGATGTACCTCCCTGGACTACATGAAAAGAGAAATGGAAGAGCTCTCTGATCATGTAGCCCAGGCGGGTATGACCCTGACCCTGAGTAGCATCCTGCCCTCACCAAGAATGATACCTCAGTATAAAGAAAAAAATATCAATTTCAACAATTGTCTAAGCTTCTGGTATCATTCAAAGGGGATCCAATGTCTGTCAGCCTGGGACGACATGCTCAACAAACTTCATATCTTTTAAAATATATAAGCTAATGCAAAATCTGTTATTCTAGCAACTTTCTAACTTAATGCAAGCAATTTTTTAACTGTACCCATATTTTTGAGCCTTTGCCCACCATACCTGTTTGGCATTGTCCCTGATTTTGATGCTTAAAAATTTGAGAGGCATGAGGATGACTGTCTTTAGGTTCATAGGTTTATAGGCAGGTACTAGGCTATCTGCCCGAGGGGCAATTTCATAAGCCTCCAGTCAGAGGTGTTGGCTTTCTGCAGAGCCCCCATTGATTAATTAACTGAGCTCTCTATCAAGCAGAGCCAATGAAGTGATCCTAGGGTGTATTTTCTGTTACCCATCCATTCGTCATGGCATATTTCTCTCTGAAGAGGTTAGTGAGGGGTCACTCTTACCTAATGTAGTTAGGAATTTTGGTAGTGTTCTAGTAATGCTATTACATTATTAAACATATGTGCAGACCTCTAAATAGGTCAATGTGACTCATTTGTATACTAGTCTCTTTATAACTAAATCTTTGTATTCTCTTTGCATCACTTTAAGAAGTGCTAGAAGATAAAAAGTAATTAAGATCAGCAAATAAATCTTTTAGAATGGGTCTTAATGAGTGTCGGAGTAGAGGGGAACAATGACCTCTTTTTTCCTGGATGAGAACCCTTTTATGATGAGGTGTGCCAATGAGAAGGCACTTCCCCTCTACTCGTGTATGCATTTGACTATCAAAGGACAGACTACTGTCCACCTTGAGTCCCAAGGTCTCTTATCATACATTCAGAGTTAAGCAGACTGCCAGTCTATGTAGTAGTTCATGGGTACAGAGTTTTACCAAAGGGGATGACAATAGACTTTTTGGCATTGAGCTTGAGGCCATGGGTCTGACGCCAGGCATCTGTCTCAGCGAGGCTCTTCTGTAGGATTTCCACATCATTTGGGGACTCAACTATGGCTCCTAGCTTGCAGTCATCTGTGAACTTCATTAGCCAGAGAGGCCTCTGTGTTAGCCTGTACTTTCCAGAGAAGTAGATACCAAACAGGAGAGGTCCCAGGACTGGAACCTCCTGTGGTATTCCAGACTCTGTCACTGGTTTGGAGGTCAGATTTGGAGTGTGCAACTTTACAGTGTGGGTTCTGTCAGTGAGCCAGTTGGCAACTCCATCTTCAGTGATGTGTAAGGATTTATACCTAGTTTAGTGAGTTAGCTATAATTCCAGAATGGGCGATGGTGTCGAAAGCCTTGGCGAGGTCAAGATAGGCTGTGTGAACCTCATCTATGGCTTT